>NW_022103968.1:10390356-10420176 GCF_000313985.2 Echinops telfairi
ACACCAATCCACAAAGTCCTCCTCCATCTCACAAAACAGAGGGAATGGTGTATGTTGGGGGGTGGTAAGGGGCAGCCCACCGTGTGGGAAGTGGAAGGAGGTGGCACGGAGAGCAGGGCCAGCTTCCTGAAAGAAGGACCGAGCGAAGCCAGGCTGCTGAGCTGTGAGGGGAGGAGCAGCTGGTGGGTGGCAGCCAGAGGAGGGGTTGAGAGTGAGTGGATGGAGGAAGAGACCCAGAGCCCCCCTCTTCCTGAGCCGCTGGGGGTGGCGAGGCTGTTTGATTGAGGGTGCTTGGAGTAAACAGTTGCCTTGTCTGGCTTTACCGGTGGGCAGAGTGGCAGCATGCTTGTTGGGGGGGGGGGGGGGGGCTCAGCCGACACGAACCATACTGCCGGGCTCTAGCTTTCTGGGGCCGAGGTCTCAGGGGAGCTGCAGGTCTGGGTCTCTGACTCTTTGTGGCCCCAGGGTTTGGGGGGGAAGTGTCCAGAGGACACTTGTTCTCAGGGCAACAACTGGTGTCCAGGGGAGGGACCCGTCCAGACCAGGCTGTGGCCAGTGTGGGCCTGTAGGACCAGAGACAAGAAGGCCCCACAGCGAGTCCCTGGCGGGGCCCCACCCTGGGGTGGGTGTCTTGTTCCTGCCTGCCCAGCAGCTAGAATCCAGGGGATGAGAACTATTTGGAGAATCTACCGAAATAGCTGGCCAGCCCTGGTTCTCCTTCCCTTCCTTGGGAAGTATCGCTGTGGACACCCGGCTGTCCCGTGACCGGCTGTGGTTGGCAGCTCTGGGTCCCCCTCTCAGTCACACTTCCTGTCTCCGCGCAGATGAGCTCTGCCGCCGCAGGGCCCATTCCCCAGCCTGGGTTGGGGCTGAGCTGGTGACGCTTTGGGGACCCCCCCCCCCCGACCGGTTCACCCTGGGAGACTCAAGAGGGCCTGGCGGGCCTGATGCCAGAGGTGGGGGCCTGCCCTCCACTCTAGCTCCTCCCACCTGTCCTCCAAACACTGGGGACTGCCAGGTTGACCCTGACTCATGGTGACCCCATGTGTGTCACAGGAGAATGGGGCTCCCTAGGGTTTTCTTTCTCTTAAAAACAAAACAAAAAAAACCCCATTTTGCTGTGAACGGCCTGAGGTTTACAAAGTTTCCATTCAGCAGTTCACACACATTTCCTTGACACTGCTACTGTAACCCCCCTGGACATACCGTCAGTATCGACTTCTTCCTGTGTTTCCAGTTTCTGCCCCTCCTTCCCTAACCCTCTGGACTTTGCTCCTGGGTAAATGTGCCCTTTTGATGATTTTTAACAGGGAGGCGAAGTCAGTCCTGGACCTGAAGGGTGACTAAGAATCATGGTCTTGGGGTCCCATCTGCCTACCTGGTCAGAAAACCTGGTCTGTCTTACAATTTTGAGTTCGGTTCCACATTTTTCTCTCCTCCTAGCTAGGATCTTCTAAAGAGATCTTTCAGAACCGTTGGCAGTGGTAGCCGGGAACCATCTAGTCTGATGCCAAGTTTGTGGAGGCAGAGGCTCTGTAAAGGGTTTCCAATGGCTGGCCTTCAGGAGATTCACGGTCCTCTTCCAACGTGTCTCTGGGAGGACTGGCATCTCCCAAGTTTTTAGATAGCAGCTAAGTACCTTAATTATCTGCATCACCCAGGAATCCCAAGCTACTCACTGGTCCAGCGGTTCTCAACCTGCGGGTTGCGACTCCCTTTGGGGGTCAAACAACCCTTTCACAAGGGTTGCCTTAGACCATCGGAAAAACACACAGATATTTCACAATATAAAATTACATATTGTTTTGGGATTAATCACTATGCTTTAATTATATTAGTTGTGTTCAATTTGTAACCATGAAAATACATCCTGCATATCAGATATTTACCTGACGATTCATAACAGTAGCAAAATTATGGTGAAGTAGCAACAGAAATAATTTTATGGTTTGGGGGGGTCACCACCACATGAGGAACTGTTTGAAAGGGTGGTGGCGTGAGGAAGGTTGAGAGCCACTGCTAGCCCTTTGAGAACCATCTAAGATAGCCTGGATTTACAAGGTCCCATGTAGGGGTGCATATCTCCCTGTCTGAATGTGTGTCTGGGAAGAGAAAAAGCAGGCCATGTAGGGTTTATGGATTTAAAAAAGTTTTTTTGAAAAAACATTGTATTTTCGGGTGATTACAAATGTATTTCATGTTCACATGTCCAACACACGGTTGAGAGGAAAATACATTCAGAGGCCTATGCGCCGTGGTGGAAGTCCTCCCGCACACTAGCACAGAAGTCAGGCTGGGCTTACTGCTTTTCGCATCTTCTAGGCGCAGATGCAAGTCCGGAGATGCAGATTGGTGGGTGAGCAGCTCTGGTGGCCGAGGTCCTTCCTTTTATGTCTTTGTCCTGAAAACCCCCCGAATTACTACTGTTAAGTTTCTCATCACACCAAGTTGGTTGGGTTTTACCTTCTGAAATTCTGCTTTCACACAGTCGCTTTGAAACAGGAAGTGGTTTTCCAAAAATGTTCCTTCCTACCGGTGGGGAGGAGGCCCGCGGCTGCTTAGAGTGGGGCCTTCGTGAGAGGCAGGCAGCTCTGCAGTGCTGGGTCTTGCTGCTCGTCCTGGGCCGTCGCTGGGATAGCCTGCTTCCTCTTCAGAGGCCCCTGTGTTTTGAGCGTGACACAAGCGATGATCTGCTCAAATTAATCATCCGTAACAGCTGCCCTCTTGGGCGTGGCCGGTGATCCCCACCTGGGCCTGCCCCTGAAGGCGTTGGTGAGGCTAGCTTTCGTGGGTGAACAGGAAGTAGATTTGGGGTTCGTGGGGACCTTTGTCAGTGAGTTCCCAGAACAACTATAGCAACACCCCCCAAAAACGGCTTTTCCTCAGTGTGTTCGTCTGGGTACTTTAGAGAAACAAATCCATAGAAACCCATGTATAAGAGCGTTTGTTTGTTTTTAAACATTTTATTAGGGGCTCATACAAGTGTTATCGCAATCCATACACACATCAATTGTGTAAAGCGCATTTGTACATTCATTGCCCTCATCATTCTCAAAACATTTTCTCTCCAATTAAACCCCCGACATTAGGTCCTCATTTTTCCCCTCCCTCCCTGCTCCCGTATAAGAGCGTTTTATGTAAAGGTTAAGTGTGCATCAAGAAAATATCCCAACCCAGTGCTGCCCAACCCAGTTAACCCATTAACCCATATGTCCAACACCAATCCACAAAGTCCTCCTCCATCTCACAAAACAGAGGCAATGATGCCCACTGCAGGAGGAAAGCCGAATCAGTGAATGTGTAAGCATCTCAGCACTGGCAGGGGTCTCCACATGGCTGCTTCAGCACCCAGGGCTGCATCGGGGTAGGTCCATGTGGCTTCTCCTTGGGGATGCCTGGCAGGAAGTCAGCCTTGCAAGCTGAAGCAGGGAACTCCTAAGGCAGCTGCACCCTGGTGCGACCACCAGAAAGCAAGAGACCCAAGAATTCGAAAGGCGAGGCTCACCAAGCCATTTATCCCTCCGCCCTTCAATCAATCCCACATGTGTGTATCGGCCAGTTGACACAACAAACCAACTCACTCAGTTTCTAAGCATCCGGCCTCGAAACTTTCTGCCTTCTTCCTTCTGGTCGGGTCAGCGGGTTCTGAGAGCCTGGGATTGCTCGGCTTGGGCTTTCTGCAGCACACCTTTCTGTGCTCCAGACAAACCACAGCTCTGTGTCTCCGAAGCAATCGTTGCTGCTTCCTCTGTAGAGTAAGGTCATGTGCTTAGAGAAACAGCCCCCATCTTTGCTGCTGGGGTAAGTGGGGGAGGGTGTGTGTGTGTGTAAGTGCCCAGGAAAGCTTCCTTCTCTAACGGAAAAGAGAATTTGGAGGAAGGTCCTGGAGGATCAGGCCAGGCCTCTGCAGCCCAGATGATACGCATATTGTTTCTACCGAGCACTCACCCTGAGGTGGCGTCCCCTTCCATCAGAGTGTTGCTGATGGAATTTGAAGCCTGCAGGATGCTTTCAGTCTTTCCGGTTCTGCTTCTAAGACTTAAAAGGCGGCTAGAGCCTCTGTAGGAGCTGGTTTCCCAGCAGGACTACCCTTGGGGACTCCAGGGCGGACAGCGGAGCTCAGTTCACTACTTGGATGTAGTCATTGTTATTGGGCTGGTGTTGGCTGCTATTGAGTTGAGTCTAACTCCTGGTGCCCTTATGTAGAACACAAGGGACCGTAGCCTGGTCTTGCACCAGCTGCCGGATGGTTGCCACGTGTGAGCCCCTTGTCGCAGCCACAGTTTCATTCCACCCACTGTGGGCCTTCCCCGACCCTCCGCCGTGTCAGTCACCAGGCTCTTTCCCAGGAACGGGTCTTTCCGGATGCCATGTCCAAAGGCAGCCCGGTACAGTCTCTTTTCCAGGGAGCCCTCTGGTTGTCATCATCAAAGTGAGATGGATTTGTTCATCTGGCCATCGATGGTATATATTCAATGTGCGTCACCACCACTAGAATTCCTGGGTCTTCCTTATCCGTTGTTCAGCTCCCACGTGTGTGAGGTGATTGGAAAGACTACGGCTTGAGTCAGGTGCACCTGAGCCTGCAAAGTGCCCTCTTCGCGCCGAGAGCGTTGCGCCTGTTTTCCCAGCGCAGTGGGCTGTTTGGCTTCCTGGCTGCTGCTTCTGTGGGCACTGGCTGTGGGTCCACGTGGGATGAGTTACTCTCAACATGTTGGAGTTGGCACCGGAGATGCCAGCGTCTCATCTCGTTGCCTGGAAAAGACACTTCGGCTCTAGAAGGCTGGCAGGCCACACGGGGTGGAGGGACAGCGTGTCTCATCTGCGGAGAACTGAATGGCAACACACGACTCTGGGGCTCCCAGCCCCACGTCTCACTGCAGCCCCGGCCACATTCTTCTCCGTGACAGGGAAACAGCACAACAGACTGGGGCTCTTTGCTGGGTGTTCCGAGGTTTAAGGAAGTCGGGCTGTGACTGCAAGGCACCTAGCATGTGTCTGAGACAGATTAGGCGCTTAATAGGTGGTAGGGATGTATGTGCATGGTTAAACTTGTTCACATCTGTGTGTGTGTGCATGCAAATATTGTTAGGTCCTGTGGAGTTGGGCCTGGCTCCTACTGACCCCCATGCAATGGAGTGATACACTGCATTGTCCTGCACCGTCCTCCTAACGCTTATGTTTGCGCCCATCGTGCCGAGGTACGTTTCCTGTTCTGCTCTCTCTCTCACACACATGAGGGGGTCGGAAGTAGCCCGGCCCCTCAGTCCTCAGAGGGACCCCCGGGATCGGAGCCGTAGGGGCTTCTGTTTCTTCAGCTCCCTGAGGAGGGCTTTGGCAGCTGTGCAGCAAACCGGCAGACCAGTGGTCAAGCACACGCCGCTGTGCGCACCGCTGTGAGAGGTGCGGTGCTGGGCCACTGAGTGCATTTGTGATGGTGTGCACCAGTTCCAGGGCTTTGCTACCCAAGGAGCGCTCTTGCCCATTAAGTGGTCTCCCCACCGCCCCACCCCCAGCCCTCAGCAACCACTAACCCACTTTCTGTGTCTGGGGATTTCCTATAAGTGGACCCATGCAATCTCTTGCCCTTGGTGATTGATTGGCTGCTTTCACTTAGCACCATGTGTTCGAGGCCCCAGGCTGTAGCCTGCATCAGAACTTTATTCCTTTTGATGGCTGCATGATACTCCCACGAGTCCTGAGTTGGGAGACTTTTTCTAAGGATTATCCTGAAGGCTCACTGGGCAGCGATTCTTTCTCTCGTCATTCCCCAGGGTTTGTGACTGGAGATGAGGTTACAGCTGCATGAGGGCAGAAGCAGGTAGAGGCTAGACTCTGGGAGCTGTCTCAGAGAGAGCTTAGCTGGGGCTGCAGGGCTGACTGCTCTCTGGCCTGGCAGCCCCTGCCTGCCCCCCCCGCCCCCCCCTGGCCTGTAGGGGCAAATTGGGCTCAGCCAGGAAGGCTGTGCTCCCAGATAACAAACGGGCTCCCTGTGTCTCCTCCAGATGCAGGACAAAGCCAAGGAGATCTACATGACCTTCCTGTCCAGTAAAGCCTCATCCCAGGTCAATGTGGAGGGCCAGTCTCGGCTCAACGAGAAGATTCTGGAAGAACCACACCCTCTGATGTTCCAGAAGCTGCAGGACCAGGTAACCCAGCTGCCTCAACTGTACCTTGATTAGAAAACCTGTGTTTATCCCGGGCCTTCAAGAATTCAGTGAAACGCCAGGTGGTAGACTTCTGGAAGCCAGCACGTCCAATCCCAGCAGGGACGCTGGGCGAATCAAAGGCAGAGTCTGACAGGCAGTGGGATCTGGATTTGACCTAAAGGGGTTCCCAGTGTTTGCTCTTGGGCCACACACAGTGGGTCAGCAGCTAGATGAGGAGGTCTGGGGACGCCGTGGGTTAATCATTGGGCTGCTAATCACAAGGTCAGTGGTTCAAACTCACTAGCCGCTCCTTAGGAGAAAGATGAGGCTGTCTGCTCCTGTAAACATTTACAGTCTTGGAAACCGGAAGGCACAACTCTGACTCCACAGGGCCACTCGGAGTCAGAATTAACTCCATGCAGTGGGTTGGCTGGTACCATGATTAAGCACTCAGCCGCTAAGAGCAAGGTCAGTGGTTCGAAACCACCAGCTACTCGGTAGGAGAAAGATGAGGCTCTCTGTTTCCATAGAGATCGCAGCCTTGGAAACAGCTGGGCAGCTCTCGTTGTCCTACAGGATCACTGAGTTAGAGCCAACTTGATGGTAGTGGATTTGGTTTTGGGAGAGGGGGTGCAGTGCTATTTGAGGAGTCCCCAGGTGACCAGATAGTTACTGTATATACTCGTGTATAAGGCGAGTTTTTCAGCACAATTTTAATGCAGTTTTTATGGTAAATTAGGTGCCTCAGCTGATATTCGGTTTGGCTTATACTCGAGTATATACGATAAATATTCAGCTACTGACTCAAAGACTGGAGGTTTGGATCTACCCAGAGGTGTCTTTGAAGGAAGTCCTGGCGATCTGTTTTCCCAAACCAGCCATTGGAAGCCTGATGCAGCACAGGCGGCTCTGTCCCCCGTGGAGGGGCAACACGTCGGGATTGAGTCCACAGGGACAGGGACCGTGGTGGGAGGGCTTTATGAGGATGCAGCATGTGGCAGCTGTTTGCAGGGAAGGAGCTGGAAAGCAAACCGGAGCACTCCGAGCCTTGGCACAAATGTCCACATGAGCCATGACTTCCAGCCATGACTTCCAGTACCATGAGCTAGTTCCTAGCCTGGCCCCAGGCCGTGGCGCAGAGGGGAGCCGTGAGCTGCATGTCCACACAGGAAGGCAGGAAACACTGGGCTTCATTTCCTGGAGCGTTTTTCTTATGGGGACCGCTAATCATCACAAGCAAAGGGGTGATGCTGCCCCTGAGGCCGAGCTCTTTGCCGGGAGCTTCAGAGGGGACTGCGTGTTATACTCGTCTTACAAAACCCAGACCTTTGCCATCAGTGTGTCGATGCTGACCTGGACCGACCCTCTAGGACTGAGTCAAGCAGCCTGTAGGATCCCCAAGGCTACCTCGTTATGGAAACAAACTGCCACTTTTTTCGCCCAGGGAGTAGCTGGTGGGTTGAGTACTCTGACCTTTTGGGCAAGCACTTACCTACCCACTGCCCCTCACCAGGGCTCCTGACGCTTCTTGTGGCTAGGTGCCAGCAAGTCAGTTCTGACCCACAGTGACCCTATGCCCAACAGAACAAAACACTGCCTGGTCCTGCGCCATCCTCACAATTGTGCCTGTGCCTGACCCCATTGTTGCAGCCACTGTGACAGTCCATCCCCCACCCTCCACCCCCACCCCCGCTTGACCGAGCACGATGTCCTTCTCCAGGGACTGGTCTCTCTGGCCGAAGCAGTCCCTTATTCTTAGGGAGCGCTACACACAAATGTGTCATCAAATAGGAACAGACAGAAGTCAGATCTCTGTTGACCGTGACCTTGCCGAGGCTACCCACTCCTACCGTTACTCTGGTGGAGACCAGAGGTTTAAGTTAGTCCCACAAACTTGAGCGGGGCCCCAGAACCGTCCGGAGGGCTTGCTCAAACAGATGGCTGGGCCGCAGAGTGAACCCCCACACTGGTCCCAGGGGGCACGAGATGAGGCCTGGAGGCTCGGCAGTTAGATGCCCAGCTGCCTAGCACAAGGTCGGTGGTTTGAAGCCCCCAGCAGCTGTAGGCGGGCAGAGGCCTGGTCTGGGGCTTCTGTGAAGTCTGGAGCCGAGAAGCTCTGTGGGGCAGCTGGACTCTGTCTTGTGACGCTGGACCCTGTCAGTCTGGTGTTTGGGTTTAGGCTCGGGTGTGCAGTGCTCACCTAACGGCTCTGGCCCACCGCAGCTCCCCGAGCGATCTGCCTTTGTTTAGATGCCAGCCCCAAGCTCCGTGGGGGCATGCTCGGTCACGGTGGGGACCTATCAGTCAGAATCAACTCAAGGGCTGCCACTCAGAATGGGCCTTGAGACTGCCCTTGTTGTGCTGTTTCTGTGTTGAGAGCTGGGGCTTCCGTCCTGGTCAGGGGAGGCGAATGGTAAACAGAGCCCAGCAGAGGAAGAAAACGGGTCCAAAGACCCGTGTGAAGGCCTGTTTGGGGGAGCGGGGTGTGGCTGGGAGGGAGAGCGTTGGAGTTAAGAGAGAGGTCGTGGCCAGGTCTCGGGGATTTTGAGCGGTGGCTATTTATAGAACATGCCGGTTGGGCTAATAAGGTTTGGTTTGATTTACTTGGAGGCTGGGCAGCTGGCTGGGCCCCAGCTCTGGTGGATGACCCAGCTGGCCAGAGGTGTCTCTGTCACTAAAAGTCGGCCGCCGCACACACACGGTGGCCTGCTGACCGTGGCTTAGCATTTACCCTGGCTGGGTTGACGGGGCGCTGAACTCCCTGCCCTCTGGGTTAGAGTTGTGTCCCAATCACGGTAGGTTAGGTTGGCACCTGACGACCATGCAGGCGGGTCCTGTTTCTGAGCACTGCTACTGTGTCCTCCTGTGAAAAAGTGCAGACACAGGTTACCTCCCTCCCCGAGCTGTGCCCGGATGTCAGACCGCCGCTCCTAGATAACCACAGACTGCACTTCCTTAGACCTGACGCCTTCCTTCTGCAAGGACATTTGGATTAAGTAGCCGGGAGAGCCCGGGCGAGGAGCCCTGGGGGGCCACAGCTTGGACACCCTCTCCCCCCAGCCGCTCTGCGAAGGAAGAAAGATGTGGTTGTTTGCTTCTGTTAAGATGTGCAGCTTCAGAAACCCCCTGCTGGGTGGCTGTGAATTAAAATAGACTCAGTGGCAAAGGGGTCTGTTTGAAAGCCTGGGAAAGATGGGTCCCCTCGCCCCCTTGGGCCCAGTTTCCTCCTGTAGAAGGCGAGGTTCTGACCAGGTGACTGGGAGGATGTCATGTGGTCAGTGCTCTGTTAGTGGTGACCATGTGTGTCCTGGAGGACGTAGCAGGAAGATGAATATAATTATTCTGATCTAAGTGGCACACAAGGGGCATTGGGGGCCTCTTGGGTTGTTACAAAGGGAATCCTACTGGCATCTGGTGGGTAGAGGCCATGGATCGGTAACCCTCCTGAAATGCACAGGATCCTCTTCAACAGTTCTCCAAGCCAACACGTCAGTCACATCCAGGTTGTCCTCGTGCACTTGTCTTAAGGCAACTTCCAGAGCATGGCAGGGCTCACCTTAGGTCCGTACCGGAGGCGCACAAGAAGGTCTATGCGGTTGTTTTACCCTTTAGTGGATTCTGGGAAAACAATGAGAAAGTCTCCTCAAGGTGGCAGGATACTTTGGCCTCTGCAGCTCATTGGGACCTGCCACCTCACCCTGGGAGAGGATCCACTGACCGGATATCCCCATGACCAGCCTAAGGTTGTGTGGTAGGAGAGGGGCCATGGGATGGGTGGTGCCCTGGGCTCTGGCGAGGTGGGCTTTCCCCTCCATACCAGCCCTCTGAGGACGACTCTTCTCACGAATCAGTATTATTTGGAAGGGCTGTCTTCCAACCTCGGAGTTCTCATGGTCCCTCTCACCTTCTGATTCATGCTGCCGTTTTCCTCGTGGGGCTGTGCTTGGGGCTAGCAGTGGCTTTGACTTCCATGCACCTTCCCTCCCCTGCTCCTCCCCCCCCCCTTGTTTCCCCTTTTCTGTCTTGCGCTTCTGGGCTCCCAGCTCTCAGCTGATTCTAGAGCATTCTCTCAGTTACTCAGCTACACAATGAAGGGGCCAAGTAGTCACCGCAGCCTAGCATGCTTTTCTTTGTAAGTGAAATGCCGGCGCCCTGACTGCTTAGCAGCTGCACACATGTGCTCTGCTGAGCCCCGTGACTAGAGCCCAGGGAAGGAGGCCCACAGGGAACCACTAGCCAGGAGCACACACCTACTACTGTCTTGTCGGGATCCTAACTGTGGGGCTGCTAACTACAAAGCCATCAGTTCAAACCTACCAGCCAGTTCTCCGGAGAAAGACGAGGCTGTCTGCTCCTGTAAAGATTGACAGGCTCGGAAGCCCAGTGTATAGAGTCATTAAGAGTCATGGACTGACTCGACGGACGTGGGTCCTGAGCCTAGACTCTGTCTCCATGTATTGAGATGGTTCATTTTTTTTCAGTAGAGTTTTGTAGTTTTCCTCATATTGTTTTTTATATTTTGCACAATTTATACCTACATCTTTCTGCTGTCCCCACCTCCCCCCTTGGTATTAATGCAAATGGTACTGCTTTTCATTGTATCTTCTGTTTCCTGCTGGCATCTGGGAAAGGCAGTGCCTTTTGAATATTAGCCCTATAGCCTGCGACCTTGTTATAATCACTCAGAGCCAGGAATGTGTTGGGGTATTCGGTCAGCTCTTTGAAGAACGGAGCCTGTTGAGATCAACTGGGTGACTTGAGTTGGTGCACGGGTGAGTTTAAAACAAAAACCTGGTCCCACAAATGTCTCCGGCCCACTTTACACTTCTGTCTTGCCAGAAAGCACCTTGTTGGGGTCCCTCAGCAGGACACGATCATCTCCCCGAACAGTGAGATTTGTGATACGCGAACGGTGGCGATCATCTTGAAAGGCAACTTTGCCTTTAGATGACTGTTCTCTGCCCACAGGCACGGCCACAGGCCTGAGGGGGAACAGGTGCCGATCCTCCGTGAAGTTATAGGACTCTCCGTGTCTCTACGGGCTGCCAGGAAGCCCCCACCCAGACCAGCGTTGGTCCTGGTCTGGGAGAGGCAAAGGGGACGCAGCCTCGTTGCTGACGGAAGGAAGCCGTCAACATTCGGATGCTTAAAAACAGCAAGACTCGGAGCGGTGTCAGCGCTCCCAGCCACATCCTGGGACCAAGAAAAGAACCGTGAATGGAGGCTCTATCCTCGGGATCTGAGCTGAGAAACCAACCGCCCGATGGCCTGGAGTTCTCCCTGATCCGTAGCATGCCCGCGTCTATCGGGATCAAACTAGGCTCTGTAGGATTTTGCAGTGGCTTGGCTTCTGGGAAGTAGATCACCTGGCCTTTCTTCTCAGGTGGCTCCAGATGGATTCCCTCCCACCCTTTCCGTCAGCAGCCGAGCGCTTCGCTGTGCCAGGAATGTCAAGAAGTGAGAAGCGTGTCGTTTATAGACAGAAATAAGGGTTGGGCCAGGTGTGGAGACAGGAGTCAGGGAGGGTCATGTGGGGTGTGGGCTCCATTCCTCCCCCAGCCCCTTATTCTTCACGAGACCCTGCCCCCTGAAAGACCACAGCGCCCGATCCTGGACTGAGGGGGCAGACTGGATGTGTCGGTCATGTGCGTGCCTGCCACTGCCCGTTTCCAGAGAGCAGCCAGGCCTGGGCAGGTGTGCAGCACCAGTGGGCAGGCTGTGGTGGGCAGGTCAAAGGGAAGGGAAGTTGACCTCCTGTGGTTCCCATAGCCATTTGCCTTATGAGGGGCGAGGTGTGGAGGACAGGATTTGAACTACTTTTCAGGTTTTTGGTGTGTGTGTTTTTGGTTTTTTTTTACATCTTTAACCTGGTATTTAGAGGAAGGGGAAGGGAGTGTTGGTCACCAGAAGAGCTCTTAGCTTCTCTTCGCAGTGGCAAACAGCAACAATCAGATGCCCACACTGCGAGCAGAAAGCATGCCAGTGGGGGTTTGTGTCTTCCTTGAGTGTGACAGACTCAGGGAAAAGTGCTCCCACCACCACGTGGGCGTGATGGTATTGCACTCTGGGCCTGTGAGGGGGCTTGGCCCCAAGCAAGGCTCTCTGTCCGCTCACCCCCAGCCTCCTGCCGCCTGGAGTTCTGCCCCGGCCCCAGCACTGATGGTTTCATTAAGCTCCGGGCATACTCCAGGCTTCAGGCCCTTTTGGGGGCCACCTGGGACTTAGTCTTCTCACCTGCCCTCTGCCAGCCTACCCCAGGACCTCCTCCTGGGCACCCCCGTCCGACATCCCAGGAGGGAGAGGAGGCGTCCCTGTCCCATTGGTGCCCCACCTGAGCAGCCCTTTCCACACCGTCTGAGGGTGGAGGGAGGGAGAGAAGCTTCCTTCTCCCCATTTCCATCTGCACACGTGGTCTGACAGTCGATTCTCATCATTCACCGTCCTTAGGGCCTAGAACAGTGGTTCTCAACCTATGGGTTGCAACCCCTTTGGGGGTCGAATGACCCTTTTACAGGGGTCACCTAAGACCATCAGGAAACCATAAATATCACAATATATAATTACATATTGTTTTGTGATTAATCATTATGTTTTAATTATGTTTAATGATGTTCAATTTGTAGCAATGAAAATACATCCTGCATATCAGATATTTACATGACGACTCATAACTGTAGCAAAATGACAGTTATGAAGTAGCAATGAAAATAACTGTATGGTTAGGGGTCACCCCAACATGAGGAACTGTATTAAAGGGTGGCAGCATTAGGAAGGTTGAGAACCACTGCTCTAGGAAGTTGCCACAACCATCAAATGAGCCAAGATGGAGCCACTGCTTGTAGGGAAAACTGGATCCCGTCAACAGGCTCCGTGCGCCTCTGGTCACATTTTGTGTGTGTGTCAATGCATAACCTTGTTTTATGTGCGTTTCTGTGTAAAGACATCCTATTTGGTAGACATTGCTGATTCGTAGGGAGGTACAAGCAGTTTGTGCCGGCGTCTGAACATAAAGGCGGCTCGGTCGAGCCCCTCCTGCAGTGCGTGGGAGAAAGGGGAGGCCGGGGACCTGCTTCCATGATGGGCGTGGCCAAGAACGCCCCACGAAGTGCTCTATGATGCCTGGCTCACTGCCAGCCAGCCTGCCAGCAGCAGGTTCAGGGTTTATGTGTGATTTTGGTTGATTGATGTGCACAGAACTCGTTCCTGGATGAAGTTTTTCTAACGTATTTTTCTCCGGAACGCACGCGTCTTAGTTATCTAGTGCATCCGCGACAGGACACCCCAAGTAGTGCACAGAAAATTATTCTCACACTGTTTCCGGGGACTAGACGTCTGAATTCAGGGTGCAGGCCTGAGGGGGAGGCCCTTGTCTTTTCTGCCTCTTGTACTCTGATCTTCCACGGCTGTGGTGGCTTCTCTGCCCACACGGTTATTTCTCTGCCTCAAACTCGCCTGACTGAAGAAAAGCGAGCCCGTAGGAACAGGGCTCAGGGTCTTAACGTTAATGGCAAAAACTCAGTTCCAAATGGGTTAGGATTTCAGACCCGTTATTGGGTGGTGGTGGGCGGGGGCTGCTGTTTAAGTCTCTCTGCATTCTGCGTAGCCCTGCGGGGCCACCTTCGACAGCAAGACCAACAGCCAGCACTAAACTGTGACAAAGCTGCACCAAACAGTCGTGACAGGGACACCTGTTTACAGGCTGAGCGCTGAAACAGGAAGGCCCAGCGGTTCCAACCTGGTTCCAACCCCCCCGCTGGGGAACCGTGCAGGTGCCCCCACCCCCACCCCCAGCTGCCCCCCTTCAGAACTCCTTGGGCGCATGTCTGCGGGTGACTGCGCTCAGGAAGTAGTGGTCTGGGAGTTAGAGAGACATGTCATCCGGTCCACCTGTAGAGCTATGACTTGCCGCCTTCATTCAGGGACTTTTCACTTAAACACTAAACCCAATTCTTAAAGCAGACAGGAAATCACAGGAATAAAACATTCTTTGCGTGAAGGTGCCCCGCCTCGCACCTTAAGATCATGGGTGGGGGTGGGGGCTGGGTGTCTTCAAAGGGGGAGGGGCAAGGTGCGAGTGTCCCCTATGGGGCCGTCTCCTGTGGGCCGGGGTCTCCAGAGAGTCTGCGGGAGAATCCCACGGTCTTTTCATGCCACTTTCCCGCGAGCTCATGGAAGCACCGTGGGACCAGCCTTCGGAGACGTGCCCAGGTGATCCGCAGGCTTGCAGCGCAGGTGGCCCAGCCGGCGAGGAGCGGTCCTCCGCTCGCCACTTGCAGAGGCGGCGCTGTGCCTGCGCCAGGCGTGCGCGTCCGCGAGGGCGCCTTTCCCGGGAGCCCGGGGGCTTGGAGACAGGGCCGCCCTGGCTGCCCAGGTGGCACCTTCGCAGGGCAGGCTCCCTGCTCGTGGTTCCCCAAGCGCCCTGCCGCCACGGGCCGCCCCAGGATGGGGTCCCGAGGCGGGGCAGCCCGCATGCAGCTAGATGGCAACAGAAATGCAGCATAGCTTCCAACTGGATTTTTCTGCCTCCTCGGCTGCCATTCCTCATGCTGAGCGTCTCCGTTCTCTGATGTCCCCCTTCTATCACCTTGAGCCCCCCTAGGGTTTGCCTACACCAGGGGTTCTCCACTTTCCTAATGCCACCACCCTTTCATACAGTTCCTTGTGTTGGGGTGACTCCCCCCAACCATAACGTTATTTTTATTGCTACTTCATCATTGTCATTTTGCTACTGTTATGAATTGGGCGACCCCTGTGAAAGGGTCGTTCGACTCCCAAAGGGGTCATGACCCACAGGTTGAGAACCACTGGTCTGCACGTTATTTGTCTTTGCGAACATACTGAGATTACTGATGGTGTGGGTCAGGAGATAGACTCAGGTCAGTCCTGGGATGGAGGAAGCACGGGGTCAGTTCTCCCCACCAGGAGGCCCAGCTTTCTAGAACCCCCAAACCAAACCCACTGCCATCAGGGACCCCTTTGTCTGGTCGAACTGCCCCACAGCATTTCGAGGGCTGCAACCTTTATGGAAGCTGACTGCCACATCTATCTCCCGTGGAGCCACTGGCGGGTTTGAACCACCAGCCTACCAATTAGCGGTCAAGCACCACTGCACCATCAGGGCTGTTCTAGGACCCCTCTCTTGTCCTCACTGCTGTCGAGTTGATTCTGACTCACATCAATCCTGTAGGACAGGGCAGAACTGCCCCTGTGGCTGAACGAGACTGTAACTCTTTCCGGGAGTAGAAAACCTCCTCTCTCTCTCTGGAGGAGTGGCTGGTAGTTTCGAACCTCTCACTTTGTGGTTATCAGCCCGATACGTGAGCCATCAGCGTGCCTGCCCTGGGCTCCCTCCCCTAGGGCCACCAAATTTCCTGCTGGGATAGGAGCGCTGCAGACTCCATACTTGGACCCTGAAGGGACCCCGGTGGCGCAAGGGTCAAGCACTAGGCCACAAATGAAAGGGTGGCAGTTGGAAGCCCCCAGCCCCTCCGCAGGAAAAGAGACCCAGCCATTTGTTCCCTGAATGATTAGACCACCTAGGAAATCTGGCGGGGAGGGGGCAGGGGCAGTGCTCTGTTCCAAGGGGCCACTGTGATTCAGAACGGCTAGGGTGACAGTGTCTCCCACTTCTGGGCACACAGATGTAAAGGACACACGTGGGACCATTGTTTCTGATGTTGAATGCAGTTTTGAAATGAGGTCTTGGGTCGTTTGAGGTTCATGTACATTGACCGTGGCCATGGATCCTGTGTGTAAGGGGGGCAGGTTATTGAGTGGCAGGAGAGTGCAGTGGTTAGGAGAGTGCCTCCCAGAGCCAGCTGTCAGCCATCGCACCCCTCACTGTCACACACTGTGGTGGGCAAAGTGGGCCTCAGCTAGGTAAAGCCAGGGCCTGCAAGGGAGGACAAAAGGAGGGATTGTGGCCAGATGCTGCCGGTGTGGCCATGGTCAGTGTCTGTACCACCTGACTCCTGCTGTTAACCGCATGCCCGCGGTAAGCATTTACTGCCTCCCACTTGTGGCGGTGACCTCCATGATGGCGAAGGCTGTGGTAAGCAACAGCACACACATCTTGGGGCACTTTCTGGGGGGTGTTTGGGCACAGTCTCTTAATTCCTCAGCTAAGTGCCCTCACTGAGGGGCTCTGTGCTGCGTGGTCCCTGCTGCCGGGGGCTTCGGGGCCAGGGCGAGGAGACCTGGGTAGAGACAGCCGCTGGCCGGGACAGCATTAATTCCTTATGCCTCAGAGCAAGACCTCTGTGCCCTTGGCCACTGCCCCACGCCCATGCCCCACACCTCTGTGGAATAGCAGCCCCTTCCCCACAGAGGGCAGGAGAAGAGGCTGCAGTCTCCCAGGGTCTCCTGGCATGAACCTCCCAGTCCCCTCTCCACCTAGGTGGCCCCTCCCGGCCCCTCCTTGTTGCCCACCCCGACTCTGGTGGACCCTTCACCTCCCTCCCTTGGAAGCAGGGCCCTCAGAGTGACTGCAGACAAACAGGATACTCTGCCCCGTGTGCAGGCTCTGCGGAGACAGGCACCCTGCTCAGATGGTGGGCCCTGGCAAGCTGGGGTCTGGGTGCCTGAGGGCGGCCAGGCGGCTACATGCACACTGAGCAGCTATTCCAGACTCGGAGTGAGGTGGGCACCTGGAAATTGGGGCGGGGGGGGGGGGCTCCTGTGTTAGAAAGGGCTGCATAATGGAGGCCGTGAAGGACGGCGGCTTTGCATGGAGTGGGGGGTGGGGGCTAGGCAATAGTAATAGCATTCGGCAACCTCCTTGCCATTGGCTATGGATTTTTGCATTTTCTCATAACCTTTTCTTTGTTTTAATCATTTCTCCACACTGAGCAAGTCACTAAGGGAGCCCGGGTGGCCTAGTGGGGTTACCAGTGGGGCTACCTCACCACAGGTCAGTGGTTCAACCCCACTAGCTGCTCTGCTGCAGAAAGGCGAGGCTTCCTACTCCCACAAAGACTTACAGTCTCGGAAAACCCACAGGGGCAGGTCCCACAAGTTGCAGTCAACTCATTGGCAGTGAGTTTATGAGTTTTGGCAAATGACAAGACTGATACAAAGTAGATAAGCAACCAGCATGCTGGTCTCAGCTGCCGTTGTTGTGTGGGGCCTGCCTCCGAGCAGCCCCTGGGGACGGTGGAACGAGGTGCTCTCCAGCCCTGTGCCATCTCCGAGATGGGGTGTGTGTGGGTGGCATTTCTGATGCAGGGTGTTTTCGTTGGCTGATCTTACCCAGCCGGCTTTCCTTCCTTCCTTCCTTCTGCGCCCACCCCCCACCCATGTCTGGTACCACAGAAGCATGTAGTGTCCCCTGGCAGACGGTGGGACTCAAACCACAGGGAACCACCCCCACCCTGCCCTCCAGATAACTAGCGTGCTGATCTCCTTGCCTGCCCCCCAGCCCTGCGGGATAGGGTAGACCTGCCCCATGGGGCTGTCACAGCTGTCATTTGTATGGGGCCCAGTTGCCAGGCCTTTCTCCTCATGGGGCCCCTGGTGAGTTGGTCCCTGAGGCTTTGCCTGACCCCGCTGCCAGCAGGGGTTCTGGTAACCCATGTAAACCAAATACTCAAACCCACTAACACAGCGGATTCCAACTCAGTGTGTCTGAGACTGCAACAGTTTATGGAAACCAGGGTAGCCTCATCTTTCTCTTAACAGAGCCACTGGTGGGTTTGAACTGCTGACCTTGAGTTAGAAGCCCAACTCACTGCCTGACAGTGACATCAGTAGTATCGCTGCCATCACTGGTGTCGAGTTGATACCGACTCTTAGGGACCTGCTGCCCATTTGGGTTTCTAAGGCTGTAACTCGTTACAGGGGAAGAGAGCCCTCTCTTTCTCCTGAGTTGCTGCTGATGGGTTGGAACCGCTGACCTTGTGCCTAGAGCCCTTTGTTTGCCACTGGTGTAGAGAGGGGCAACATTGGGGTTAAGGAGGTGCAGTTGTTTTTTAAAAAAATATTTTAAAATTAATAAATCATTTTATTGGGGGCTCTTACATATTTTAGAACAATCCATACATCCATTATATCAAGCGGACATGTACAAATGTTGCCATCAACAGTTTCAAAACATGGTCTTTCTCCTTGAGCCCTTTGATATCAGCTCCTCTTTATTCCCTCCTTCCCCCACCCTACCACCTCTGCGAACCCTTTATAGAGTATGTATTGTTGTTATTATTTATACATATCTTACTCTGCCCATCTATCCCTTCACCTGCTATCCTGGTCTTCGTCCCCCTCGAGGGGGGGGTTATTCTGCCATCATTGCTGTCCGTTCCCCCTTCTTCCCCCTTTCCTTTCCCTGAACTCCTGGAATCATTACTCCCAATACTGTTTCTAAGGGGGTTTGTCTATCCTGAATTTCATATATTGAAAGATCTCGTCTGTACCAGTGTATGTACAGCAGTCTAGCAGGATTTTCGAGGTCATGGTAGTGGGGGGAGGAAGGATTAAAGAACTAGAGGAGTGTTGCGTGCTTCGTCAGGGCTACATTGCCCCCTGGATGCATCTTCTCCTCTGTGCAGCCCCTCTGTGTGGGGATAATGTGTCAATATCCCCGGGTGGGCTCTGGGTCTCTACTCTTACTGCTCTCCTTCACCTCAATAAGATTGTTTACTTTTGAACTTCTGATGTCTGTTCCCGTCAACAAGGGAGGTGCAGTTTTTTTTAATAGCTTGAGATTTTGAACAAGACTGGAAGGACCATAGGGCAGGCACCAAACCCAAACTCACGGCCATCAAGTCAATGCTGCCTCATGGTGACCCTATAGGACAGGGGAGAACGGCCCCTGTGGGCTTCCCAGACTGCAACTCTTTAGGGGAGTAGAGAGCCCCATCTTTCTCCCATGGTGCCGCTAACCTCAAGGTTACCAAGCCAACACACAACCTACTACACCGCCAGGGCTGGATCAGCCCTCGTCATTGAATCATTTAAAGAAATCCAGAATGCGGTGCGATGGGGACTCAGTTCACAGCGAGTACCCCAGGCGTCCGGCGTGCCTCACCGTCGGCCTGGGAAACAGAAGCTGGAAAGATCCCACGTCAGTCCCGAGGCTCCTGACCATCCCCCACGCAGATGTCTGAGTTCTTAGCCATCTTAAGACGTTTACTTTACAAAATAGTTTGTGTGTGGAGAGAGGGTGGGCCGAGTGGTCAGGGATTCGCCATCCCTGTGATAACCCGGCCCAGCAGCACACAGCCTTCGAGGCGCCTTAAGAACTTTCCACTCTGCTTGCCGAGCTGCGTTGGTGCAGTCCGGGGGTCGGGGATGCGTGGTGGGGGTTCCTCTCACCCCAGGGGCCGACTGAAGATGCCCTGCAAGTCACGGCGCCCGTCCCGAGAGAGGGAGAGAGGCTGACGTGGCGAGAGGTGCCTGAAAATGGATAGACAGTCGTTCTCCGTGTCGGAGGCTGGGAATACAAATGCAGGGCGCCGGCTGGAGGGGCTGGCACTCTCTGTCCCCTCAAGGGTGGCCCTGTGCTCTGTGTCCTCATTCCTGGGAAACCTCCAAGTGTCCTGGTATCAACTTCCCCTGCGCTCTGCTACGTTCTCTCCTCTAATCTCTTTTCTGTCTCACAAGAGATCCACTCAAGATAGGGCAGCCGACATTGCGTCGTTTATGTAAGGCCCAGACGTGAGGTCAGGGTGCACAACACGTGTTTGGGGTACCGGTCCAATCCACGGCAGCTTCTTCCTGCCATTGAGTCGATGCCGACTCACAGCGACCTATAGGACAGGGTAGAATGGCCCCTCTGGGTTTCTGACACGGGAGTAGAATGCCCTGTCTTTCTCCCTCGGAGGGGCTGCTGGTTTTGAACTGCTGACCTTGTGGATCGCAGCCCAACATGTAACCACTAGGCTACCAGGGTTTCTCCCATGATAACCCAGCAAATACACCCATTTTTTGTGGGTCCTTTCTCAACCCCTTTTGTGAGGATCCCTGTGAGTCAGAATCATTTGGCAGCTGGTTTGGTGTGTGGTTGAGGTAGGGGGATTATGAATGGTCTGAAAATGGGGTGGCAGAGAGTGTGTGTGCTGAAATGGGGAGCCACAGGAATCTTCGACTAGTGGTGCCCGAGGTGACAGCCCTGCCTGCAGCCAACTTCAGCTAGGTTGGGGGGCCTCCCCGGGCTGTGGGCCGTGCTCCCAGCTGGTCTGCTCATGCAGTGTTTACAATCATCTGGAGGCTGCTGCTGGGGGCTTTTCCTGAAGTCACTCCTGTGTGGACTGCAGCTGTCCTCCTCCATCCTATCCTGTGCAGTCCAGTCAGTGTGGAGGTCTCGCCTTCTGGAGACCCGACTCTGTCCACCCCCCCATGCTGCACATTGCTGTAACTCTGAACAGGAGCTTCCAGACTGAGACAGATAAGGAAGAAAGACCTGGTGACCGACTTCCGACAGGCACTGTGTTGAGGGGGTCCCCCCCCCAGTTTCAGATTACTTATTCTTCTATCTATAATTTCACATGGATTTCACCACATTGGATGTGATGAAGTAAGACAGGTGAAACTGTTCACGACAGATGAGTACGTAGGCACAAGTCACCTGTGCTTACCTTGCTGGCTATACAAATGCAGGGCGCTGGCTGGGTGACCCACCCCTGAGTCTGTGAGCTGGCACCCAACTCCACAGAAGAGACTGCCCCACAGCCAACCTGCACGGGGTGGCCTCCTTCTGTTTCTTGGCGGAATAGCAAGCAGCATCTGGTGCTGCCCTGGCTTGATGACACCATTGTCTCAGTGATGGATATTCCAAGCTCCAAGAGAAGGGCGTCCCAGTGTATCTGCCTGAGTTCAGTGGAGACACGAGGCCATGGGCCAGTGCTGTGAATCTCAGCTGTGGGGGGAAATAGAGAGGTGTCCGCTCCTGTGGTTCTGAGCCACGGGGCCCACCAGACGGACCTGAAACACACCAGGGCTCTGCCCGGCCCTGCCCGCCGTGGGACTGACTGCGCTTGCTGTATGTCTGTGGGTCAGAAAGGCAGCAGGGGGTGTGGGGGGTGCAGCTGGGGGAGTGTGCAAGGTCTTGTTCATGTCTGCGCTCTCTGCTGGGGGTAAGTATTTAAATACGGGGGCTGATGGGATGGGATAAGCCTCAGCTCTTGGAATTGTTTTCTTTTCCTTCTTAGATCTTCAATCTTATGAAGTACGACAGCTACAGCCGCTTCTTAAAGTCTGACTTCTTTTTAAAACACAAGCGCACCGAGGAGGAGGAAGAGGAGGAGAAGAGGGAGGAAGATCTGCCCGATGCCCAAAGTGCAGCGAAAAGAGCTTCAAGAATTTACAACACCTGAGCCCCCTGGTGAACCAGGGCCGCTGCCTGAAGGAGCCAGGGACTCACTGCCAGGACCCGCTGGGCCAATAGTTGCTTTGTTATGTGCCAGGACTGAAATGTACAAACACCTGTCCGTGGGGTGCGCGTGTATTTTATTTACTGCTTGACCAGTCAGTTTTGCATGATGATGGCTAAGCCTACATAAAAAATAACCAATTAGCTTTGAAGTTTTACACACACACACACACACACACACACACACACACACACACACACACGAGGGCGGACAGATTCTGCCAACCCTGGACTTTGGGCATCTTGCAGCTTGATTAAACGTGTGAGGTCACAGGTCCTCCGCTGTTTCTGCCCGAGCCTGTCTCCCCATTGCTGCGCACTTTCTCTCTAGGACGGGTGGGCCTGAGGAACTCAGGGGAGGGGCCATGGCCTGCCAAATGCCTCTTGGGTTACAAAGGAAAGGGCTTCGAAAAGAAAAGTGCGTAGGAAAATTCCATTCTCTTCAAATCGAACTTTTCCCATTCATTTTGGACACCCCTTCACACTTCTCGGGAACTCAATCGTCGATGGGTAGCCCTGAGATGGGGCCCTGTGTGTGTGTGGGCGGGGGCGGAGGGTGTTACCAAAGGGCTGGGCAGGGTTCCTGTGAAGGGCTGGTCCCGTCTTGCCCACAGTCTACAACATTTCACGGAACACAGATAAATAGTTCGTCCTGACACACACAAGATCTCTCGCGGGGAGGTGGGGTGGGGTGTAAGGTCAATGGGAAATGGCTCGGGGTCCCCATGGCAACACCAGGTGGTGGTTGAATGGGGGAGTAGCTCCAGGTGGGTGCTGAAGATGGAGTTGGGGGTCCCTTCTCCCTTGGTACATTTCTTCTGATGTTTGCCCTTTGCAAGCCTTGTCTGCTTCAGCTTGGAAGCTTTAACCAGGGGGCATAAACGATGTCTGCAAGTGGGCTTTCTGGCTGGGCTGGGAAGCAGCGGTCAGTCACTCCTCTTTAGAGCAGAGCCCCGTGGTCAGCCACACTTTCCTCTGCTTGGGGGCCACCACGGCTGCTCCCGGCCTGCCTGGCTGGTTTGTACAACTTACATTCCGATCTTCACAAACAAAGCCACCAACCTCACTCTACTGCTGGCAAGCCTTGGAGCCCAGGCATTTTCCATTTGAAGAACACTGCGTGATACCGTGATGACGCCAGACATAATTTGCCCCTCAACCCAGGACACTCTAAAAGAGAGAATGGGGGCACGTCCTGGGCAGCATGCATGCCTTGGCTCGATTCTGGGGAAGCCAGACCGTCTCTGCTGATGACCCTCGCTAGTATGACCTCTTCAGGGTCCCCACATGATCCAGCCTCGTCCATTCACTGCCCCCACCTACTCCCATCTTGGGCCTAAGGGAGGGATGGCCTTGGGGAGCCAGTCACTGCTGAGAATTAAACCACCTGGCTGGTTGGGCACCAGAAACAGCAAATGCTACCCCCACAACAAAGGGTTTCTGCACCTGTCCAGGTAACCCCAGTAGATCTCCTCCTGTGTCCTCTCTGCCCATCTTGGAAACCTTGGTATGAAATAGCGCCATTGGGCAGGCTGTCAAGTTCTCTTCCTGCTGTCCACGTCCAGGCTTAGAGTGTAGAAGCAGTCATCTCGCAGTGTGAGGACCAGCAATAGGACAGGTCCCTGAGCTCACCTTTCAGCGTGTACAGAAGAGTGCAGGTATGTGGGCCCCCCTGCCCCGACTGCCGGTGGAGGTGACTCAGAGGTGCCGTGGAAGGCCTGATGGGGCAAGGAGACTCTCTCTGTCCGCCCTTTTGTGCTGGACTCGGGCCGAGTGAGTGGGGCGGTTGTCACAGAAAGAGCAGCTCAGGAACAGCAGTGGGATGTGGAACCTCAGGCTTCATCACCACTGAGCTCACGCCGTTTCCTGCTGGCTACTGGAATGTACCCCTCGCAGAGCATCATCCTGAGCCAGTAGCCTGAGGGAGGCGGA
This sequence comes from Echinops telfairi, assembly GCF_000313985.2. NCBI lineage: Eukaryota > Metazoa > Chordata > Mammalia > Afrosoricida > Tenrecidae > Echinops > Echinops telfairi. The sequence continues at coordinate 10,413,802 of NW_022103968.1, forward strand.
GGCCTTAGGAACCCATCTGGCCAGATGGACGTGTTCCACTAGCATTTCCTTCTCACTCCTGTGTCTGCCCATCAAGGGAGCATCTGCCTACCTGGTTTACTTGTGCTTGCCAGTCTGCGCTAAGGCATTGTACCTACAAGTTAGGAAAGAAGCAAAATTAAGCCCACATGTTCTCTGCTTACTGTGAGCTGATGTTTGTCATGCTTACTAATTGAGCAGCCTCTTCATTCATAGGCATCCTGGTGGTGTAGTGGTTATGTCTTGGGCTGGGTTGCTCATTGCAAGGTCAGCAGTTTGATATCCCCAGGTGCCCCAAGGGAGAAAGATGAGGCTTTTTACTCCCATAAAGAGTTACAGTCTTGCTAATCCACAGGGGCAGTTCTACCCTGCCCTTGAAGGGTGGTTGGTTATGAAGCAGAATTTACTCGATGGCAGTGAGTGCGATTTGGTTATATCCATTCATCCACTGACTAAAGGAGTTGGAGTGCCAACAGAAAGGTCAGCAGTTTGAAACCACTAGCTGCTATGAGGGGGAGAGACAAGACTTTCTACTCCTGTAGAGCCACAGTCTAGGTAGAACTGTCCTGCTGCATTAGGAGGAGGAACGGACTCGATGGCAGTGAGGTTTTGTTGTTTGTTAGTTTTTTGAGCCCATGTGGGTTACATGTTGCGCTACTACCACAAAGCAGTTCAAACCCAGCAGCCGCTCCGTGGGAGAAAGATGAGACTGTTTCCGGAGGATGTGCAGTCTTGAAAGCCCACAGGGTCAGTCCTTCCCTACCCTACAGGGCGCCTGAGAATCAGCACGGTGACCTTGAGTTGTGAGTGATCAAGTGCTCGTCCCTGGGTGCTGGAAAAGGCTAACACTCGCCTGCGAACCGGAAGGTGGGGGTTTTGAATACACCCAGAGTCACCTAGAGCAAGGCCTGGCAGTCAACTTCTGAAAGGTCAGCCGTTGGGAGCCCCCAGAGCACGGCTCTCCGGCACACGTCCTGAGTCTGGGTCGACGTGCAGGCGCTGGGTTTTACCTGAGGTGACCAGAAGTCCCGCTTTTGGTGGGACAGTCCTGCTTTTTAACAATGTGTCCCGCGGCGGTTTTAAAAAGTCCTGATTTTTGGAAAGAATGCTCGACAAGCTAGGGAACGACAGAATGGGAAGACCCAATTTTTAGTCAAGAACTCCCACCCCCGGTCAATGGTGTCCTGCTTTACCAATGTTAAAATCTGGTCACCTTTGTTTTACCGTGTGCTAGGATCGGTGGAAGGGGTCCTGGTGGTGCGGCAGGTCAAGCACCTGGCTGGTAATCCCAAGGCCAGCCAGTGTAAAACAGAGACCAGGGCTTCTCCAGCCCCAGGCTTGGTTTGGGGTCTGTCTCCTGGAGCCCGTCAAGAGTTACAGCCTCGGAAACCCACAGGGGCAGCTCTGCGCTGTCCCGCAGGGTCGCTGTGAGCCAGCAGTGAGTGAGTGTGAGGAATGCGGCCAGGGGCCTGGTGGCGCAGTGGGTGAAGTGCAGGGTTGGCGGTCAGAATCCACTGGCCCCTCTAAGGGGAAAGTTGAGGCAGCCTGCTTCAGCAAAGACTCCTAGCCCCAGAAGCCCTTGGGAGCTGTGCTCCGGCATGTTGGGTGGCTGGGACTCATGAGAGTCCACTGGATGGCCGTGGGCTGGGGCCTCAGCGTGGACAGATGGTAAAGCAGGCCTAGAGATCCCTGCTCCGTGGCGTTGGCAGGGGTCGCAAACCCGCAGTCCACGGGGTTGGAAGGTGCATTGGGTTGAGCTTGGGCTGGTCCATAGGCGCCCCAGCACATCTGTGTGGCCTAACCTTCCCTTTTCAGGGAAAAAAGGAAATTACTCAGAGCCCCCTGGCAATTAGCACTTGCCCCTCCTCCAGGATAAACTGTAGGTCCCCTAGTGCTCCAGTGCCCTCCAGGGGGCAGCGTGGTCTGCTTTGGGACAAGGGGGTTAAGCTTTCAGAAGCAATGGCAGACAGCTTGTGGGTGGTCTATTGGCCACAGGCCTCCCTCCCAGCTTCCCCCCCTCCATGCCCCCTCCAGTCTCTGTAGCCTCTGAGTGCCTGGTATCTGCTTGCTCCTGGTCCCCTGTGCAGAGCACAGCCTAAGTGACCTTTCTTATGGTGACGCCCGTGCTTAGGGGACTCGGAGGCCCACCCTCTCCCCAAGCAGCACAGCAAGCACCCCACACTGCAGACAGAGCAGCTGCCCTGAGCGCTCCCCCCTCGCTCCTCAGATCATAAAAGTGTGAGCGCAGTCATTGCTCCCATTTTAGAGACTGAAAAGCCCACCTGTGTCGGGGCGCCGCGGCAGTTCGTAGGAACTGAGCCTTCATCTCCTCACCCGGCTCCCCTCTGCCCATCCTCAGCGCGGAGAGGGCCAGCCACGCGCTGGGCAAACCTGCTCATAGCCACACACTGGCCACTTCCGGGCCACACACCAGAGGCAAGGGGAAGGGACCCAGGGACACCATGGCCTGGCTCAGCTCGAAGCTCATGTGCTGGTGGTTTTGTCTTTCCTAAAATAGCGGGCTGATGTGTTATGTAACCCCCACACCTAATTCACAATAAATATATCTATTCAGATATCCGGTTGCCACGCCATGCTCCCTGGGGAGAGGCATCCTGAGGGGGGTGAGCTTGTCATCTGTCTCAGGTGGCCCTGTGGCTCCAGTGCAGCTGTGGCAGCGGTGTCACCTGGAGGGTGCTGTAAGAAACACTGATCCCTCCCCCACCCACCATGGGAACCTCTTTATAGGAGCTGCCAGTCTCAACTTTCTCCCTCAGAGAGGCTGGGGAGTTTGAACTGCCAACTTAGGTTAGTGGTTCAATGTGCTACTCAGCCCCTTCACAGGAATCCAGGGTGCTGGCTCTCTGTCCCCAGCGCCCGCGCCGTATCTTCCCGCTGTGGGCTTCCTTCTGCCCTTCTTAGGTCTCGAAGTTGGTTGGTGTAAGGCTCGCCCTGCCTTGGTCTCGTGAGCACACCAGGCCACTACTCATTCCCCAGCCGGGGGACAACCATGGGGAGTGGGTAGGGGTTGGGATTCACACCCCCTGTTTTGGGAAACCCACAGGGGCTGTTCTACGTGTTCAACCCATCAAGGGTTGCTGAGCCAGCCGCGACTCAGTGGTACACCATTCAATCCGTCCTTCCGGAGAATGAGGAGCTGGCTTGGGGACGGCTCCCTGTAAACGGGTGGGGTGCAGTCGGAGGGACAGGAGCCTGGCTGTTTATGAGCGTTGCTGTCCCCAGGGCGAGCCTGGGCTGTGATTCACAGTGTCTTTGTTTACTTTAGTATGGGCTGGGGATGTTCTAGAACTAAGTGTGAAACAGTGCTGTGGTCCTGTTGGCTTCCAGGGTTTGTGGCTGTGGGCCCCATTGAGGTGAGGGATGGGGTAAGCCCCAAGCTGTGCTGGGAAGGGGCTGGGCCATGGCTCAGGAAAAGCCGACAGAGACCCTCGGGAAGAGCCCGCGCCCCAGATGTCGAAGGCTTGGTACATTCAATGGAGCTCAAGACCCAACCTGGGAGTCATCTTTCGGGGTGTTGCAGGGAGGGCCAGTGGGTTCCTCTGTGCCAGGGAGCTTAGCTGGAGGGGTGCGCCTGTCCTCATGCCCTGTGGCTGGCTGGGTGCTGCAGCCAGGAAGAAGGAAGACAGGTGTGGTGAGGAGGACAAGTGCCCAGGGGTGTAGGGCCCCCTTGGACTTGCTCTCTGGGCCGTGTGTCCACCTCTGCCACCGCGACTTTCCCCCATTCATTCAAAATAATTGGGCGGAAGGAGCGGGAAGCGGCCCCATCCTTCTCTTTCCCAAACATCTGCCATTGACCCAAAGGAGTCCAGGCTGAGGCAGTTGACCTGATGGGCCACTAACCCCAAAGCGAGAGGTTCCAAGCCACCCGGAAGCACCTTGGAAGAAAGGCCTGGTGACCTGCTTGCTGAAAGCTAGCCCCTGAAAGGCCGATGGAGCCCAGTTCTAATGGAGGAAAGAGTGGGAGCTGTCAACAGCTGGGTACCCGCTCACCCGTGCCAGCCACTGTGCCAGCTGCACTGCTGGTAGTCTCCACATGGGTGGGCAGGGGCTGTGGAGGCACAGCTCTCACAGCTGGTGGGGCCACATCATGATCCCCCAGGACCCCAGGCTGGGCCAGACCTCAGCCCAAGGGGCTTGTGGCCACCCCCTGGGAGAAGGCTGACCCCAGACAGTGGTGGGCTCCTCTCCTCCCTGGGGGGTTGGAGGTGGAGGTGGGTTTGGTGGAGGGGGAAAGAGCTCCTTTAAAGCGCGCAGTCCACCTCTGCAGGGTGACCCTGTCCCCCTGTACTGACTCCAGCACAGTTGGCGCATTGCTTTGCCATGCGGGCAAGCAGTGCTGTTTGTCTTTAAACACCGGAATCTGACGTTAAAGCTGGGAGGCCCCTGCATGGCCTCGGAGCGGCAGATGTCAGCTGGCTGGAGAGGCTTCCCAGGAAAGCAGGGTGCTGGGTCTCCTGGTCTCCAGAGGAAGGGGCCTTTCAAGTCCCTGGCTCCGGCTCCACACGTCACGGCCACTCCCTGCCTAGGAAGAAATGCCGACCGCAGTCTGCAATAAATATTTATACTGTCAGATCCTGGCTGTCTGGGGGATGTGAGCATTTGGATTCACCGTTACCAAACTGGCAGTGTCCCTGGGTGATCCAGACGCTTGCGCGTTGCTGCTGACCCGAAGGAGGCAGGTCCAGTCCCCCCAGAGGCACTTGGAAGAGAATCAAACCCAAAGCAAACCCACCGGCTGTGGAGTTGACGCCCCTGCACCCATCAGAGAAGAACGGTGCCCCCTGGAGTTCTCAAGGGCTAATTTGGGGTGGGGGGTGGGAATCACCAGGCCTTTCTTCTGCGGTGCCTCTCGGGTCGGCTTGAATGGAATGACCTTTGGTTAGCTGCCAAGCTCTTAACCATTGTGCCCAGGAGGGACTCCATACATCAAGACACTCGGCCCCCAGCCCCCAGCTCACAGCGACCAACCCTCTGATTACCGGGCCACCAAGCCACAGAAGCCTCCCTGAGAAGGGCGCTGGGTCTCTAGTCTCTGACTCCTGACTCCTGGACTGGGCTTGTCGCTGTCTCATGAGTGGTCCCGGGAGACTCCCCCAGGACCAGGGAGCTCAATTTGAAAGTTGCCGATGGGAGTCTTCCTGTGGGTGGGCTCTTAGAGCAGGAGATGGGGAGGGCCCAGATGGACCTACCTGTGAGGACAATGTGCCAGGGTGGTCAGCCAGGTGAGTGTGAGACCTGGCGGCAGGTGTCTCAAAGCCAGAGATGCCTCCAAGTGCAAAAGCCAGTCTGGTCAGGAGCCTGTGGGGGTGGCGGGCTGCAGTCAGACTCCAGGGGGAAGGAGGGGAAGGCAGAGGCAGTGAGCTGGGGACCTCCCTCTCCCTCCAGATAGCCCAGGTCCAGTAGGTGCCCCTAGGAACAGCAACTTGTACCTTGATGGTCTTCCCTGGGCACACAACAGAGGGGGCCCCACAGAAGGGCTGTCCCGTGGGCATCCAGTGCCCAGACTCCTCAGGGCAGAGTCAGTGCTGGGAGGACAGGTCCCCGCTGGCGCTCACAGGAGGTCCGCTGCACTGTGGAGGAGCCGTAGCGGGACACTCTGAGACCCTGGGTACCTGTCCGTGAGCCCCCAAAGAGGTGCCCTGCAGCATCCGCTTTCCAGGACCTGTTATCAAGGGGGCTACGTGCTCACCTGTTGCTGAGCACCCAGGTCCCCGAAGGGGCTGTCTGGGAACTGCCAGGTCTGAGCCAGGTGACCAACCCTGAGACCCAGGCTTCCTGGTGTGAAGGGGAACAGACAGAGGCTGGGAGGAAGCATCGGATGGAGCCGCTGCACCGCCCCTTCCAGCCCCCAAGGTTCCACAGCTGCCCGGTCAGGGGGTAGGATGTTGTCCTTCACAGGGTCCCAGCACCCCGCGCCCACCCCGCCCTCCAGCCCTGTCTGTTCTGTGGTTTGGCCCCGCCCAGCCAAGGGGCCCCCAGTGGGAGGAGACGGCTTCTTTCATTCCACTCATTTAAAAAAGCAATGCTATTTTTTAAATGCATAGAAACACTGCTTTGATGTGAATAAAATGTGGATTTATTACCTGAGGTAACTGCGCGGCCCTCAAGTTACATGAAAGAGATCGAGAAAGGACTGGCCGTTCGTACGCACACTTAGCGGTTTAAGGGACTGAGATAATCTCGTTTCCTTTCCCCACCGCTTAGGAGCCGCCCTGCCACCCCTGTCCAGTTCTTCGTTCTCCCCTCTTCTCTGGACATTTGTTCTGAAATGCTGAGATGATCTCTAACAGAGACAACAGCACTGCTGTCATGCACACAGGGGCTACTCTCAGGAGT
>NW_022103968.1:10422007-10445322 GCF_000313985.2 Echinops telfairi
AGATTGTCCATCCAGACTATCTTATTTAGACAGACCTGCAGAGATAATAACATGCACAAAAACAAGACAGAGCAAAACCAAGCAACAATATACAACAAAACAACAACAAACCAATGACCAAAAAAACCAAAACACAACAAGAGAGAAAAGCTTGTAGTTAGTTCAAGGACTATTTGTTGGCCTTCTGGAGTGTTTTCCAGTCCAGTCTGTTGGGGCACCATGCCCTGGCCCCAAAGTCCACCTTTGGCATTCCCTGGGGCCCTCGCTGCGCTCCATTCCCTTGCTGTTCTGTTGTACCCCCTTAGTGTTTTGCCTCAGTGTGGCAGGATCACATTGGGCGCAATTCCCACACTGTGTCTCCATTGTTGTCCCCTGTAGGCCTATGGGTCAGTGAGGGATGTCGTGTCTCATAGTGGGGCTGGCCATGTGGTCCTATCTGTGGACTGGCTGCTGTAATTGGGAACATCATCCTCAAGGCCTGGTGGGCCAGGATGTGCTTCACTCTCTCCTCCTCCCCCTTCATCTGCTCCCGTGTGCTCCGAACAGATATATCCCTCTCCCGGAGCGGCATATTCAGTTGCCATCCTTTGAAATAAATTCTTCAGGGGGAAGGGGCAGGTGTCCACGTAGTAGTTGGGACGGGGGCCGGCCCCTCAGAACTCTCCACTGGGTTGAAGTGTGGTCGGGAATGGAGATTTTTCTGTGGCAGCTCAATGTCTGCTCCTTCTATGCATGCCGTTACGTTCGGGACATCTTCTGCCCTTGCCTTTTGTTTCTCCTGTTGTTTCATTGAGGTGGTTGGGGCTGATGGCTGTTTGCATTGCGTTGTTTCAGAGGAGCCAGGTGCCATTTTCCAGGGAGTCAAGAGCACTGGCTCTCTCTGGGAGACTTGTAGGAATGCTTCTTCAACTGCCTACAGCTAATTTCACTTTGCAATTAACCTACCACTTTATCTTCCTGTGGCTTCCCTTCCAGGGGAGTGCCCCAAGGGCTGGTGGGTTGCCTGCTTTGGTGTTGCGGAGGTTGGGCAGAGGTTCCTGCAGCAGCTTGGAGGGGTGTTGGCTGAGCTGCCTTAAGCCCCCAGGCACACAGGCAGGAATTCCCAGGTAAGAAGCTGGGCAGAGACTGAGTATCCCCTGGTGGAGGTCAGCAGGGCTTTCCGCTGCCTGGGGCTAGCTGCACAGAGTGGAGCTCACCTAGCTGGGTGTGGCACAGGTGTAAATGCCCTAGGCTAAGGGGAGTGGTCTGGAAGTCAGCAGTGGTGTGAGAGAACGGGAAAGAGACAAAGAGGAGAAAAAAAAATAAGCAAGAGAGGGAAACAAAGTAACAATGTAGCTTGAGTCCTGATCCCTGCCGGTGGAGCTGCCAGGGTTCAGTCCATGCCCCAAAGAGGTGGCAGCGGCAAGTTGTGGCTGTGTTGAGAAAAAGCCCTTGCGCAGCTCACTGCGACTGTGTGTGTGTGGGGATATAGAGAAGAGAGGGGGAAAAACCCTGCCCGTGGAGCTGCAAGGGTTTAGTCCCTGTCCCAGGCAGGCGGTGGCAAACTGTGGCTGTGTTGAGATCAAGCCCCCATGCACAGGCTCAAGGTCAAGCCCTAGCCGACCTCCACTGTGGTAAGCCAAAAGCCCCAGCCCCTCAAAACCTTGTCGGTCTGTGCCTACTTATCTTTATGATGCTCCTCCTGTGTTCCAGCAGTGCTTAATTTCCCTCCAATCAACCCTCCTGGGCCGAATTCTGCAGGGTCCCTCTGGTATGTGTTACTCCGTCGCCATTTCACGGAAGTCTCGGGAATGGGGATTTTTAATAAGGTTTCAGAACTTGGTATTTGGCTCTCCTTCAGGGTTTGAAGGAACAAACCCACTGGGCTGTGTTTCCAAGACTGGACCATGCCGGCTCCGGGCTTGTCAGAGTGGCCTCCTTGCTCAGAGGAGCCCGCTTTCAGGGTTGCAGAATGCGGGTGTGGAGGCATCCCTGGCTGGTCTGCCTCAGGAATGGTGCTGCCTCTGTGGGCGCAGCTTCCTGAAGCGCCCCATTACCAAGGGCACCTGATAGAGCTCAGAGTACTTGTTCCTGCACATGCTGATGCTCTGGAGATGGTGTTAAGTGCATCCACTGAGCAGATGGGGAACGTGAGGCTGAAGCCAGCCCTCTTGCCCGGAGGCCCAGCAGCCTGTGAACTCCCTGCCATCGGGTAGATTCTGACACTGGACAGAGGGGAACTGCCCACTTGGGGTTCCCAAACTTTCCATGTCTGCAGGAGCAGGCAGCTTCCTTGTGCTCCCTGAGAGCCCCTTGGGGGATTTGAACCATGTGGCCAGACAGCACCAAGCCTCTGTCCCTGGGAACCCCTGCTGGAAGGGTGACCGAGTCTGATGGGCTTCACTGTCCCCAAAGCCACCTTAAAGTAACTTTGGAAATGGAGGCGGAATTGTCATTCTGGGATTCATCTTTTACTATTTTTTCTCGTTCCTTTCTTTGCTTGTTGTAGGCTCTTTAAAAGACCCTTTGAATGGTTTGCGACAGTGAGTGACAGTATGTTTGTCAGCATGTCCTGTAGGCGGTGGCACTCCGCTATCTATTCTGCACACACACAAAGGAAGCCTCGACTCAGCATGCACGTCCCTCCTGGGTGTGCCCGTCTGCCCCCTCCGCCCACCTCCCTCAGCGCCAACAGGAGGAGGGCCAGGCTTTATCCTAGCTGCGCGTGGTGTTCGCATAATACTGGGAAAGGCGCTGTGGGGGCTCCTGTTCCCCGTGGGAGGGAGCAACGGGGTTTATCTTGAAAGCCGAGGGTTGGGGGGGAGGCAGCAGAAATTGCCACCAAGAAATGAAATGGCATGGTTTAACTCTGGGGGGTGGGGTGGAACTTGCTGGGTCTGAGGTGTTGGGGTTTAGGTGACAAAAAAGGCAGACACACTTTTTGACAGCTCTTCTCAAAGGCTGAGGAGCCCTGGTGGTGCAGTGGTTTTGAGCTCGGCTGCTAACTGCAAGGTCAGCAGTTCGAAACCACCAGCAGTAACCTGGGACAAAGAGGAGGCTTTCTACTCCTGTCAAGAGCGACCGTCTCAGAACCCACAGGGGCAGCTCTACCCTGTCCTGTCGAGTCGCTGTGAGTCGGGCAGCGTGGACTCTGGAGCAGGGCATGTGGCTGAGTTGAGTTCTCAGAGGCCAGGCTGGTGGAGCAGCCCCTCAGGGAATCCCAGGTGAGGAGAGTGAGGAGGGGCACAGAACCAGATGCATCGAGTCAGAGGGTCTTTCTGAAGGAAACAGCGAAGGAAAGAATTCTTTTGGGCTCAAGTTGGGGGCGTGGAGACCACCGAGTTCAGTTCTCAAGAGATAGAGCCAGTCCCCGGGGCTTGTTTTTTTTCTCTAATGTTGACGGCAAAACGTTCCCCCAAACACGCCGCTGTCAGCTTGCTTTAAGCAAGACGAACTCAGAACACCATCGAGTGGAGTCTGACGGCCAGCAGTCCCGAGGACAGAGTCGAATGGCCCTGCGGGTTTCTGAGATGGTAACTCCTTACCGCAGTAGGAACCTGTCTTTTTGGAGGGGCTGGTGGGTTTTGAACTGCTGACCCTGTGGTGAGCAGCCTGACTGCACCAGGGTTCTCTCTTCCTTCAGTTCAGACCGTGAGAGGCCAAGGGAGCCTGTGACTAGCTTTGGGTCCCTGGTGGAGGCAGGCAGCAACTATGGGACCCTTTCCACCACCCCTTTGGGCCTCTGTTGGTGTTTGCTTCGTGGGTTTTCCGGCACCTGCTTGCTCTGACACGACTCTCTCAACCCCTGGGCTCCTCGGCCTGCCTGAGCTCACCTGCCCGCTCCCCACGCCCCTCCAGCTGGCGGGACCAAGTGAGCTGGGCACCCTCCAGGCACCCCCCTTCTTTGATTTAGTTTTGCTGCTGGGGGCAGGAGCTGATCTAAAAAAGGGGGCAGGGGTTTACAGGACAAAGAATATGAAAGCGGGGACACGTGGCCGGGGTTAAAGGGTGAGTGTGGCCGAAGGCCTGTTTGCAAGGCGGTGTGAGGAAAGTCTCGTCTCGGATTAGCTGCTAAGGCAGTGTTGCTCTGGTAGGATTCTCGCCTTCCAGGCAGGAGGCCCGGGAGCCCCACTAGGCTGATCACGGCAAGGTCAGCCGTTCTAAACCACCCGCTGCTCGGTGGGAGGCAGAGGAGGCTCTGTACTCCCATAAAGAGTTGCAGCCTCAGAATCCCACCGGGGCAGTTCCACCCTGTCCTGTAGAGTCTGTGAGTTGAAACCGACTCCGCGACAGTGAGCTGGCTGTTTGGAGGCAGGAGACCCCAGCTCAATTCCCCACCCGCCTTTCTATCCGTCCGTCCGTGGAGGCTGGAGTGCTGCCCGGCTGCAGCACGTCAGGCTCCGACGGAGCGGTCTGCTTCCCCAACTGGCCCAATGCCAGCCTTCTGGACCACACCCCATCACAGGGTGGCCCGGGACCAGGCCCCGTGCTGTGTCCACTGTGAGGTGGAGACCCACTGTAGGGCAGCGGTCAGTAGCAACAGTCCTTACCACGACCCTGTGAGCTGAAGACACAGGCCCAGAGAGAGCCTTAAGTGTCGAAGGGACTTGTTCCAAATGCCGCCGTCAGGCAGGGGCTGCGGCAAGACTCGTCTTAACCCCAGGCCCCCGCTGCCCCTGTGTGCTCAAGGGCCCAGGGCTCGGAGCTGCCATTCCAGGTTCCATAGTTGTTCCCCGCACGGCCGTCCCTGGGCTGCAGGCCACTGCTCAGCACTGCTTGGCTCCACAGGCTGGCACCGCTTTTCCTAGGAGCTATTCTCCACATGTCAGCTTCAAAGGGTTTACAGTACCCAGTGATGTAGAAAAGCATATTCATTTCTTTACGTACATTTATTTTTAAAAATAGATGAACAAAACCCTCCCACTCCCAGACCTGGCCTGTTGCTGTTGTTGCTGTTGTTGTTGCTGCTGCTGCTGTTGTTGCTGCTGCGGTTTTTGCTGCTGCTGTTGTTGCTTTCGCTGTTGTTGTTGTTCCTGTTGCTGCTGTTGCTGCTGTGCCATCCAGGCAGTTCTGACCCACAGCAACCCTGCGTCCAACAGAAGGACACACTGCCTGTCCTGTGCCACCTTTGTAATGGCGCTTACGTTTGAGCCCACGGGGGCAGCCACAGTGCCCGTCCATCTCGTGGAGGCCTTCCACCTTCCTGTTGCCTCTGAACTGTGCCGAGTATGCTGCCTTCTCCAAGGACCGGGGTCTTCTGACAGCATGTCCACTGTATGTGAGATGACATCTCGCCATCCTGGCCTGCTGCGGGCAGCTCCTTCCCTGAGTGTCTGTGGAACGGATTCCGACCGAGGGGGCACCGTCTGCTCGGTGTGGAGGTTTTCAAAGAGAGCAGGAGGGAGGAAAAGAAAAGCCAGAGTGACCATTCAGCCTTGGGTCCCAAGCCACTTGTGCGTTGCTCTGGGGGCCGTGAAGCCAGGCAGACTTGGTTCAGTGTCTATCTGGAGTGCCAGGCTTCTTCAGAGGTACCTCTGGGTGGACTTGAACCTCCAGCCTTCCAGTCAGAACCCAGGACTCTCCATGCTCAGTGGCTGCCTTTTCCTCTCCATCATCTCTCCACCTCTCCACCCCGGGGGCCCTGGCTGACCTGTTGCAGCCCCGGTTTACCTTTACCTGACCATCCGGGGATGGGCCCCTGGAGTGGACGCTGCTCTGGCCACTTCAGTGGGGCCTGTTCCCTCATTTGAGACCCCCCATGGGGCCTCCTTTCCCTTCTAGGACACGTGTTCATTTTCACTAAGGTGACCAGGTGTCCCGCTTTTGGCGGGACAGTCCTGCTTTTTGGCGTTTTAAAAAAGTCCCAATTTTTGGAAAGAATGCATAACAAGCTAGGGAATGGGCTATTTGGTCCATATAGACCACATTTTTAATCAAGGACCACCCCCCTCACTCCCGGTCAATGGTGTCCCGCTTTAAATCTGGTCACCTTAATTTTTACATGACTGGGTAATATCATCCATGCTGACCTTGCTGTTGGTAGCCCAATACATACTGGTCATCGTAGCTGAAGACTTAAATTCTGTTCAGGTGAGCTGGGCTGAGGGAACACGGGGTGGGTTCCCTCCCCTCCCTGGCTTCATTCAGCCTTACGCCCTGCCATGGCTTGCCCTTCTCCTAGCTCTTGCTGCAGAATCCTGGGCCATCAGAAGGGCCACCTCCCAGGCCCAGCAGGGGATGACTTGGGGAGCCAGGTCCCCACTGCTCATCCCTGCAGTGGTGGCAGGCCTCTGCAGACGTTGGCCTGCAATCAGGGAATGAAAAGGAGATGTGGATTCAAGGTGAAGGCCCAAAGAGAGAGCAGGGCAGGGCCGAGACATGTACTGTGTGTCCTGCTGCACGGTGGGTCTAGTGGGGGTCGCACACAGCATGCCCTGAGGAAGCCATGGACCAGTGTACCCTTCTACCCACCCAGTGCCAGGAGGGGAGGAGGGTATAGCCAGTCCTTCTCCACAGGCGGGTCAGAGGCTGTACGTCAGACTAGATGGAATGTGCTTGGTTTACCAGAGGATGGAAGCTCCTGGGTCCAGAGAGGAGAAATGGACCGTGGCTTGTTCAGAAGCACTGGGGGTGTGTCTGTGAGAGCAGGCCTTGAATGAGGCAGGAAGCATCCAGGGAAGATGCGAAGAATAGACAGAGTCACTGTGCCAAAAAGAAGTAGTTGACATTCCACCCTTGCAGGAGGTAGCATGTGAGCAAGAACCAACGTGCGGAAGGAAGAAGTTCAAGCTGCACTGAAAGCATTAGCAAAACCAAGGCTCCAGGAATTGATGGAATACCAGCTGAAATGTTTCAACGAGCTGATGAAGCCCTGGAAGAACTCACTCGTCTGTGCCAGGACATTTGAGAGACAGCTACTTGGCCAACGGACTGGAAGAGATCCATACCCGTGCCCATTCCAGAGAACGGTGACCCAACAGACTGCTCACCGTATAGGACAATATCGCTGATGACGCCTGCCAGTAAGATGTTACTGAAGAGCTGTGGCATCACAGCGGTTGCAGCAGTACCTGAACAGGGAACTGGCCAGAGGTTCAGGTGGGATGCAGAAGAGGATGTGGAACAAGGGATGTCATTGCTGATGTCAGATGGATCTTGGCTGACAGCAGAGAATACCAGAAAGCTGTTTGCTTGTATTTTATTGACTTTGCCAAGGCATTTGACTACGTGGGCCTCAACAAGCGATGGATAACCTTAAGGAAGATGGGAATTCCAGCACACTTCATGGGGCTCATGAGGAACTTGTACTGAGACCAAGAGGCAGTTGTATGAACAGAACCAGGGAATGACGCGTGGTTTAAAAATCAGGAAAGGTGTACACCAGGGCTGTATCCTCTCAGCATCCTTATTACTTATGGACTCTGTATGCTGAGCAAATCACCAGAGTCTGGGCTAGATGCAGGAGCATGGAGCATCGGATTGGAGGAAGGCTTATGGACAACCTGAGATAGGCAGATGACATAACCTCGTTTGCTTAACATGAGGAGGATTTGAAGCACCCGCGGATGAAAATCAATACTTGCAGGCTCCGGTATGGATTTCGATTCCATGTGAAGACCCAAACCCTCACAGCCAGACCCACGGGTAACATCATGATCAATGGAGAAAAGGTTGACGTTGTCAAGGGTTTTCTTACGTGGATCCATGATTGGTGCTCACAGCGGCGACACTCAGGAGACCAGGTGACGCACTGCATCCGGTAGACCTGCTGCCCGAGACCCGTAGAGCAGCGGTTCTCCACCCTCCTCATGCCGAGACCCTTTCCTACAGAGTCTCATGCTGTGGGGACCCCCAACCATAAAACGATTTCCGTTGCTACTTCATCACTGTCATTTTGCTACCGTAATGAATCAGGTGACCCATGTGAAAGGGTCATTCACCCTCCAAGGGGGTCACAACCCACAGGTTGAGAACCGCTGCCTTAGCGTGTTGAAGAGCAAGGATGTTTCTTTGAGGACGAAGCTGTGCCTGTCCCCAGCTGGGGGCTTCTCCACCGCCTCACCTGCGTGTGACAGATGGACCGAGTCCGGAAGATCCAAGAGGAAGGGCTGCAATTGCATGGTGGGACTGGGGAAGCACACGGAAAGTACCCTGGGCTGCAGAAAGGACAGACTGACCTGTTCTGACAGAAGGACGGGCAGGGTGCTCCTTGGAGGCCGGGAGGCTGAGACTTGGTCTCAGGTGCTTTGGACACGTTGTCAGGAGAGACCAGGCCCTGGAGAAGGACATGGTGTTTGTGACATTGAGGGGCAGCGAAAAGGAGGGGGACTCTAGGGAGGAGAATTGAAACCGTGGCCGAGGAGCGATCCTGAGGGTGGCCCAGGGCAGTGCCGTGTTTTGTTCCGTTGTTCAAGGGGTTGCCATGGGTCGGAGCGGACTCAAGGGCCCATTACAGCATCCTCTGTATTTATCTGTGGATCCGGGAGATCTTCCCCTCCCCCTAATGTGAGGCCCCTGTTCAGCTCAGCTCTGGATTTCCAGGGCCAAGAGCACGTGTGGAGCCCTGGGAGAGAGCTCTCGGTGTTGGGGGGCTGTTCGACGGAGGGAACGGAAGTCACGTGCCCCAGGCCACTGGCTGCAGAACTGACCTGGCAGTCCCTCTCTTGGCCCAGGGTCACCCTCACCCCAACTACCGGGCCTGGCTCTGCCCTCTGGCCGCCAAGTGTGGGCAAAGTAGGGCCTGGTGTGTTGTGTCCTTTGGCTCAAAGGCATTGATTTCTCAAGCAGGACTTTACTAACAGCCCGCAAAGCCCAAAGGGTTGTAAACAAGAGAAACACCAAGATTCACAAAAGGCCCTCGGTGCTTATAAAGGAGATGGGTTTCTTCTGTGTCTGTCTGTCTTATTTTCAGGGGTGCAAAGATTCCAGGAGACAAAGTAAACACAAGAGTGAGGATTGTGCCTGGGGACAAAATGTGTCCCCAATCAAGAGAACCCTTCTTATATGAGACTTTTCCTCCCCACCCTCCCACCCCCGCCCCGTGCTATGCCTGGATGTGAGCCATTAGCCCGTACACAACTTTAAAGTTAATAAGCCTTCATGGGCTGTTTGTCAAGTGGGAGGTGGGGCCAGAGCCTAATTCACCCTCAACCCCAAATGCTTAAAGAGGGGACTTTATATGTGGAATAAACAAGGCACGAGGGCAGGTGGCATCATGCTATATGGGAAAGTGAGAACTTGTAAAAATAAAATGGGGTGTGTGTGTGTTACAAGCAACATCAGCGACTTCAAAAATAAATGGCAATGGGTCAGCAGTTACAGAAGTTACAAGAGCATTGACAGGAGTTACAAAGTGGCCACACTTGCCCCGCCCCCCCTTCAAAATGGCTACATTCTGGCTAATTAACACAGTATGGTTACATTGTTCAAGTGGCGTTGGGGGGCATTGGTGGGTTCAGGAGGGGTATCAAGGCTGGATAAAGAGCATCAAGCTGTTTGTCCTGGGAGTTTGGGAGAGGAGAGCGCCCACCGCTTAGTGCCCAGTACAGACCGACTATTGAGAAAAGGCACGAACGTCCGTCATATCCTAGACACTTGTCGTTCCCGGCCCGCTGCCACGGACTGCACACTGCACACATCGTGGCTCAGAACAGCACACACTTAGCCCAATACTTAGCCTTCAGGAGGCCAGAGGTGTATCCTGGGCAGACTGGTGTGTGTGCGTGTGTGCGTTTGGCCTTGGAAATCTTTGCCCAAGGTCGATGTGGGTTCTTTTTGGAGTTATAGTTTTAACTTGTAGTTACATGTCTGTAATCCATTTTGCATTGTTCCTTTTGATGGATGGGGGTGGGTCGGGGGTTCAAGGGATTCTCAAGGGAGCAGGTACAGCGGGGAGAAGATGGTCTGCCCAGGTGGGGCTCCACTCGGGCTGAGCCCCCGGCTGGCTCCTGTTTCGAGTGGCCATGCCTGGATTGTTTCTCCTTGGCGCCTCTGCTCAGTGAGCACAGGCCAGGTGACAGGTGGGGCCTTACTGGGCATGAGGACAGGAGGGGACCATGGAGCCCAGACCAGGAAGCACGGCTTGTCTGCACAGAGGGTTAGGGAAGGGAGGGTCATTTGGGGGGTAGGGTGGGGAATAGCTTAGCAATTGGTAAACTATAGCCTGCAGGCTCCTGTTATGTTTTATTTTGGTTAGATGATAGGTAGATAGATTCCCTCTCTGCTCCCCACACCTATTCAGCCTGCGTGCCTATCCCTGCATCACCTTGTAGATCGCAATGCCTGCAAGATTGCCTACAGAACTGTTTGCCTTTTTTTGCTTTTAACTCTCCCCCACCCCCCTCAGGGATAATATTTGTATTGATTACACATTGCAATGATATTTCAAATATATCAGATGAACAGAACTATTAAACTATATCTTTTCATTATTTTTAATATGGTCACTAGAAAATTTCACCTTTTTAAAAAAATTAAAAGATCCAGTTATCGGGGCTCTTACAGCAATCCATACATCAATTGGATGGTGCCATCATGATGCTTTTAACTCTTGCTAACCTCCCAGTGCCTTCTCCGCCTCCATCCTTCTTGCCAAGCTCCTTGTCCTGCATATTGCCCCCACCCCAAGTTCACCCTTGTCTGCACTCTCGGCCATGACTTGCCCTCCCAGCCCTGGCACCCTGGAGGAGTGCTTCTCTTCGTGTGGAGGGCACTGCTGGGCTGTTGGTAAGGGTGTCTCACACGCATGCATCCTCCGGCTCCCACTGTGCTTCCAGGCGTTTTGCCGGTTTGCCGCCATCCTCTCACGTTGTGTGGTATTTGTATTTCACGGTGTGTACGTACCAGAGTCGATTTATCCATCCTTCCATGGATCAGCCTTTGGGGCTTGTTTCCCGATCTTGGCTGTTGTGAGCGGGCCGAGATGTATCTGTTCGTGTCATGGCCCTCGTTTCTTGAGGCTGTACGCCAAGCGGAGAGATTGCTGGGTGGTGCGGTATGCCTATTCCCTGCGGTTTGAGGCAGCAGTATCCCATTTTTCCACAGTGGTGGTGCCTTTTACAGTGCCCCCAGCAGTGTGGGAGGCCTGCAGGCTCGCTGCCCCCTTGCCAGCAGCTGTTACTTTCTGAACTTTAGAGGTGACAGCTGATTATTACTCTGACCCGCAGCTGATGGCTAGTGACCAGGAGCATTTTCTCATATGTTTGTTGCCTCTCACACGAATGTCTTCTTTGGCACATTTTGAGTTAATCTTTGTCGGTGGGATGAAGTATGGGTCAAGGTTGGATATATACATATGTATAAAACACACACACACACAGACCAATATTCAGTTGAGTCAGCATCATTGGTTGCAAAATATTTCCTTTGTCAAAAAAACAATGGGCCATATAATTTGGGGCCTATTTCTAGATTCTCTATTCTTCTCCATTGAGCTCTTTGTCTATCTCATGCCAGCCCCTCACTGTCTTGATGACTGTCATTTTGTGGAAGTCTTAAAATTTGTAGTTTAAGTCCTTCAAATCCCCCCCCTGCCCGCCCCCCCCTCTATGATTTAGACTATTCTAGGTCTGTTATGTTTCCATATAAGTTTGAGAATCCAAAAAAGTTTGAGTATCAGAAAGATTGATTATCAGCCCAGGGAAGTCTTCTGCTGGGGTCTTGATTAGAATTGCATGGAAATGACATAGTTAAGCTTTGGGAGAAATGGTATCTTTACACTGTGGAGTCTCCCGGTCCGTGAAGATGATGTATCTCCCATTTGTTTAAGTCTTCTTCAATGTGACTCAGCAAAGCATTTTCACTTTTAGTGTAGAACTATTCTGTCGTTCTTTACCCTTAGTGTTTTATGGGTTTTTTATGCTATTGTAAATGGGCAGGAGCCCTGGTGGAGTAGTGGTTCCTAATTGGGCTCTAACTGTAAGGTCAGTAGTTTGAAACCACCAGCATGTCTGTGGAAACGCACAGGGGCTCTTCCACCCTGGCCTACGGGGTTGTGAGTCAGCATCAATCAATAGCAGCAGGGTTTTAAAATTTTTAATTATTATTGTAAATGGTACTGATTTTAGAATTTTGTTTTCCTGGTGGCAGAGTGGTTATGCATTGGGTACCACAAGGTCAGCAGTTCAAAGCCAACTGCTCTGCTGGAGAAAGCTGAGGCTTTTTACTTTTGACAACAGTTCGTCTCAGAAGCCCACAGAGGCAGCTCTGCCCTGTGCTGTGGGATCACCGCGAGTTGGAATTGATTGATGGTGGCAAGTTTTTTGTATTCTAAGACCTTTATGTTCCATGTTTAGGGGAAGGTGTGTGTGTGTATGTGTGACTGTGGATTTCCTCTGTACATGATGTGTCATTTCTGAATGAAGACCGTTTCATATTTTCTCTCATAACTTTTTTTCGTGCCTTATTACAGTAGCTAGGGATCTCCAATGTGCTATGGACCAGAAATGGCGAGAGTGGACATCCTGACTCTTTCCCGATTTTGTGGGGGCCCTGTGTTCCGAATCTCAGCCCGCAGTGAGGTCACCACTTGCTATCAAGTGGATTCCGACTTGGGTGGCCTCTTGGGCGTCAGAGGAGAACTGTGCGCCCTGGGGTTTGCAACAGCTGGTCTGTGTTTTGTTCAGAAGCAGCTGGGGGTTTTCCTGGGTACCTCTATCAAATGAACGGCATTCTGTTCTATTCTTGAGTTTTTGAGCTTTTATCATAAACGGATGTTGGAGTCGTTTTCACAGGGTTTTCTGCCTCTTTGAGGATCATACCATCTTTGGTTTTTGCCTGTGACTGTGATGAATTACATCGATTGATTTTGAATTTTAAACTAGCCTCACATTCCTGAGATGAACTCCATCAAGTACCATGCTTCCCGAAAGTAAGACATCCCCCCAAAATAAGACCTACTTACGGCTTTGCCTCTCGCTGAAATATAAGGAATCCCTCCAAAAATAAGACCTCCCCAAAAATAAGCCCCCCACCCCAAGCAACCGTAACTCTGGACTCTGGACCGTAGCAGCGGGCACCGCGCAGCTCACTGTTCGCTGTAGCACAGCCGGAGCAGACAGGAAGTGTGCCTTGAGGTCTCTTTTAATAAAACAATAAGCAATAAATGTGTACCGTATTCCTCTTCATGGAAAAATAAGATACCCCCTGAAAATAAGACCTAGTGCATCTTTGGGAGCAAAAATTAATATAAGACACTGTCTTATTGTCGGGGAAACAGGGTAGCTGGCTGATAGATGGAGCTTGATTCTTTCCCATTAATTACTGGTTCTAGAATCCTATCAAGGGGACTGTGGCAGTTACATCACCCCCTGTCAGCGTGCAAAGGGGTGGAGTCTAGCCTGCCAATCAGGTCACGGTCAATGAGGTCTCTGTGTGGGCATACCTTCTCCTGAGGATTCTGGGAACTTCTGTCTTCCTCCCTGGAGGTGGGAGACACACTCTCTGCTTTGTCTTCCTGATAGCAAGACACATGGAGCTACACTAGAGCCCTGGAGCTGGAGGAGCCATGTGGAGCTCCACACCAGTGCTGAGATGCTTCCACTGCCACTGGATCTGTGGTCTTCTTACATTCGGTGTCATTGCATGTGTTTCATGAGTTTGAAAAGGAATTTATAGATTGGTATCAGACATATGGGCTAATATCAGATTTATGGACTTGATCTGAACTGGGCTGGGACATTTTCTCAATATTCAATTGCTCTCGTATATAAAGCTCTTTCTTATACACATATGAGTACCTCTGGATTTGTTTCTCTAGTCAACCCAGACTAACACAGGGACATGGGAGGGTTTCCTATTTTTTTTAAAAGATTATTATTTTGAGTATAATTATGAACTCATGGATTTAAACACATTTGATATATTTTCACCTTCGGTTATCCCTATTAATACTCAAATCCACCCCCGCCCCCAATTCTGTAAAAAGAGCCCTGAGGGCAGAGAGGTTATGAGTTTAGATGCTAACCACAGGGTCAGTGGTTCAAAACCACCAGCTGCTCCACAGGAGAAAGATGGGGCTTTCTGCTCTGTAAAGAGTTTACAGTCTTGGAAACCCAAAGGGGCAGTCCCGCCCTGCTCTATAGGGTCTCTGAGAGTCAGCACTGACTCACAGCCATGAGATAAAATGTTCATCTACCAGAGTGTCCATGTCCCAGCCCCTCCCGCTCCACTGCCAGCGGTCACATGTTGATCTGCTGCTATTCTGCTAGTTTTCTTTGTATTCCGCGTCTTGACTACTGTCACACAGCCCTCATATTGTTTGGTCGTGCCCTTGTTTTCCTGTAAGACAAAATGTTCCAGCTCTCCATCCCCTAAGCCTGAACTCTCCCATCTCTCCAGAGATGCGTGGTTTCTTGCAGTGGAAAATGCCATTTATAGGTCAGGGTCTTGGCCCCAAGGTGCACCCTGCCACGGGATCAATCATTCGTTGTCATGGGTTCAAACTTTGTAAACTTTTAAAATATACAAACTTAAAAAAATTGGGTGTGTGTTAAAAGGATTTTATTCAACTTCTCTGATTTTCTATTTTTATTTGTCTTACGTGAAAATCATTGTTTCTCAAAGACACTGACCCAGTTATTTGTTTTAGCTCTGTAACATGTAACAGCCGAAGAAGAATAAAGCCCATCATTATACACAGTAACATTTGTGCATTTTTTTTGGGTGGTGGCAGTTCTTTTTGTCCTTAGAGTGCATCCCACTCTAGGGACGAGGGGTGGCATTTATGTCCTGTGACCTTCCTGGAGACCGTTTTTTTTTTTTTTTAATTAGAATTCATTTAATTTTTTTCTCGCATATAATTTTCCAGTGCTTTCAAACACATATTTGCAATTATATAGCTCTTTACCATGGTCAGCTTTTTAAAAAATTAAATAATCATTTTATTAGGGCTCATACAACTCATCACAATCTGTACATACGTCATTTGTGTCCAGCACATTAGTACATATGTTGACTTCATCATTCTCACACCCGCTTTCCACTTGAGCCCTTGGTGTCAGCTCATTTTCCCCCCTCCCTCCCTGCTCCCCACTCCCCTGAACCCTTGATAATTTATAAATTATTATTTCATCATATCTTACCCCATCCAACGTCTCCCTCACCCAGTTCTCCACTGTCCGTCCCCCAGGGAGGAGGCCACATGTAGACCTTGTCATCTGTTCCCCCTTTCTCCCTCTCCTTCCCTCCACCCTCCCACCATCGCCACTCTCTCCACTGGTCCTAGGGGGTTCATCTGTCCTGGGTTCACTGTATTTCCAGTCCCTATCTATACCAGTGCACCTCCTCCGGTCCAGCTGGATATGTAAGGTAGAATTTGGATCATGGTAGTGGGGGGCACGGTCAACTTTTAAAACATTCAAATAGCTAAAGACTAAAGAAACGCACAAATCCTACTTTGTTGTGAATGTTTTTCTTTGTGTGTTGGTGCTGCCAACAACATACACAAGTAGGATGCTTTGCTCCAGTGGTTGTTCGGATTTAGGCATTGCTTAAAGACAGTTTTTTAGTTTTATCATTGTGTAAAACATTCACATCCTTCCCAAATCAAACCCACCGCCCATCTGCTCCCTCTCCTCAATCCTCGTGTTCTTTCAGGGCCTCTTGGAGTAACTTCCTCCACTCACTAGATGCTTTCTGCCCATCAACTGGCCATGTGAATAGTTTTGCCCACAAGCAGCATGCAGTAGAAAGTGGAAGGCTACCACGCCCCTCAGAGAGCTCCTCTGGATGTGGCCTGATTGGGATTTGGGACACTGGAGCCTGCAGGACCCTCACTGCCTTGCTTAGAGAGCCCCAGAGCCAATCCTGTAAGCTGCTCTACCGCGCAGAGCGACTGTGTTTCAGTCACGCCCGGTCCAGCTTCTGTTGTTCCAGCTGCAATGTGATCCACTGATCTGTTGCTAGTCTGCTCTTGTGACAGTTTCCCTTGTACTCTGTGTCCTAGTTAAGTGCCTTGAGTTTCTGCAAACCCTTAGACACCGTTATGACCGCCGGCTGATGGCCTTTCTCATTCAGTGAGTTGCCCTTATCTTTGCCTTGTCTTCATCCTGTTTAAGACTTGATACATGTATCTCTCGCAATTGTATCTGAATTTGGGGTCTCTCTTCTCCCCTAGAACACTCTCTTCTTTTTTCAGTTTTTGGTCTTAACAACACACATAATTAACAGCAACATAGTTTTCTTATGTATCCCCTCACCCGTTTTTAAAGACAGTGGTAGCCAATTATACACAGGTTTGTTTTATCTGTTTACGGGGGAAGTGGCTCTTCCTGTCTGCCACACTGTGGTCTTGGTTTGCGAAGCTGTTACTTTGTTTGAGAAATGGCCGTTACTTTGTTGTGAGGTTGCTGGGAAGCTTTGGTGAGAGGAAAAGCCAAACTCACTAGAGTCCAACTCCTAGTTGCTTGCCTCTGTGGGTTGCCAAGACTGTAACTTTTCGTGGGAGTTGACAGCCTGGCTTTTTTCTTTCCGGGCAGCTGGTGGTTGTGAACTGCAGCCCTGTGGTCGACAGCCCATGGTGTAACCACCATGCTACCAGGGCTTCTAAGGAGATGAAAATTATTTTGTAAACCAGCTGTCATCAAAACGTTTGTGAGCATCCGCATCACCTGCTGGCCCTGAACAGCTACAGGACCGGCCCGAGTCTCTGGCTGTGCAGGGCGGGGGCGGGGCCAAGCGCCTGCCTCTCTAATCAGCCCCGAGAGGCTGATTCAGTTTCTTAGGGCCAGACTTTGAGAATTCTCCAGGGCACCATGGAGAAAGTGATTATTAGCAGAACATCCTCCCCTGGAAGTGGACAGTGAAGGGACAGCGCTGAGACTGAGTCCTGGTTTAACTAAAGACCTTTCTGAATTGAGGCCTTGGCTGACACTCGGCTTAGATTCTCCAAGGCCTGGCTCTTCACAGGGTGGTCTATCGAGCAGCACCCTCACCTGGGACCTTTGCCTGCCCTAGGCCTACTGAGTCAAAATCTGCATTCCATCGTCTCCCAGGTGCGTCCCCACTTCAAGTTTGCTGGCCCTGCTTTACCTACCAGTAGTCAGGTCCCAGGTGAGTCTGTGATCCAAGTCTCTGTCCTCTCTGCCCCTAGAGTGCACAGCCCTCAAGGAAGGGCTTTCTCTGATGGAGCTTGGCACCCAGCACCTGGCACCATACGTGCCCCATGAATCCCTGTGGACAGACCAGCTAGGAAGCCGTAACTCTCTCTAAAGGCCACCGGGCTCATTCATTCCTGCCCTCTTCCTGAGACAGCCAGGCTCAGCGACCAGGTGCCAGGCCCAGGCAGCACTGGGCTGATGGAGCCACTGGGCAGGGCCCGAGCCCTGCCGGACTGTGCCTCAGTGCCTGCCTGTCCCCAGGGGCCCAGCCTTCCCTGCTCTCAAGGCTGTGGGGGTGGCAAGAAGACACGGAGCCCTGCAGATCTGCACAGGGACAGTGGCTGCAGCGCCCTAGTACCCGAGGAGGCCCACGGGGAGGCTCCCCTGTGAATGAAAGATGGAGACTGTTCAGGGCCCTACTGAGCTGCCCTAGAGTCTGGCACATTCTACAACCGAGCCCAGCAAGTGGGAGGGGACCGGTGGGCCTTGGTTCTGAGGCCGGGACCCTCGATTCTGGAGCACAGCAGTAGCCTTGCCTTGCCGGCCCCCTCCTGGGCTCCAGTCTGTGGCTGCCCTGCTGAAGGCTGAACCTCAGCCCTTCTGGAACCTGCTGAGATTGTGAGCCTGGAAAGGGTTCAGAAGGTTCCCCTAGGCCCTGTCCACTAAGCCACACCATCTCTGGGCAGGTGAGGAGGGGGGACATGGTGAATGTGGTCAGACTTGCTGACAGACGCCACCCACTGAGGAAGGGGGAACTGAAGAGCATCAGAGTCTCGGGGTGCAGGCGTCTCGGGGGTGAGGGTCACAGTGGACGAGAGGGGAGCTCGGCAGAGGGAAAGGAGGCGATGCTATTTTAGGTAAGGAATTTATTTCTCTTTAAAAAAACAATGACAGTGGTTTGATCTGGATCTAGCAGCACTGCGACGCATGAGACGGCACAAACATGGAGTCGGGGCGGCAGGAGAACAGAAGCAGTGATCTTCAGCATAGCCCCACACGGTCCGACTCTCATCCCCAGCGTTAACATCTCCCTGGAAAAAACAGAAACCTTTGGCGACTAGGATGACGGTTCTCTCCAAAATACGGATGAATCGAGAGAGTTTGCTTGTGGTCTCATACAAAACGATTTCGCCGTGGGCTCAGGAAAGACATCTAGATTCTTCTTTGGGGAAAACACCTCCTCCTCCCCAGAAGAGCTGGCTTTTTGAATGCTTTAGGACACTGTTTCTAGAGCCAGCCTCGGAAGGTAGACCAGGTAGGGCTCCCCATACCTGGGCGGGCGTCTAATCTGGGGTCCCCATTGGAGCTCCCAAAGCAGGGTGGGTTGGTGGGTAGAACAGTGCGGAAGGAGCCTGGAAGGGGGACGCGGGAAGGGGTGGGCGACGCTTCTTCCTGGTGGTCTGCCATGATTGGAAGGAAGCTTTGAAACACACCCAGATTTCACACCTACTTGCCTTCCAGGACCAAGCGGGCTGTGTCTCATCTGGGAGCCGTGGGCTCTGGAAGTGGAAGGCAACTCGGAGCAGTTGTCCTTGGAGGAGGGCAGTGTCCGTCTGGATACTCAGGCCCATGAGTAGCCCGAGGAGAGAGCGGAGACCTCACCCAGACGGAGGTCCTCTTTGTCCAGGAAGACGTGTAGCTGTGGCAAGACCTGGGGTGCTAGGCTGACAGAGGGTGTGGGGCTCCCAGGAGGCCTGTCCCTCTGGAGGAGGGTCAGCATTCCGTCTGGGCCAGTGGCTCACTTGCAGAGGCTGCCGGGAAGGTGACCCATGCTTTGGAGGAGCGGTCAGGGCGTGGAAGGAGAGGGCTGTCCAACAAACTGGTGCCCGAGCGCAGCTCCGAGTGGCAGGGCCTGGCCAGGCTCAAGGGCAGGCATCCCAGTGGTGCCTCAAAACAAAGAGGGCATCTGTATGTTTGTCCTCAGAGTGTGCCACCAACGTTGTCCACCAGCGGGCCACCAGCCGAGCGCACAGCACCCCCGGGACCACACCTGCGTCCTCCCATGCCGGAACACAGGCCACCCTTCTGCAGCTGCTCCCGACGTAGCTTCTGTGCAGGTGAGCAGCCTGGAAGCCGTGGCCAAGAAGGATGAGAGAAAGGGGTGATGTCCGGAGTGGATGCTCCTCCGTGGAGGCAGCTGGGTCTTCTGGATATGGTGATGAGTCTCGGTCCTCCTGGGGGGCGGGGGCGGGGAGACGCGAGGCGGTCTGGCAATGCAGCGAGGCAGCCCCCGCCCCACCGAGGACAGCAGCTCATCTCCGACAAGGGGCGGCAGAGGTGCTTCAGCAAGACCCTGCATCTCACCTCAAAGGCACTAGGTCAGCCAGTGTCCCTGGAGGACAGTGTCCCTGGGGGTGGAGGACGGCTATCTGGGAAGAGCTCAGATGCATGAAAACAGACTTCAATCCATTCACCATCCAGCTACGCCTTCTCCCAGAGGGATATGGGGTGGGGGGCGTGGGGGTCGATTTAGTGCTTCCTTCTTTTCCGTTTACAAACCTCGTTTTGAAAAAACAAGTGTAGGAAGCCAACTTAGAGTAGGAGTGGGGCTGGGGTGGGGGGTGAAGGATGGGTTTCAGGCTCTAGTAAGGGTGTCCCATCCAGGTGACAAAGCAATGGGCCGGAAGAAGACTTGAAAGGCCCAGGGACTCTGGCCCCTGGCCTCCTGGGGACACTCAGGGGCCAGTGGCTCAGGATGTCCAGCTGGAAGGAAGACTCAGTTGGAATGCGAGTAGATGAGGAGGCCGGCGGGAGGCTCTGTGGGAGCCCTGGAGACTTGGAAAGGCAGCCCCCGGCCTCTAGCTGTCTGTCTGGCTCTGGACTGCATGTGGACAGGGCACTGCCTTTGAGGTCTCCAGAGAGACTGCTTCCCACCCCCCACCGCCGCCCTTCTGCAAGGGCCTGGGCTGCTGAGGGTCCTAAGGGAAGACCAGCCACTTCATCATGAAAGGAGGGTCAGCAGGAGCCGGAGGGTCTATGTGCAGCCCAGAGAAACTGCAGCGCCGGGCTGCCCGTTTTTGTCTGCTATCCGTCTGGTCCGTAAGAGACCTTAAAGACGCAGCTCTGGAGGCCAAGGGCTGCTCTGAGCAACACAATACTATGGGCTAAGGGAAGCCCAGCTACATCCACCTTCTCTCTCCCCACTTTGCCTAGGCCCCTTGCTGGTGGTGTGGTCCATAAGCACACCGCCCGGTCTGGGGAACCCAGGAGGCTGCCGGCTCTGCGCCCTTCCCTTCCTGAAATCTCTGACCTCACCCCCCCACTGGTCGAGGCAGTGGCTGTCCCTGGAGTCGCATCAGAAGGCAGAGCTCCATGCAGGTTCCTGGGCCCCACTCCCCCAGATGCTCACTAGGCGGGGGGCGGAGCCCGGGAGTCTACATTTTAACAGGAGGTGCTGACACAGGGGGGCAGGTCCCACTGTGAACAGCTCAGGTCTGAGGTCGAATTGGACGCTCAGTGGGGTCGGGGAGCAGGGGAGTCACCCAACTCACCTGTCCTGGAGGGGGGGGCGGAGGGCTGTCCTCATGAGGGCAGTAAAGGAAGGCCTGGAGTCCCTGGGATAGGACAGCCATGCCCTAAGGGCCCAGGGACCGTCCAGAGGCCCCATGGACTGGCAAGTCCACTTGGGGGCTACTCCTACCTGGAGCACAGAGCTCTGCCCACCAGAGCTGGCTTCTGCCCATAGCTCCTGGAAGAGGCAGTGAGCTTGGTCCTGGGTGGACTAAGCCCCACCCATGCCACCTCAACCAGCTCACCTGGGGCTCTAGGAAGCCCTCAGGAGCTTGCTAGGGTCCTGGGGCACCCACACCCAACCCTGCAGGCTGTGGGATGAGCTGGTGGGATGGGTACAAAGATGGGGCCTCAGGGGCACCCAGTGTTTCTCGCTTCCCTGGGCGGAAGGGGCCCGCGCCCTTCCCCGCCTTAGGTGTCTGTGGCAGAGCTGCCTCCTTACCAGGCCTCCCTGTAAGAAGGTAAAACAGACGCCCCAGCGCTAGCCTCTGGGAAGCATTCTGGCTTGAAGTGAGACCCCAGCCCCCAGGGTGTGGGGGCAGCCATTCTACAGAGCCCATGCCCTGGGGACCCAGCCTGGGGTCTGGCTAGCTTCAGGGGCATCTTTGGGCACTGGAGGCAGGAGAGGACAAACAGCAGAAGGGTGGGGCCCACGGGAGCCCAAGGCTCTGGAGAGGGTGTAGGTGCATACAGTGGTCCCTTCAAGGGGACTGTGACTCCGTTTCTACATCTAATACAAACAACTTCCCCCTGATGCCCTTGCTCCGTTTCTTGCACCTCTCTTCTTGTCAATCTCCTTCCCCCTAAAACATCTCAAAACATGTGGCTTAGCAGTGGCTGCATGGGAAACACCCCCCACCCCGCCCCCACTTCAAAGTCGGATTCTCATTTAAATACAAATATACAAAATGTAAACCAAGACGATAGAGAAATTTACAAAACTTTTCTTTAAAAATCGAGACAAAATTCAGTTCTGGTGACGACGGCGATGGAAACGCGTGCACGTTGTCCTGCGGCCCGGGGGCTTCCAGGAGTCATCCCGTCCACACGGCGCGAGGGCCCACCTCTGACCACAGACCTGAGTGGGAACTTCGTCTTGAAACCTCGAGGCTCGGCTGTGAAGGTGAGGCCACCACCACCTTTCCCCGTGCCTGGTGAGGGCTCCCCAGCCGTCCTGGCCAGGGCCTGAGCATTGCGGGCCGCCAGTCCTGAGACACCAGATCCGCGTCTGAGGGGAAGGGTCTGGCTGGTTCCACTGTGGACGTCAGAGCCAGATCGGGAGCTAGCTGCTTCCGGTGGAGTTTGAGCTGATGTGGTTAGAATGTATGTGGTGGTTGAAACTGGCCTTGGAGTTGGGCACACTCCTGGAATTGCTCTGGTGCTGGGGAGAGAGAGGGCCAGTCAGTGCGTGGCAGAGCCCATCCGGAGCCCACCCACCTGAGGGACAGGTGAAGAGCCAGGCCTGGTCTGCCCAGCTCCTCCTGGGCATACTCCCTGCAGGCTTTCACCCAGAGGCCGCCCCTGGCCTGGGACAGAGGGCACTGTCTGCTCATACCGGGTGGTGGGAGAGCCTCTGGGTAAGTAGGTGTGTCCTGAGCCTGCAGAAGGAGCTCTGGTGGTATAGGGGTTATGATTTGGGCTGCTAACTGCAAGGTCAGTGGTTCGGAACTGCCAGCCTATCCGAAGGAGAAAGATGAGGCTTTCTGCTTCTGTAAAGAGTTACTTTCCTGGACACCCATAGGGGCAGTTCTGCCCTGTCCTGTGTGGTCACTGTGAGCCAGGATGGCATCAATGGCCGTGAGCGTGGCTTCTCTGGCTAAGCCTGAAGGGGCCCAGCATCTGACTGACTGGGTTCCCTCCCAGACTCTGCCCCTCCCCTCCCTTCTTTCTTAGTGAAGGGACCTTGGCCATGTTCCTGAACCTCTTGGCTTCTATACCTAGATGCCCTGAGCTGGGGCCAAATGGGTAAGCGCTCCATTACTAATGGAAAGGTCGATGGTTCAAATCCACCCAGAGGTGCCTTGGAAGCAAAGCAGGATCACAGCCACTAAAACCCTGTGGGGGGCAGGGCTGCGGGCCTGGCTCCCCCAGCAGTTTGCTGGGAGGGAGGGACAAGGTCAGGTCTAGTAGGGGTGGTGGTGGCAGGGGCCCTCCCAGGGCTGGATCTGGATGGAGCACCAGACTCAGAGTGTTTGAAGGGCCAAGCCAAGAGAGGTTGCGGGGGGCTACCTTGTGCGTGGTTGTTTGGGGCAGTAGGCTTTCACCCTCCTACTTGAGGCGCCCCGACCGCATGGACCAGGCCAGTCTCAGGGCAGGCCCAGTGACAAGTGTCTTTTCTCAAAAAGCCAGTCTCCTCTCGATGCCAGTTGGAGGCCCCCTGTCAAATTAAGGGAGCCCTGCCCCAGAGGCCGTGAGGGTCTGTGGGGTGTCACCCCCATCACACTGCCCTCTGAGGGGTCACACAGATCCCACTTCACAGGCCGTAGGGAGCAGCAGTCCCCAAGAGGGACTCTTCTGTCCCCAGCGGACACTGGGCAATGCTCAGGGGCACTTCTGCACCTCCTCAACACAGGGTGGGGTGGGGGTGCTACTACATCATGTGGGGAAGGCTGCGGTCCTGCCATGTGTCCTACAGGGTACAAAGTAGTCCCTGCCCCGTGACCGAGAGCTGACTGGCCCATGGTGCTCAGGGTTCTGAGAAGCCCTGGCCGGGCACACACACAACTCCCA
>NW_022103968.1:10445422-10448391 GCF_000313985.2 Echinops telfairi
GCGGGGAGGGGGCAAGGATGCCGGCACATCCATTCAGACTGCTTCTGACCATGGACACCCTGCCCCTACTGTGGTTTTCAGGGCTTTGTGTACACTGTGCTGCCCTGTGCCCATAGCCTGCCAGCATGTAGAACTGTGTGTATGTGCACTTGTGTATGTGTGCATGTATTTATGTATGTGTGGGTGTGCGTGCGCGTGCGTGGGTGTGAGTGATTGCATGGCTCTCACCTGCCGTTTGAAGATTCTCTGCAGCAGCCCTTTCTTCGGCGGCTCTGGAGGGCGGCTTCTGTTCAGGTCTGGTGACAGGGTCCCGTTCGGTCCAAACACGTTCAGTTCTTTGAAGCATTCGGTTTCTATCATCTGCAGGAGCAAGGCCCACATTCAGAGTCCTCAGGGCCAATCCTCCACCTGAGGTCCTCTGGGTTTGCCCCTCCATTTTACAAGGTGGGGCCAGCCTTCTGCTCCCCCACTCTGCCACCACGAGGGAACACAGAAACCTCCTGGGCAGGGTGCACATTCCTGCCACCTGATGATCACAACTCCCCCATCACACTCCCATCCACAGCCACCTGATCACACCCACCTAGTCCATACTCTCCCCACCCACAGTCACCTGGTCACAACTTCCCCATCACACTCCCATCCACATCCCCCAGATCACACCCACCTAGTCCATACTCTCCCCACCCACAACCACCTGATCACAACTCCCCTATCACACTCCCATCCACAGCCACCAGATGACACCCACCTAGTCCATACTCTCCCCATCCACATCCCCCAGATCACACCCCCCTAGCCCATACTCTCCCCATCCAGAGCCATCTGATCACACCCACCTGATCCACATCCCACCAGATCCACACCCTGTCTGGTTCACTTTCCACCTGGTGACATCTTACCTTAACCATAGTCTACCTAGTGTATACCCCATTTGGTCCTCCTTCCTCATCTGTAGGATGGCAGGCTATGTCAACCCCACCCCCAGAACCCAACTCTCACCTGTCACAGGACCTCACACATCCCTCCAGCAAACTTCCCAAGGAGTCACCTGTACAGGTCATGTCTCCTTCTGACTCCCTCTCAGCTTGCTGCCGCTGGGACCCCCCCACCCACTGCTGCCTCATGGCCCAGCCCCACAGCCACATGCCTTCACTGTTGCCACAACCCCAGTGTGCCCCACGCACCTCGTTCTGCCAGGGGATGGGCACGGAGCCCGTGGAGAACTTGGAGTAGAAGTCGTCGTCTGTGTGGTCCAGGTTGACGCCCTTCACGGTGGAAAACTGCTCGATGTCCAGCACGTCCTTACAGTAGACTGCACGGGGCTGCGGCCGGCACAGGGCAGAGAGCTTGGTCACAGGCCTGATGGCCCTCCGGAGAACCTGAGCTGCCCTCGGCAGATGGCACCAGGCATGCCCACCCGAGGTGTCTAGACTCCCTGCCCATCACCTCACTGGCCACCCCACGGCCAAGTGGGGAGACAGAGTACACCCCCCCCACACACACTCCTCGGTGCTTCCAGGGAGCCATCAGCCCCCTGGAGAAGATGTAGTGACCCCATAGTTAAGCCCACCTAGTGTCTCCACCGAGAGACCCAAGGAAGCCCTATGGGGCTGTTCCACTCATTCACGGTCAGTGCGAGCCAGGGCCGCCAGCACCTGCAGCGACCACAGCACATCTATACGGAAGGTTGCCGAGAACCAGAGCCACCTCCATGGGGGTACACTCAGGTGCTTGGACCCTCTCCTTGCCAGAGCGTGAAGGGCGGTGGGGGCTGCTGGCTTAGCAGCCAGGCTGGGCAACCACAGGCCTGGGACCCCAGCTCTGCCCCTCCGGGCCTCAGCTTCCTCACCTGCAGGGTGGGGGTGAGAAAAGTCCCTGCTCTACTTTGGGGAGTAGCGAGTGGGGTCTTGACAGCTTGGGAACAGTCACCTCGGTGCCACTGTGGGTTTCTCCCCGGGCAGGGGACAGCAGAGAGCAGGAACACTGGGTCCAATAATCGGACCGACTCCGGGAGAGAGGACAGGAAGACTGGGCGGCACAGTGGGGTGGAGGCTGGGCTGGGGTCTTGAGAGCTCACTGAACAACCACTTAAGGGGCAGCTCTTGGTCTACATGTGGTCTGACGGCCTAGTGGACAGTGAAAACATCCGTATCCACCACCTGAGGCCAGGGCTAGAAGGGGCCCCGCTGCCAGCAGCTCTGAAAAGGACGGTGTTGGACAGTCCTGGGTAGAGGGCAGTAAAATGTGGAGCAAGACTTGAACTCTGGAAAGAGACCGGTAGAACCCCAGGACTCTGGCCCTTAGTCACCCTTCAGGTCTGGAAGGGAACTCACCGCCGTGTGGCAGAGGAATCACCCACCGAAGGACAAGAGGGCAGCATTCCCCCAGGACAGCATTCCCAGGGTCAGGAAAGGAGGATGGAAGCAGGAACTCAGGGAAGCAGTGGACTAAGAGACGGTCCAATGAGCGACTGTGATGGAGGAGTGGCAACCAAACACGAGGGAACTGACTGCTGACGGTAAACCGCTGAGCTGCTCTGTAAATGTTGCCTGGCCTCTGGGCATGAGCTGCTGCCATTATGGTGGTGAGTGACCTTGAACCTCCCTGTCCACTGGCATGCATGGGCAGGGCCTTCCCTCCACCATGGCTCACTGAGATGACCTTACTGGGTTTTGCCCTCAGGGTTTGGGATTGGGGAGGGCCAGCACCCCAGGGCTGTGGGGGCTCGAGGCATTCACAGAGGAGGACTCCAGGGCAGAGGTCACCTCTCTGGCCCCCTCTATCCTTGTGCCCCAGCCCTTGGCCCAGCGCCTAGCACAGAGCTAATATGAAGGTCAACATGTGAGGATCAGGGTCCTGTGGCTCAGAAGACTCCGGAGCTTTCTAGGGCTCCCAGGTCCTGCTTTCTGGAGTCCAGGTACCTGTGGGCAGCGGCCCCAACTATGCCTGG
Organism: Echinops telfairi; assembly: GCF_000313985.2. Taxonomy (NCBI): domain Eukaryota; kingdom Metazoa; phylum Chordata; class Mammalia; order Afrosoricida; family Tenrecidae; genus Echinops; species Echinops telfairi. Next base: position 10,448,376 of record NW_022103968.1, read on the forward strand.
CTGAGCAGGGAACAGT
>NW_022103968.1:10448491-10480728 GCF_000313985.2 Echinops telfairi
GTGAGAAAGTGTTTTGGGGCTGGAAAGCCGAACCCGCTGCAGCTGGGCACCAGGTCCCTCTGCACTGGCACAGCCTGCACGCAGGCGAGCCACGAAGAAAAGCTTTTAAGAAACATGGAACGGGCAGACATTCACCCCTGCTTCATGGCTGCCCTGGGTTCATCCGGGTCAGAAAGAGTGCCTGGGACTGAGAAACACACGTCATCCACTTGGAAGGTGGTGGGGGCAGCTTTGTGGGGAAGGGCTGGCCTGGCTCCCTGGGGGCACATGGAGGAGGCCGGCGGGTGAGGGAGGGTGGCCATGACAGACCCTCCAGCTCACAGGGCCTGGCATCCAATGCGGGCAACTTCCAGCCCCAGTGGGCTACGGTGGAGTGAAGGGGAGGACGTCCGCGGCTGTGGTTGGCATCTGCTGTGTGCCCCCACACTCGGTCCACTCTTCTCATCCTCCCCACGCCCTGGGGGCATCTCAGGTGTGCCTTCTACGAGGGGCTATCAGTGCTGGGCGGGGCTGATTCCAGTCAGGCCAGGCCGGTTGGTCACCTGGCTTATCAGCATGGTTCCCCCAACCCCATGCCAGCTCTGCCCCTGTCTGGCTCCTCACACAAACCTCTGCCTCCTCAGACTGTAAATTCTACCAAGTTAACCACCTTGGGTTTGTTCACCACAGGGGTCCCCCAGAGCCCGCACAGGCTCGGAGCATGCTGGGAGGTCAACAGTGACTTCCGCTTGTAGTGACCCCTGGGATCCCATTGCCACCCAAGCAGCAGGCAGCCTGTGGGTGGCAGGCTGGGGCCCAGAACTTTCTCTGAAGCGCGGATGCTCCCCTCCCCCCGACTGAGGGCATGAGCCAGTGACCCAGCGACTGCACCCAAACCAGCTCACGTGGCCACTCTAGGTGATGACCCAGCTGTCACTTCCGGCCGTCTCCATAGTCCTCAGCTTCACACACACACACACACACACACACACGCGCCTCAGCCCTCACTGCCACCGAGTCACGGGGACTGGCGCCAACACTAGAGGACTGGCAGGAGCTGCTCCGGGGAGTTTCCCAGAGGGTTACTCTTTATGGGAGTAGGAGGCCCCGTCTCTGCTGTGGTTTCGAAATGCTGACCTTGCAGTTGGTGGCCCGACATGTAACCACTACGCTCTCAGGGCTCCTAACTCCTCTCCCAAACCTCACTGCCATCAAGTCAATGCTGACTCACGGGGACCCCGGTGGGTTTCCAAGACTCACTGTTGATGGGAGTGGAAAGCCCAGTCTCCCACAGAGCTACTGGTGGTTTCAGACCACCAACCATGGGGATTGCAGCTCAACCTGTAACCACTGTGCTGTCAGTTAGGAGTCACTTCTTATGAGGAGAGACAAGCTGGCTTCAGAACACTGCTGCTGCTCTGGCCTCCACAGCTTAGCTTGTCGCCCCCCAGGCAGGTGGGGTTCTCCGTGGAGACTCTAAAGGAGCACAGGCCCCGTTGGCCTTCCTGCAGACTCACATCTGGAATGTGCACTGAGCAGCAGGGAAGACCCCCTCTGACAAGGGCGCTTGAAGCCAAGGCTGCCCAGCAGCCACTGGGACATCACTGGACTCCCACAAGGTGAGCACTGGGGGCGTGGTTCAGTGGGGTCAGCCCTGTAGCCCTGGGCCTGGCCCAGAATGTGCTCACCCACGGGTACTCAGTGCACTGCTTAGACGGACAGGCAGGCGGAAAGCGAGGGCCCTGGTCCTCGTGCTCTGCAGAGCACATGAGCTCACCTCTCATGCTATCCCCACGTCTGCATGGTGGGGAGCATGGCTGCCACAGCCTCTTAGGTGAGGAAGTGAGGTTCCCCTGTCTGGATGAGCACCGGGGTCTCTGGTGACCAGCGAGGGGCTCCCCATCTGCACTACTTGCAAGACATGGTGAGGGGGTCAGGAGCCGGGCCTCAGGTTCCAGGGAGGGAGAAGGAGCTGCCGGACCCTTTGCATGAGTGAGTGGATAAAGGGGCAGCTGTGGGCGAAGTCCACTGGGGAGGAGGCAGGGGCACTTCGGATGCACAGAACTGGCACCAGAATAACACTGGGGCTAACGGCAGCAGCTACTCACATCGGGCACGAAGGGAGGGTCCAGCATGCCGGCTTCTAAGCGCTTGAAGTTCATGTTCCTGAAGAAGGCATGCCGCTTGACTTCTGCGGCCCCCTCCTCCTGACAGCCCAGCCTCTGCTTGGCGTCTTTGGTGAGCAGCTGCGGTGGACAGAGAGGCTGTGAGGCCCGGAGGTGCAGGTGTTTGGTCACCTTGCTTTCACACATCTGTCTCTGAGACCTCACAGGCCCAGGCCAGGGCTGCTCCACGGCCCCTGCGTGCATCTGTGGTCATCTGCTCACAGGGGGGTGAGATGCCTGTTTCTCCCCAGACTGGACACCAGGGGCTGGAACCAACTGGGCAAGGAAGGAGTCCCGGCAGCACAAAGGGTAAGCAGCCCATGCAGCCAGGCCTGGTGGTCTGCCCCTGGAAAGATGACAGGCGAGGAAGCCCCGGGGCAGCTCCTCACCCACACGGGTCACGTGAGTCAGAATGGGCTTGGCGGCCCTGAGAGCAGACCACCACCTGCCGGTACAAACCACTGTGCCGGCAGCGAGGGGCTACCTCCATAGAGCGGCCAGTGTGGAGGGGAGTGGTCACACTCGGGGCCCAGTCCCCTAGGGAGCACCCAGACCCGGAACAGGGGTCAGAGGAACCCACGTCACCCGCCCACAGCTGCCCAGAGAAGGGCACTGGAGGTGAGTCTTAAAAGGCAGGGTCCCGGTGGGGGGAGTGGCAAGCCCAGGCTGACCATGGTGGGTCTCCGGGGCATGCATTTGGGAGACCACCTGAATGATGAAGATGTTGGGTGGGGGAGTCCCCCCATTAGCATGTGGAGTCAAGAAGGCGAGTGAGAGAAGGGGTTGGTGCTCAAGAGAGACCCGACCAAGGAGGCTGGAGGGAGCAGATGACTGACCGTAGTGCGTGGCCACCTACATCCAGGGTCTGAGCCCAGGTGTCTCTCTCTCTCCCCAATGCCCATACAGGGCCTCATTTCACTGTGGGACACTGTCTGACTGGCCGGGGTGAGGTGGGGTCAGGGGAACCAGTGTGGGAAGAGTGAGCTGAGGCTGGAGGGAGGCCAACAAAAGCCGAGCAGGAGCCATGGGTCAGTTGGTCCGGGAAGGCTCCCCGGGAGCGGGGACACCAGGGGGTGGTCTGGAGGAGGCCTCTGAGCTCTCAGGCAGAAGAGGGTGAGCAGTGCTTCCGGGTATGCTAAGGCCCTGGGGAGACATGGCCGAAGTGATGTGACGCGGCACAGCGGTGGGCATGCTGGGCAAAGCAAAGGGGCCTTTCCTGCCCCTGGTTGGGGGGATCTTCTGTGGTCACCCCTGTGAGCAGGTACAGGGGGTCTCACTTCCCCATGTGGGCAGCAGTGGGCACTGGAGCAGGCAGGGTGGAGCTTATGCCCTTTGGGAGGCTTGGGTTGAAGGGGAGGAGGCGCCTGTATCTACGAACCTGCTGGCCAGATGGGGTGGGGGTGGGGCTGTCTTCCAGAGACATTCTGATATTCTGAGCAGGTCCTGAGAGGCCTGGGCCCCTGGAGAAGTGAGGGGATAGCCCTGCGGGGGACCTCCATGTCCTTTCCTCCCAAGGACCCCTCCCCACCACCTAAGAAGGAATCAAAGGTCCTGGAGCAAGTACCAGCCCAAACCCAACCCAGTCACTGCCATGGGGTCATTTCTGTTGCCCAGTGAGTGACCCATGGGATGGCGCAGACCTGCCCCAGGGCGTTTCCAAAGCTGTCATCTTTACAAAAGCACGCTGCCCTCTCTTTCTCTGGAGGAGCGGCTGGTGGCCTTGAACTACTGACCTTTGGTTAGTAATCAAGTACTTACCCACAAGCACAAGGGCCTGCCTGTCTTTGAAAGGGTTAAGCTAGGAGTCTGGCCTCCTTTAGTCCACTGGCCCCTCCAGCTGGGACCCTGGAGTCCACAGGTGTCACACCAGGCAGTGACAGGGAGAGGTGGACTGGTGGGCAGTGCCAGGTGGCCATCTGTTCCTGCCAGGCAGGACGCTAGGGACCCGCCCACTTCTGCTCTGTCTAGGAGCAGATGGGGGATGCAGGTTTTTAAGTCACCCCCCCCTCCATCTTTACATGTTGACGATTGGCCCCCTGATCTTTAAAACCCTGCGTGGGATGAACAAACACCCACAGAGGCTGCCGGCTTGCAAATGTGGTATCAGGTACACAGTGAGTGGCACCCACACCGGAAGTGGGAGGGAGAGTGGTGGGGAGCTAGGAGGGAGGAAGGGCGCCCTGAGGCAGGCAGAGAAGGGGTGCAGGAGGCCCATGGGTAGACTCAGGAGGGGTAAGTCTGGGGCCTGGGCACTGACTTGCTTGCTGTTTGTCTGTGGAGTGGCTGGTGCCCCAACTCAATGAAAGGCTGGGAGGCAACCCCCTTATATAAGACGTCTGTCCTGTCCTGAGCTGTACAGGAGGCCACGTGCAGGGCACAGAAGAGGCCCAAGACAAGTACTCCCAGACCCTGGGGTCCTTTATCAGGCCGAATGAGGCTGGATCCCTCCGGGGGGGTAGGCACACACAGCTTTCACTGTTGAGCATGAAAGGGGAGGTGAGTTTGAGCCTGGGCAGTTCCCCCTGGGCCCACGGAGTGCCCTGAACAGGGGCTTGGCCCTGCCTTCCCTGAGTGACCGCCAGGGGGCAGCAGACGGCCAGCAGCGCCCTATCCCAGCTGGGGGTGGGGTAGATCTGGGCTCCCAAGCAGAATCAAGGGAGGGGGGCTGCGGGTACCCTCTCTGCCTTTGACCTCTCAGTAGCATGGCAGTCTCCTGAGACCTGCTTCTCTGCATCCCTGACCTGACCTGCAGCCATCTGGTGATACTCTGGCCACGCCCCCTTTTCTCTTGTCCTGTGTGACCACACAGACCCCTCCCCACCAACAAGCCAAGTACGCAGCCCCTAGACTTGCCTTCCCCATTAGCTGACCTCCTGTCCCCTGCTCCCGGCTGGGGCTCTGTGGGGAGGGGCTGCATGCTGTCTGGGGATCCTGGCTTGGGTGCACGTCTGCAGCCCTCCCTTGGGGCCTCTCAGAGGCCAAGCCATCTGTGCTTCCTTTTCTGTGAGGAGGGGTCAGGAGGCAAATGTGGCCCAGACCCTGCCTCCACAGCTTGGTGGTGTTGGAGGGAGGGGCTTCTTAGGAGAGGTAGCTGGGCGGGCTCTAAGCAAGATGGTCCCTGGGCTAGAGGGATGCAGCCTTGTGGGGGTTCTAGATCCTGGCACTCCCCCTGGGGGCTCTGGATGCTCCCGATGAGCCTGGCCTGAATGCAGATGGTGAGGAGCAGAGAGCGCCCTCTCCAGGCCCAGCCTGCCCCCCGCCCCCCAAGGCTGCTCCAAGTACAGTGGCCCTGAGGGAGAGGAAGTCTGAGGCTAGAAGGGCCTTCCTGTCTGCGTGGGGCCGCTGCCAACTGAGAGAGGTCTCAGGTGGCCTGGGTGGAGATGGGGAGCCTGAGAGCCAGGCAGAAATGGGGAGTGGTCCCCCTCCCACCCCAAACTTCAGCCCTGCTTCCTGAAGACAGAGCCCTGAGGCCTGCTCCTGCCTGCCCTCCCCAAAGTGATGGCTGTGGTCCAGGGGCCGCCCCACTCTGCTCCAACAGCCCCCATAGCTCCCGTGACTGCTTCCATCTCTAGCTGCCCAAGCCCATGGGCCCTGCTTATGGCCCGGGTCATAGCTCATTCCCCCGGCCACTGACACTCAGCACCAAGCGTCACATGCCTCTAAACCGACTGCCACTGGTGCCGACTCACGGGGACCCTCCAGGACAGGGTAGAATGGCCCCTGTGGGTTTCTGAGACTGTCAGAAAGCTTCATCTTTTTCCTGCGGAGCGGCTATTGGTATTGAACTACTGACTATGCAGTTAGCAGCCCAACACGTAACCACAACACCCTCAGGGCTCCCTGGGCAACTCCTTTGGTGGATGGGAAACCTGGTGTTCCAAGACGGTGATGATTCAGAGGGGGAGGTCCAGGCCCCCGCCAAGGGCGGGCCCTGCCCCACGGTCGATCCCTGGGCATCTGGAGGACCAGCTTAGAACACCTCTTTCTCCCTCCCTGACTCCCCCAACCAGTTTGCTAGACCAGAGTGGCCTCTGCTGTCCACCTCAGATCCTCAGTGCTCAAGGCCCCTGTCTCCCCATCCTGCCCTGAGAGCCCCCCGGTCCGAGGCACCGCAGGCTGGCACAGCTCACCGGACTCACCATCTTGCAGACGGACTCGGCCTCCTCGGAGAACTTGTGTGAGTAAGCCTCTTCGGTCTCCAGGACCCGGCGGTCTACCTCCTCACGCTTCACCTTCTCCTTGCGGCCGCGGAAGGGCGACTGGCCCTCGATCATCTCATAGATGAGGCAGCCCAGGCCCCAGTAGTCAGGGCTCAGGCCGTACCTCTGGTTATTCAGGACCTCTGGGGCTGTGGCAGAGCAGGGGGAGGAGTGAGAGGTGAGGGGCAGAAGGGCCTGGGCCAGCTCCTAACCCTGGGACATGCTTCTCCCTGTGGGCTCCTGCCGACCAATTGCCTTAACCTCCGCTGCCTCCCAGGAGCCTGACTGTTTGGCTGTCCTCTGTGTCCCCAGTGGGTGCTGTGTGTGGCCACGGGGCCTGCTCCCAGAACGGAAGCCTTATGCACACTGTGCCGGGGACAGGAATGGCCCAGGTGTGCAGTAGGTGTCCATGTGGAGTTGGTGTGGAGCCTGGAGGTGTGTCCCTGCAGTACAACTATAACTTCACGTGAACATGGAATATGCCCCCTATGACAGACTGCCTCATCACAAAGGTACCAGAGAGCTTGGTTCCCATTCTTGGGCCGGCCGCAGATGCCTGGAGGTAGAGCAGCCCTGTGCGCTGGCTACACATAGCCAAGGCTGGGCAGAGAGAGACCCTCGCACACTTGCATGTAAAAGGAGGTGAATGCGAACACCAGCAGACGCACGCACCACACAGCCAGACGTCTGCAGGTTGACCTCGATGTTTTGCAAATGGGAGGTTTACCTTGTTTCGGCAGTGCGCTCATTTCCTGCCTGTGTGTCACATATGGTCATTCTCACGGTATTTGACGTTTTTTCCTTGAGGTGTTCTCTCCCTTCCTCCCTCCCTGCCATCAAGTCGATGCCAACACACAGGGTTCCTGTAGGACAGGGCAGAACTGCCCCTGTGAGTTTCTGAGACTGGAACTCTTTACGGCAGTGAAGAGCGCCCATCTTTCTTCCTTGAAGCAGCTGGTGATTTCGAACTGCTGACTTTAGGTTAGCAGCCCATATGTGTTAATCGCTGATAATATAGTGGAGGCATAACTCTGACAAGCATCAAAACCCAGGCCACACAACAGCCATCTCTAGTGAGTGACCCTGAATAGGATTGTGAATCTTTCTTCCATGGAGCAGCTGATAGGTTTGAAGTGCCAGCATGGCAGTTGGCAATCCTGTGCCTAATCCACAGCACCACCAGGGCTCGTTTCATAAGCACCCATTCACGGCCAGAGAGGAGATGCCATCTTCTAGTGACCCTGGAGGACAGGGTAGAACTGCCCCTGGGGGCTTCCAAAGGTGTAGTCTGTATGAGCGTAGAAAGCCTTGTCTTTCTCCTGCTAAGCAGCTGGTGAGTTTGAACTGCTGACCTTGTGGTTATGAGCCCAATGAGTAACCAACCCACTATACCACCAGGGCTCCTTATTACATGCATTAAAAAACCCCTCAAAACACTGTCATCGAGTTGATTCTATCCTATGGGGCTGAGTAGACCATCCCTGTGGGTTTCTGAGACTGTCACTCTTTATGGGAGTAGAAAACCTCATCATTCTCCTGAGGAGCAGCCAGTGGCTTTGACTGCCGTCCTTGTAGTTAGCAGCCCAAAGCTTAAACCACTATGCCACTAGGAAACCAAAGAATTGGTGTGAATCACTATACTGCTGTAGTCTGAATCGAACTTGCAACACCTCTGAGCAAGGTCTCCCTGCACCTTCAGTATCTCTCACATATTTGTCCACCTACCTGCAAACCTATTTATCTCACACAGGCATACACACACTCAGACATGCAATGTACCAAATTCCATGAAATTCCATGAAAAGGGACTGCTAGCCCCAGGTCAGTTACAGAACTCTGGTGACACCTAAGCTTTGGGGCCTGAAGCCCAGACTGGTGAGAGCATACACGGTATGCAGGAGGAAGCCCCCTGCCTTCGTGTTTCCCCGAAAGTAAGACACCCCCCAAAAATAAAGCCTTTCCGATAATAAGCCCCCCTGAAGCTACCATAACTCTGGACTCTGGACCGTAGCGGCAGGTACTGCCCGCGCAGCTCACTGTTGGTTGCAGCGCAGCTGGAGCAGACAGGAAGTGTGAGTAAATATACCATAGATTGTTGCACATGGAAATAATGGTAGTAACAAATTCTTGATATTGTAGGATTCAGTTTGTCTGGTTATGCTGGTTTGTGATGAGAACTACTACCGTATCGTATACAGGTAATAAATTTCCTTTTTTTGTTGTTCAACAATAAATGTATACTGTATTCTTTATAGAAAATTAAGACCTAGCGCATCTTTGGGAGCAAAAATTAATACAAGACACTGTCTTGTTGGGGGAAACAGGGTAGAAGGAATCAAGGCCATGGTCTCTGGCAGGGCAGGAGCCCAAGACCTCTGGAAGCCACGTCCCTTCTCTCAGCCTATTCCCTGGGCCACAAGGGGGTTGCCCACCCACCCACCAAGTCTCTGCTTCCAGGTAGTCTCCCTGAGCCCCGCCACATCCAGCCTTGTCTGAGCACGGAGGGGCCTGCCTTTGGAGTGCAGGCGGGCTGGGACTAGAGCTCTATCTTGTCCACCCACACCTGCAGGCCCCTTGTTCCATGCCACCCTCCCCCAGCAGACCCGAGGGAGACCCCCGACTCTAATTCTAGTGGTATCACACAAAGGGGGCTCTCTGTGAGTGGGCCCCTCCTGGCACTCACCCATGTAGCCGACAGTGCCCACCCGACCTCGAATCAGGTCTCCCTCAGGGATCTTCACAGCCAGGCCCAGGTCCGAGATCCGAATGTGGCCTGAGGAGAGAGCAGGCGGATGGGTCCCTGGCTGCCCTCTTAGGGTACAGACCTGCTGTGTGACCCTGGGCCAGGCACTTGGCCTTTCTGAACCCTGGGGGTCTTCACCTGGCACCTAGAGATGGTGACATCTCAGGGTGACATCAGGGCCTTGGGGAGGCCTCAGCTTTCGGGTGGTGTGGGCAAGTCATTCCTTTCAGGAGTTCAGCAAAGGCCCAGGGAGCTGCCTGGGCTGGGCTGGATGTTGACTGACCTGCCTCATAAAATGCACCCACCCCCCACCCCATCCCGGGCTTCCTTTTGAGAAGGCTGAGGTCACAGAGGCCCTGGCCTGCATGGCCAGCTTCCTGGGAGGGATGGGAGGCTCCTGGACATTTGGTGACCCTCATCGGGGAGGGAAAATGACAAAGGCTTTGGGAAACAGCCTAGGCCTGACCTTGCTGGTCTTGGGAGGTTGGCTGGTTATTTGCCCTTTGGAGTCAAGAAGGGGTGGGCTGGGGGAGAGGGGAGAGGAGGGCAGGGATGAACCCAGAGCTCAATGTCTGAGGGGCTGCGGTGTTGAGTGGGGTCAGGCTACCTCGGACTCCTTTTCTCACTGTGGGTGCCAGGGCCCTGCCAACCTGGACCCCAGAGGGGCCAGGACCAGCAGGCTGCCCTGGGCCGGAGTGCTAAAGAGTTTCTACCCAGGGGGTTCCCTGACAAGAGCTGGAAAGGGGAGGCAGGGATGGGGGATGGTGGCACTGTGGGGAGGGGGCAGTTCTACATCTGCAGGGAACAGGAGTCTGTGGATTTGGGCTCCACCAGGCCCTGGGGCCTGTACCTGCCCCTCCACATGGGACACCATACACAAGGTGCTCAGGTGGCCAATGAACCACCTCCCTCCCCTCCACTCCCCTCCCCTCCAGTCGGGCTGCCTGGTATGTGGGACACGGGTACTGTGGGGATCTCTCTGGAGGCTGGCTCCACTGAGCCTCGGCCTCAGCCCCGGCCTCTGTAAAATGGGCACAGGGGTAGCAGCCCTGCCCGCTCTGGGTGTGTGGACAGCTAGCCAGGTAAAAGGGAGGCTGGAGGGCTGGTGGGGGGGCTGTCCATGGCAGCCCCTACCCTCCAAGAGAGACCAGCAATGAGCACACGTGGCACTATGGGAGCTGGCCCCGACTGAAAAACAACTTCCCCTCAAAGTACGTGGCAGGGGCCCCATGCTACCCTCCACTCTCTGCAGTGGGCTGGGCAGGGCCCAATGTGGCCTGCCCTCTCTCCCTTGAGCCACGCTGCCTCTCCAGCTGACAGACCACACCCTCTCCAGGTTCCCAGTCTACCCCCCCTCCCCCGCAGAGCAGGACTGAGGGAGGGGATGGGGTCCTCTCCCCCTGCTTGCCCACCCCTTCTCCCTCCCATGGCAGTGATAGCCAAGGCGGCCTCTTGCCCGAGTCTCTGGGGACCCAAGGCCCTGTGGGTTGGGACGCTGGCCTCAGTTAGAGGGCAGGATGAGGGCCCGAACGGCTGACTTACCATAGTCATCCAACAGGATGTTCTCGGGTTTCAGGTCCCTGAAAGGAGAGGAAACAAACCCCTGAGAGTGGGCCCTGGTGTCTAGAGCCACCAGCTTGGGTGTGCTGGGCCAGAGCGGCCAGGGCCCTTCCCACCTCCTGTCTTGGGCTGCCGGGCCTCTGAGCTAAGACATCTCCTCTGAGTCCTTTGTTCGACTGGCTACCCAAAGCCGCTTCCCGACCCTGCAGAGTGTAACCAGGGAGGGAGAGGCCAGTGCTGGCACCTGTCCAAGGCCCTGGGGGGCACAAGCGAGGTGCAACTGGCCGCTAACCTACAGGCTGAAGGTTTGGGCCCACCCGGCGGTGCCCTGAGATCCAGGTTTGGCAGCAGTCTGCTCTGCACAGACCAGACAGGAAAGCCTGGCGGAGCAGCTGGACGGGGCCACACGGCAGGCTGCCATGCCCGGGGCTCGATCGATGGCCACGGGCTTGGTGTGGGCACCAGTCCCAACACAGACAACCAACACCCCGACCCTGCCCCAGCCAGAGGGCTGGGAAGACCCTGTTGCTTCAGGGTGCTCTGGGGTGGGCATGCAAGTGACCAAACCCACTGCCACTGAGTCCCTTCTGATCCCTGGTGGCGCTGGAAGGGCAGGGCCACTCCACCGGCTTTCCCACCCAGACCACCTCATCTTCTCCTTGCTGGGGTTCGAACCACGCACCTTTAGGTGGCCCAACCCTTAACTCAGCACACCACCAGGTCTCCCTCTTCTGGGCGTGAAGGATGAGAAATGATCGTGAATACAGCACCAGATGTAAAATGGGGCAGAGGAACCAGGGGCAAGGACTCGAACAGGGAGAGGCAGGCAATTCCCAGGAGGAAGACCCAGGAGACTGGCACCACCACCCCGCCCCCCAATGTCAGCTGTGACCTGGGAGGAAGCACAACTGTCCGAGTGGCCGCTCTATCCCATCCCTGATGTGGTCCCCTTTCCTGGAGTGGGCAGCAGTGGGAGGCGGCCATGAGCTGGGCCTTGCTGGTCAAGATCCCCTGTGGGAGGAAGAGCAGGGGCTGGGGGTGTGAGCCGCAGTGGAAGGCACTGGGCTAGCGTGCGCGCAGGCCAGCAGCGTCTCAACCAAGTGGCTTTGTTTATGTAACTGATGGCAGCTGTCCTCAAGGGGCGTGGTCCACAGACCCGGACCCAGTGAGGCAGCCTCACCACATGACAGTTGGTGTTTATGTGTAGTTTTTTATTACAAAATACTTGTATTGTTGTTGTTATTGAAATTGCCTTCCTTGATGCGCGAACAATTCCAAACAAGGCCAAGAGCCCACATCTCCACAAGCTACCCAGCCACCCAGACGGAAGGGCAAGTCGCTGGTGGGTAATGGACAGAGCCCAAACCCCTGGGGAGGCCACAGCCAAGGGCCCCTTCCAGAAGGAGGCACGTGGTCCCATCCGCCCCAAAAGGAGAGAACCAGGAGGGGCTTGGAGGAACTTCTAAAAGCCATCCAGTGGAGGGTGCTTGCTCTTCTCCCCTGGGGAATGTTTTCTTTCTTTTCACTTGAATGAAAACAAAGCACAAATTGGGGAGAAAGGGGTGTGTGAGGGGGGGAGCAGGGTTGGGAAAGTCACCAAGGCCATCCCTTCCTGTTTTCAAATGCTTCTTGACCCCACACAAAGACTTCCCCCAAGAGCTTCAAACTGGGACCCTGGGAACATCCCAGCAGGTTCCCAGGGGCTGGTGGCTTTCAGGGTTTGAAGCTCTAGACTTTGAACTTCTTAACACTCCCTCCCAGGCTCTGTGTGTGTGTGTGTGTGTGTGTGTGTGTGTGTGTGTGTGTCTCCCTCCCACCTGCCCTTTCACAAATGCTCTTTTCTCAATTTAAAGAAGAAAAAGCAACCTACCCCACCCCACCCCTCCGCTCAGAGTAGTAATGATAGTGCCCTGGTCCTGACCAATCCTTACGACCCCAAAGGATCCATTACAAATAAGACCTACCAAAAGGCCAACAGTTTGAAACCACCAGCCACTCCTTGGGGGACAGACAGGGCTTTCTACTCCTGGAAAGAGTTCCAGTCTTGGAAACTCACAGGGGCAGTTCTACCCTGTCCTATAGGGTCACCATGAATTGTCCATGGCTCAGTGGCAGTGAGAGCTGAGGCACGTAACCTAAGAAATGGACTTAGCGTTTCGAGGCTCAGCATCTAAGGGGATTTAAGAATACCTTATCCCCATCGATCTACCTCTCTCCAGCACCTTTGTCAGGTGTGTCTGTGGTGACCTGTGTGTTGCTGTGATCAAGTCACCCCTGGTGGATGGTTTCAGGACAGTCTCCAGACTAAGACGAAGAAGAAAGGCCTGGTGCTCTGGTTCCAAGAAACCAGCCTTTGAAAGTCCTAGGGGGCACAGTTCTTCTCTGATCAATAGGAACTGGTTTGGGCGCACTGTGAAAAGCAGGGTATGATGATTCGAATTCAAAGTAGGGTAAGATGATTCCATTTCAAAGTCTCATATGTACCACTGTTTAAACATAGGAATGGAAAAAGCCTTTTCTAAATTCTTTGGAGGCGGATGGTAAGAAAAGTTCAAAGACCCTGTTTATGGACTGTGGACACTGGGTCCTGCACAGTCCAGGCCCCATGGGCCTGAGGGAAGTAGAGAGATGCGGACAGGATCTGAGCAGGTGGAGGGCAGTGTGGGGTCACTATTCAGATGCCTGCTCCTGGTGGCATATCAAGGTCTTCCCAGACTGCTTCCAGAGCATGGCACCAGCTCCATGAGCTTCCCTGGCATTGGGTCAGAAGGCTGGAGGAACAGACCATGTGGGGGGCATGTGATTCTTGTCTCCCCAAAACTCTAGAGGCGCCTGAAGGGGACCTGGCAGCCCAGATGCTGTGGTGGGCGTTGTCCGTCCAAGGATATGGATCTTCACGCACAAGGCCCTTGATCCCTGGGCTGAAGACCACCGCCCAACGGGCGTGCCTAGGTGGACAAGGGTGCTCACCTGTAGACGGTGTTCTCCCGGTGAAGGTCCTCCAGCCCGCACAGGATCTCCGCCGCGTAGAACAAGGCCCGCTCCTCCTCGAAGCCAGGGTTGCCCATGTTGTAGATGTGGAATTTGAGGTCGCCCCCATTCATGATGGTTAGAACCAAGCACAGCGCGTCCTTAGTCTCGTAGGCATAGGCCAGGTTGACCTGAGAACACATGAGCAGCCCCAGGGTGAGGCCAAGTGAGGGGGAGGGGTGACCACCACCACACTTGCTCTCTTCTTCTTCGGGACCCCTAAAGCTGGGGCGGGTGGGTAGGCATGGTGGAGGCTGACACAACATCACGTTACTCTCCCCAAATGGCCTCAGGGTCACCCTTCCTGTGGACCCTCCGGGCTGACGAAGGAGGATTCATACTTGAGCCCTTCCTAGTCAGGGGGCGTGGGTGAGGCAGAAGGGGTGCAGGCAGCGATTCCAACAGGACCCTGGCTGCATTTTCCCACCTCGTGAGCATGTGCATGCATCATCAGCTGGCATGACTGTACCCTGCCTTGGTGGTCCGTCAAGAGCAGTAAGACCCTCAGGTAGGTGGGGTTCCTCACTACAGGGCTGAGGGGAAGGCGGCGGCGGGAGAAGGGCCTTTGTTGTGTTCTGATTCTGAGATTCGGGGGCTGACCTGGACTAACGTAATGTATGTAAACAAATTGGTGGTTTAAGCCCATCTGTCACCCTTTGAAGAGAGAGGTGGCAGTCTGCTCTCCTGACTGTCTCGGAAACCGGGAGGGGCAGTTCTTGTCTGTCCTCAGAGGTCGCTATGAGTCAGATTGACTTGATGGCAGTGAGTTATGCCTCTGGATGCCATTCTGCTTGGAAACAGAATTTCTTCATTCATCAAGCCCATTTTGCTTGAATGTAGTGGGTTCTAAATCGAATCACTTCTGAGCTCTAGAAAGAGCAGATTAGACAGCGAGGCCTACAAACGCTGGGGCAGACAGATGCCACCTGAGGACCGTCTACAAGTCAACGAATCAGCGACCATCTGGGACTACTGACAAGGAGAGACTTGACAGGTGCCACCTGAGGACCGTCTACAAGTCAACGAATCAGCGACCATCTGGGACCACTGACAAGGAGAGACTTGACAAGACAGGGACTCTGCCTCCAGAAACGTGAGAAGATAAGCTTCTGTTCTTTAAAGCTACCCACATATATTGGCTGGGAGCAGCAGAAGAAGGGGAGGCAGGGGCAGGAGGAGGACATGGAATGTGTGGCTAACTGCATCCAGGAATAGTTGCCTCCCTTGCCACAAGACCGGAAGAACTGGATGGTGCCCAGCTGCCATGATGGATTCTATAAGGAGAATATCAAAAGGGGGGCAATGTAGAACAGAATTTAAAATCTTCATGAAATTCAGACTTCCTGGAGTCATATAGGCTGGTTGAACCCCAGAAACTGTTACCCCGAGGTCATCTTTCAACCTCACACCAGAAAGAAGCCATCTTAAACCTACAGACAGTTTGGTTTAGCTAAGAGAGAGTGCCTGCCTCGAGCGTCGTGCTTCTTTAAGATCTATTATCTATGGAATGCAACTGACAACAGCCACTTGGAAGAGGAGCTGGGCACCTCTGGGGGTGGGGGGTGGGGTTGACATCAGTGGGGCGGAACAACACAGAGAAGGAGGGTCAGACGGGGGACAGAGGTCGCTGAACCAGACATGCTGAAACCGTTGACCTGGGATGTGTTCTGCTGGGTCTGTTCTCGACAATAACAGCAGCACGGAAATCAAATCACAGCTTCGAGGTGAAGGAAGAGGACTGACGGACACAGCTGTGGGGCGGCAGCGGTGGCAGCAGCACGGGGACCCTGGAGAACCCGGCCCGGCTCAGGAGGGCTGCTCCTGCAGCAGAGCCGCGCCAGGACTCACCACAAACTGGCTGTTGACCTTCTCCAGGATCTGCTTCTCGTTGAGCGCCAGGGACTCGCCTTTCCTCTTCTTGATCCGCTTCTTCTCCAGGCGCTTGCAGGCATACATTTTACCTGTGGCCCGCACCTGGCAGGCACAGACCTGAGGAGGAAGGACACCGTCTGTTGTCAATTGAGACTGCAGAGTGAAGGGGTGGAGCACAGCCTGTCAATCAGGTTGCAGCTTAATGATCTCACTTGGAGGAGCTAAGGAGATAAAAACTCTTTCTTATACACAGATGAGTGTCTATGGATTTGTTTCCTAGTCTATCCGGACTGACACAAATGCCAAGGTGGCAAGGCTGGGGTACAGGGCCTGTTGGGACACTGGTCTCCAGGGTTGGGAGCTGATGAGGTCAAAGGGGCTTGCAGGCCACAGGACCTGACAGTGGGCACCGGCCTCTGGTGGTCTCAGGTCTACTGCTTCCCTGGGCCTTACCTCCCCAAGTTGCCTTTGGCACCCACCCCCCACCCCTCACCCCCCCTTAAAAAGTTCTTAGCTCTGGAAGGTGAGAGGCCTCCAAGGGCACGTAGGTTGCAGATGAAGGTTTGTGGAGCGTCCACGCCAAGGGGCAGATGATTGGTGTGGGCCTGAAGGGCCACGTCCCTGCAAGATGCCTCTCTGCCCCAGCCTCTCAGCTACATAGGGAGAGTACAAACTGGGGACTTTCAAGCATTATCCTGCTGGTGGGAGGGGCTGGTTATAGGTGGAGCATGGAGGGAGACCCCAGAGATACCTGCCTTGGTCATTCATGGGAACGGGAGCCAGAGTACACGGGGACTGGCTTCAGTTATACCCTTTCCCAGCTGTGGGGTCTGACTGAGCCAGGGCACCATTCTAAGCCTCTGCATTTGGAGCAACAAGGGAATATCGGAGGATGGGCTGGAATCAGACCCCACGTGGCTGCACCTATTAACACCGCCCTCAGGCCCACCCCCTCATACATGTCTCCCCTCCAGACTTGAAGGACGCTGGCTCCAGAGAGCACCTCCACCCCACACCCCTGCCCCAGACCACTGCCCTTTCCACTTGAGACCCCGCTAAGTCTGAGCGAACCTCCCTAAAGGCCTGACCGCTTCCCGCCCTTACCACTTCAGCCCTTGAAAAACCTACACAACCTGGGACCATCCATTGGCTCAGGACGCCTTGCTCAGAAGAGTGCAGCAGGCCTTCTCTGGAGGGACAGAGCAGCGACTAGACTGCCAGAACTTTCTCTGGAAACGATAAACGTTCACTCACCTCCCCGAAGCCCCCCTTTCCGAGCACTCGGTATTGCCTGAAAGTGGTTTTGGTCACTGGTTGCCTACGGAGGAAAGCAAGAATCCAACATTGAGTTCATGGCCCGAAGACCCAGAACCCACAGGAGACCAGATACACACCCCAGGAAATCTTGACAGTGGGAAGCACAATTCTACAGTCTCCCAACAGTCCTGAGGACCCTCAAAAATCAGGACTTACACCGGGGCTGGGTGTCAAATCCTCTGGCTGAGTGCCCCACCAGTTCGCTTGCTGTTCCCCACCCCCACCCCCCAATTACAGGAGCCAACTCCTTAAAATAACCTCTTAGCATATATATGTATATGTGTATACACACACACACACACACACACACACACACACACACACACACACACACACACATCTACTGGTGTTGCTTCTCTGAAGAGGCCTGCTGGGCACAGGCTCTGGTGGGATCAGTGGTTCTGCAGGAACGGAACCTTAAGGGTGAGTTCTTGGGGTTGGCTTGGGGCCATGGATCGGGTGCTTTAATCTGGTTCCACTGAGAAGCACTACGGACTCTAGCAGAACTCCTGGAAGCCGCAATCGGGAAATCGCAGGTGGCACTGTGCCGGGTAAATCTGCCCTGTGAGAGAGACCACTGTAACGTGGAGAGCCAGGGGGTCATGTGTGCCTGGCCCTGGCCCTTTCCATCGTCTCATGCGCATGTGAAAGGTGGACAGAGCCTGAGGAGGCCCGCAGCATGGAAATGCTCAGCTGACACTGCTGGCCAAGAGCACTGCAAGGCCCTGGAGAACCAACAAGTCCATCTCGGAAGAATGACTCGAGACCAACAGAAGAGACTGGGTCCTAGAAAGGCCATCAGGCTCCGTCCGGTAGAGGGTCAGTAAAAAAAGACGAAGACCCTTGATAAGATGGATGGGCCTAGTGGCTGCCACAGGGAGCACTGGCGAGGAGGGCGCAAGACCGGGCAGGGTTTCACTCTCTTGTACATGGGGACCAGGTGGCGTTCCACTCTGCTGTACACTGGCACCAGGCAAGGACTGGGCAGTGTTCTCTGCTGTACATGGGGACCAGGTGGTGTTCCACTCTGCTGTACATGGGTCGGTATGAGTCAGGGCCGACTAGATGGTGGGTGATAACCATGATGACAGGCCAGGGACTGTCCTCCTGTCTCTAAAAGTATAATCCTTAAAAAGGGTGGATGATAAACTCCCTCCTCCGTGGTCAGGGTTTGGAGTGAGAATGTCTATTTCCACATTCCACACACTTGGTACGGTCCAGTCCAGTGGATGTCAGTGGCCACAACTACCGAAAGTGGGAGCCGGGTGGCCAAGAGTGAAGGCCTCGAACGGAGGGCTGGGTGAGTCCCTTACTGTGTGACCCAGGGCCAACCCATGACCATCTCGAGAAAACTGGAGTGAACAGCAATGCCTCGGCCTCCAGGGCACTCTCCGTGGCTGTGTGTGCCCAGGAGTCCATCACAGCTGCAGGGACGAGGGCATCCGCCCCCACCGCCCGGTCTCGGGTAACAATAGCAATGTGAGGAGCACTGTTGTTGCAAGGGGCCTCCTTTCCTCTCTCTCTGGCTCCAGGAGATAGCACGGTCTCGCTCATTCTGTAGACAGGCAGGCCAAGGCTTCCAGAGAGGAAGGGAGTGGCCCAAGGCCAGGCTGGTCAGTGGCGGGGCTGGGGTTCGAGGACAGACAGCCGGTGTCCCAAGGCCTCCTTGAGACCTGACCCAGATAAAGGTCCAAGGGGTGGGATCTGCTGGTAGAGCTGGTGTGATGATGATGTCCCTCCCACCCCCGTTCTGGAACCTCACCGGGTCACCTGCTCTTCCTCTGACCCCCTCAGCTGGTGCGAGATAAGTGCACACTGCAGCCAGGCCGAACAGAGGGTTCTGTTACACACGACGTCACTACCGAGGGGAGATGGCCTCAAATCGGAAAACTACCTCAACGATCCTCTACAGAGGAGTGGGTTAAATAAAGGTGGTCGTGCAGCCGACTCAAAGAATGGGGTAGGTTGTTATCGGCTGGTCAGGAGCCCCGGAGGCCCAGGGGGCTGTGAATGGGCTGCTAACCAAAAGGCCATTGGTTCCAACCCACCAACCTCTCCATGGGAGAAAGATGAGGCTGTGTGCTCCAGTACGTAAGTGGTCCGCTCTGTCCTAGAGGGCCGCCGTGAGTCAGAATCAGCTCGAAGGTGGTGCGTTTTGAGTTTTATTGGCTGATAAGGACCTGGTGGGCGGTATGTGATGAGTCGCAGTGGTTTGACCACCAGCCGCTCTGCGGGAAGAGGATGCGGCTATCTGCTCTATCATGAGGGACAGACTGCACCCACGGGGTGGCTCTGCTCGGTCTTGGGGGGTCACTGTGAGTTGAGGAGGGTGGAGGCTCGGGCTTGGGCTTTGTTAGCTCATAGAGGGAGAACTCTCAAGGAGAGTGACGCTGAGGAGCCAGGACTGGATGCCACATGGACACAGCAGGACATCAGAGGAGGGGGAGGTGCATTCTCTCTAACTTTGCAGTGGTTCTCCACCTTCCCAATGCCACCACCCTTTCATCCAGTGCCTCATGTGGTGGTGACCCCCCAACCATAACATTATTTTCGTTGCTACTTCATCACTGTCATTTTGCTACTGTTAGAATCGGGTGACCCCTGTGAAAGGGTTGTTCGACCCCCCCCAAAGGGTCGTGACCCCAAGGTTGAGAACCGCTGCTCTAACAGGAGCCACGGGAGGTTATGGGCCTTACCTGATTCCCACACGAAAGCTCTGCACCCCATACACACTCACACTCACACACAGACAGGTGCACTGGGCCCGGGCTCACCTTTCTAACCATTTCCACTGGAGGAAGCGGTCGAAATACATGCTGTCCAGGTACTCTCGAAAGGGCTCCCCCCGAAGGTAGTCGTGGACGGATCTAGCTCAGATGGGACAAACAGGTGACGTGTTCTAACCCGGGGCTAGAAGCAGATGGGCAGCACGATGCCCAGCAGGCCCCCTCCCAGCCTATCCACGTCCAGCCTCGAAGACTTGAGCACATGGTGCCCTGGGCAGATGCTACGGCCCGTCAGAGGCTGTCAGAGAGAGGGCTCCATTCTGTAGACGTTCCTTATGTGCCTACTACATGCTGGCTGGCAGTCCTGGTTGTGGTATAGCTTACGTGTTGGACTGCTAACCGAAAGGTCAGTAGTTTGAATCCACCAGCCCCTCCGAGGGAAAAAGACCAAGCTTTCTACTCCTATAAAGAGTGCCAGTCTCAGAAACTCGCAGGGCCGGTTCTGCCCCATCCTGCAGAGCTGAGCCATACAGGTCCGATTCGACTCGATGGCAGTGGCCACGTGCCAGCCCAGGAGCCCTGGTGGCACTGTGGTTAAGCATTCGCAGTGGCTCTATAGGACAGGGTAGAACTGCCTCTTTGGGTTTCTGAGACTTCAAAATCTTTACAGGAGCAGACAGCCTTCTCTTTCTCCTGCAGAGTTACTGGGGGGGTTTAAACTGCTGACCTTGTGGCTAGCAGTTCAATGATGCGCCCATGACATGGCCAGGGATTCTTCTAAAGATGGCAGCCTGGGAAACCTGGGGTGGGGTGGGGGGCGGGGGCAGTTCCACTCTGTCTGCAGGCTGGCTCGGGCCGGAACCGACACAGTGACAGGGAGGCTGTGGCAGGGTTTGGTCTAGGCCCCGGTGCTGACATTGCACTGGGGAGATGGCCCCACGCACCGTACCGGGGACCCTCGTGGACATGGGGGAAGGAGGGAATCATAGTTGAGTTGAGAAGAATAGGTGGAGACTGGGTGCAGGAGAGGTATCGCACCCAGAGGAGGGTGGAGGGAGGATGGGCAAGGTGGCCCAGGCAGAGAGTGGCCCATGTGCAAGGGCCCTGTGGCAGCAGGAAGGGAGAGCTGAGTAGGGGGGGGTGTGTCTCTGAGGGGCAGCCCCCGAGCTGGGGAGGGTCCGATGAGGTGACTGGTTTGGGGTAGAGGCTGGAGGGCCAATGGTGGGGGAGATGACTGGGGGAGGCCTGGAAGTCTGATGAATTGGAGGAATTTATTAGGAGGGGGTCTTGGAGGACTGACAAAGGAGGGACGGTAGGGGGTGCTGTGGTAAGCTTGGAGGGCTGAGGAAGTCTAGTTGTGGTAGAGGGGTGGGTGGAGAGATGGTGAGGGGGATACAGGGGGCTGGGCCCTAAGCAACATCACAGGCCACATTGGGGGTTATGGTCTTCAGAGCAGTGGAAACCACAGGAGCTCTGGGCAGAAGCAGGTAGCCTGCCATCCAGGAGAGGACCCCAGAAATGGGGAAGGACCTTTGGGTTCCTGGAGGAGTAAGGGCGGAGGGGGGTGCTGCCTCCTCTCCCCTCACTTGGAAAATACCAGGCACCTGCTGACAGGTGGTGATGATGGGGGCTGAGGGTCTTGACCCCCTGCAGCGGCGATGCCCATTTGGATTGAAGGTGGTGGGGGGAGTCCCAGACCTGCACATCCCTCATCCCCTGCCTGGGCACCACTCCCTTCCCTCTGGGCAGCCTGGGACACAGATGGTTTATTCTCAGAGGGATATGGGACCCTCTGAGGAGTGGACCAGCAGCTGGTGGGCTTAGCTGGGCCCTTGGGCAGCAGAGGAAGCGGTGGGGTCCCGGCAGGGCAGTGGCACTTACTGCGCGCACGTGGAGAAGAGTTCTTTGCAGGGACTCCGCAGAAGCTTCTCTTCCGTCTGGGAGACCAGGTCTCGGTCAACTTGGGCCACGAACACAGGGGACTAGAGACAGAGGGGAGCAGTCAGTGGGGAGAGGGAAGGGGGGTGCCCAGCAGGCCCAGTGGCTGCTCACAATGCTCCTGACCATCTGCCCCTGGCCCTGGGCTGTAGCTGCACTGACTAGTGGTCAGGGAGGTGGCTGGGCTGGGTGATGGAGCCCGGCCTTAGAGTCAGATTCCTAGCTCTGCCACTGATGGCTGTGACCCCTGGATACCACCTGGCTCCCTGAGCCTCACCGTAGAACATGGACAGGGACAGTCCTGGCCCTGAGCTTGTGGACAAAGCCCCAAAAGGTGCTCCCAGCTGTATGGAGCTGGACATGTCCTTGCCAGGTTCCCACTGAGCGTGGCTATAGTGACCAGGGACACCTGCCTGGCCCCAGAAGGCTGGGGTTGGGGCTGAGTAGAGCTTTGGGATGACAGAGGCCTGCCTTTGAATCCCAGCTCTGCTAGCTGCAGCTGTGGCCGGCGGCCATGGCCTCTCAGCGAGGCTGAGAGCAGGACTAGCAGGTTCTCTGAGGAATTAGCACCACCTTTCCATAAGGCACGAGGCCAGACCCTGGTTTCCTAACCCCCCTGCTGTCACTTCTGTCCCCTTCCAGGCTAAGCTGTGTGGGCGTATCCAGGAGCTGTGTGTCCCACCCAGGAGCCAGGGAGCTCGGTGGCCATGGGCTCAGCTGCCAACAGAAAGGGTGTCACCCTAAATGCTGGTTGGGCCCCTACCCTAGAGGAATGAACCTGATTAATAACCCCTCAGAGTGGAACAGAGGAAGGGAAAATTGGTTCCTTAGACGGCTAGCCAAAGAAGCATCCTCCAGCATGAAGGCTATTTGGTGGGCGCCTGGATGAGCCCAGTTTCCAAGGAATACTTGTGCTAATTTCTTCTCACACTGTTAAACAGGTTCTCCATGAAAGCGGACTATTGTTCCTAAGACCCACGACAGGCTGCACAAAGCCATCAAACTCAAGAAGCACAGAAAACAGAGTGGGTATGTTGGAAAGAATTCTAGAACTCATTGTCTGGACAGCGCCTTTCCAAGTGACCGCTCCTTCTCAGATTGATAGTCACTCACTGTCATCGAGTCCGTGCTGACTCACATCAACCCCCTGAGGGTTTCTGGGACAGGAACCCTGTGGGAGTAGAAAGCCCAATCTTTCTCCCTTGGAGCTGCTGGTGGTTTTGAACTGCCAACCATGTGGATTGCAGCCCAATGCTTAACCACTATACCACTAGAGCTCCATCAGACATACAATGACTGACAAAGCTGGAAAGGTCAGTTTCACTAAAACAAACAAACAAACAAAACCCCCACCCAATTCATTGCCACTGAATTGATTTAGATTCATAGTAACCCTTTAGGACAGGGTAGAACTGCCCCAGTGGGTTTCTGACATTGTAACTCTTTAGGGAGTAGAAAGCCTCATCTTTCTCCCTCAGAGAGGCTGGTGGTTTTAAACTGCTGCTGTCGAGGTTAGCAGCCCAATACATAACCACTATGCCAGCAGGGCGCCAAGCAGGAGTTCATTACAGTGTGAACATTTCAAGCTCTTGTTGGAGCCCCGGAAAGAGCCCCAACACATCTGATGGGACTGATGTCTAGCAAAATGCATTCTACTGCAACGGGGCTGCTTCAAATAAAAGTGGCTGCCATCGGGCTCATGGAGGCGATAGGAGGGGGGTGGAACCCACCAGGGACTCTGGAACAGGGATACGTCCACGAAGATCAGAGCCTCCTGTGGGTCTTGAGTCAGAATCCACACACGGGCGGTGGGTTGGTGATGCTGTTTTGTTTAACCCAGGAGCAGCCGTCGTAGGGGTGAAGCTGTGCAGGCAAGGCCAGAGGAGCCTTATGAGGCCCCCTCCCTGATACCTGCCCTGCCCCCAGTCATTCACACACCCCTACCCGCCAACTGTTGGTGGGGCTGTCTCACCAGCTGGGCCATGAGGTGGGTGTGTCATAAATGATGGGGATAAGTGAGAAAATTGCTGAGAGTAGGCTTGGGAGGAGGGGGTGTAGACGTGCCTCTGCCCGAGGATGCTGACGTCTGAAAGGTTGGTTTGCTCTGCCCAGCTAGTGAAATGTGAGGGGGGTATGAGGGTGGTGTTAGTCTGCAGGGTCCCCTGAGGGTGTCTGTGCAGGGGTACAGAGTGCCCTCCTGTCCGGGGTGAAAGGCAACGAGGACTCACTTCTGGTACCCTATGGTTCTAAATGCTCATGCCCCAAGTCCAGGCTCTCCTTCTTTCTCGCCCAGTCTCCCCTGAGTGCCTCCCTGGAGAGGGACAGAGGATCCCCAGCCCCCAGCACTCGGGGACAGGAGCAGCTAGAATGGCAATTGCCCCCAGTGAAGGAAGAAGCCATGTGTCCTGGACAGGAGGGTCAGGACATTCTTCAGGTGGTTCCCAGGCCACTGTGCCTGCTGACCCTTCTCCCCCGACCCTCGGGGCCCCCTGGACCAGAGGTGGTGACGGAGACTGCAGGAGAGCCCCCCTCTCTGCAGCAATGAGCTCCTTCTGTAGAAAGAGTCCCGGGCTACAGAGGGAGCCTGAAGTCCCAAGCTCTGCCACCCCTACCCCTGAAAATCCTCTAGCCACTTCTTCCCCTGTACCGGGAAGGAGCCACTCCCCAGGGATTGGGAAATCTAGTGGTGTTTTGCCTCCAAACTTGGGACTCGGCTTGGGAATTCTAGCAGCTGAGTCTCGGAGGGGTCAATGACTCGTGGCCACTTTGCAACAATCCAATAGTCAAGTTGGCTGAAGGCCATCAGCAAACACTGCACAGGCTTCTGAGTGACAGCTGCTGACCGGGCTGCCTTGGGCTGGAAGGCCCCGGGCCTGGCACAGGCCCTGTGCTCACTGCGTGAGTTCATGAACAAGCTGTATCACAACGTGACTCTGAACCTGGTGACAGCTGTGGGGTTCCAACGTGACTCTGAGCACGGTGCAGGTCAGCTGGGTGGACAGGCCACAGGGAGTGACAGAGTCATTGCTGGGACCTTTAGAAAAGGGACCTGCACTGCCCACCTGGATGCATGGTGAGATGCCACACTCTGCCTGGGGTCTGCCTTCATTTCTCCTGCTGTGAAGCCCAGCTTACTCATGGGGGCCAGCCTGGTGCCCAGCCCAGGGCGGGGGCAGGGAGTGGGGGGCATGAAGCTAGTATGGTCCTTGACCTCAGAGCACTTTCCTCTAGTAAGACATGAATGATTGATGTCCCACAAGGACTTTCCAGTTGGGTCAAATGGTTAAGTGCTAAACCTAAGGTTGGCAGTTCGAACTCATCGAAAAGCACTTCAGAAGACAGGCCTGGCTATCCGTGTCTGAAAGACCACAGCCAGGAATCCTTGGGGAGTACAGTTCCACTCTGCACCCAGATGGCTGCCATGACTCAGAATGGACTCAAGGCGACTGGTTTTTTAATTGCCCATCCTAATATGAGTTGGGCTGTTAACTTCAAGGTTGGCAGATCGAGACTACCAGCTGCTCCTTGAGAGAAAGCTGAGGCTTTCTCCTCCTGTAAAGAGTTACAGTCTCCGAAACTCATAGGAGCAGTCCTGCCCTCTAGGGTATAGAGTCAGAATTGACTTGGTGGCAGCGAGTCCCCCCACCCCCTGAAGCAGAGAAGTTATTTCTCCTCTCTGCTCTATTGATGATGTGGACAATGGGCAACTGAACCTGGATGGCTTTCAACCCTTTTATTAAGACTTGAACGATCCCCTCCTAGTAAAAAGGGGCCCTGATGCCGCAGTGGGCTGCTGGGTTGCTCACCACAAGGTCCGTGGCTCCTTGGGAGAAAGGGGCGGCTTCCCACCCCTGTGAAGAGTTACAGTCTCAGAAACGTGCAGGAGTGGTTTCATATCTGCCCTTTAGGGTCATTACGCGTTGAAATGGACTCACAGGCAGGGAGTCCATAAAGTTTATCTCTAGACCAGCAGTTCTCAACCTGTGGGTCGAACGACCCTTTCACAGAGGTTGCCCAATTCATAACAGTAGCAAAATGACAGTTAGGAAGTAGCAACAAAAATAATGTTATGGTTGGGGAGGAGTCACCACAATGTGAGGAACTGTATTAAAGGGTCGAGGCATGAGGAAGGTTAAGAACTACTGCTCTAGACCCTTTGCTGAAGATGGTTCAACAATGGTTGTAGGCCCACATCAACAGGGAAATGCCCTAATTCACATGGCTTCAGCGGGGGATGAAGCATGAGGGCTATCACTGCTGCCGGCAGATGGATCTTAGCCCAAAGTGGAGAGTATCAGAGACATGTTTCCCTGTGTTTCATTGCCCAGACAAATACATTCAACTGTGGATCATCGTCAATCATGGATAACAGCGAAAAGGCCAGGTATTAATTGTGCTCACGTGGGACTTGTGCACAGATCACGAGGCAGTTATTGGAGCAAAACAAGGGGTCGGTGTACAGGTTCAAATCACACAGAGAGGGCAGCAGGGTCCTGTCCTTTCACCACATGCGTGCCACCCCCACCCGTGTGCTGAACAAACACGCGATCTAAGAAGCTGGATGACAAGAAGACCAATGTGTCAGGAGGGCTGGGTGACATAGCCTTGCTCGTCGAACATGTAGAAGACTTGAAGCTTTTACTGATGAAGATCCAAGACGACAGCCTTCAATATGGATTACACTTCAATGTAAAGAAGACAAAAATCCTCACAACGAGACCAATGAGCAACATCCCGGGAGATGCAGCAAACACTGAAGTTATCAGGGATCTCATTCCACTTGAATCTACAATGCACACCCACGGAAGCTGCCATCAGGAAATCAGATGACACACAGCATTCAGTGAATCTGCTGCAAAAGATGCTTTACAAGTCATTACAAAGCAAAGAGGCCACTGATAATAATTCATAAATTACCAAGGGTTCGTGAGGGAGGGGTGGAGGGAAGTAAAAAAAGGAGGAGCTGATACCAAGGGGTCAAGTAGAAAGAAAATATTTTGAAAATGACGATGGCAACTAATGTGAAAATGTGCTTGACACAATGGATGTATGTCTAGATTGTGATAAGAGCTGTATGAGCTCCCAATAAAATGATTTAAAAGAAAATAGTATTAATAATATAAAGAAAAAAATTTAAAAAGAGAGTAACAAAAGTAAAGAGGCCACTTTGAGGACTGAGACGCCCTGGATGAAGGCTTGGTGTTTCAATGCCTCAGATGCAGGCCCAAGCTGGACGAAGAACCAGGAAGACCGAAGGAGAAGTGAGCCCTTCAAAGGAGGGTGGTGCTGAAGAGTACCGAGTGCAGCGCTGCGGCCAGAAGGACGGCCAGCCTGACCTGGAAGAAGACCAGGCAGAATGCTTCTTGGAAGTGAGGGGTGAGGCTTCGTCGTAAGTGCTTTGGGCGCGTTCTTGAAAGGCTGGTCCCTGGAGAAGGACATCACACTTGGTCGAGTAGAGGGTCAGTGAAAGAGAGGACCCCAGAGGAGAAGGATTGCCACCGTGGCTGCACAGATGGGTGGACACACACCACGCAAGGGTGGCTGTCAACCCACATGCCACCCTGAGAGAGATGAGGCTGTCTGCTCCCATGAAGTTTCTGTCCCCGAAACCCTAGCGAGCAGTTCTACTCTGGTCTCCCAGGGTCGCTGTGGGTTGGAATCGCCCCAGCGCAGCGGGTAACATCAACAACCCATATCCAATATGGAGCCAGCTCTGTTGAAACAATAGGCCAGCGCTCCATTCTAACCACAAGGTTGATGGTTTGAACCCACCTAGAGGCTCTACAGGAGCAAGAACTGGCAATCTGCCCCTATAAAGATTCCAAACAGATTCACCACCACAGAGTCAATGCCGACTCATAGCAACCCTGTAGCACAGGGCAGAATTGCTCCTGGGGGTTTCCGAGAATGTAACTGTTTACAAGGGTAGAGAGCTCTGCCTTTCTCCCGTGGAGCGGCTGGTGGTTTCGAACTGCAGACCTTGCAGATTGCAGCCCAACGCATAACCACTTCGCCACCAGGGCCCCTCTTGTAAAAGTTACAGGCTAGAAAACCCTATAGGGCCATTCTCCTCTGCCCTATGGGGTCACTATAAGTTAGATCGACTCAATGGCTCATCACATAGATTCAACTTAAGAATGATGCAAGTGATAGCAATGGCTTACACATGGTCAAGGTGGACTCTGCTCACACAGGGTGCTAAGTGCTTTTCTGCAGCATTTCAGGCTCCTGTCCCTCGGACTGTGTGTGTGTGTGTGTACTACTATGCCGCCCATTTCTCGGATATAGAAACAAAGGCTCAGAGAAGTTAAGTAACGTTTCCAAAGCCAGGAAGCCAGTCACAGGCAGAGAGGGGGTCTCACAGGCCAGGTTGTGAGTGTTCTGGCTGGAGGTGGTCGGGGTATGACCCACCCTTGTTCCCCTCCATCTGTGGCCCCCCAACTGCTAGAAGCCCCCTTGGGGTATGTAGAGCTCAGCCTGCAAACCAAGACTGCAAGAGGCCCCGCCGGCCTCTGTGGAAGAGGACGCAGCTTGGGCCCAGGACTCAGGCTCAGGGCTGGTAGGGCAGTTATGGGTGGGGTCATCTGAGACAGGCTTCAAGCAGGATGGGGTCAGAAGGAAGGTAGAATTTGGCTTCAGACTGCCCACCCACCTGAGGGCAAGGACAGCCAGCTGGCCAGCTTGGACTCGGCTGACTCCTAAGCGGAAGGGAGGAGCTGGCCAGGGCCTGGGGGGGACCAGCTGTGTGTGTGAAATCACACCACTTTCCGGACTCAGGCTGGCAGCGGGCTCTGGGGACACTGCCGCGAGTCCAGGCCCTAATGAGGGGGTTGATGAGCAGCTGGTCATGGGTTTGGCTCCGGGGCCCTTGGTTAAAGACCAGTCTCTGGCGTGACATGAAGTGATTAAGTGGCTCCAAACCCTTTCAAGCTCCTCCAGGGTACGACACCTCCGTCGTTGCCAACCATAAGGAACAAGACACTGCTGGCTGGTTTACATCTGGAGCGAAAGCCCAGGCCTGCCAGGAGGGCAGCCAGCCGGGGCACACTGCCGTTCGCCGGGCCCTCTCCTCCCCAGCCCACTGCCATCGAGTCGATTCTGACTCCCTGCAACCCTACAGGACAGAGACGGGAGCTTTGGGGTTTCTGAGACTGTCCATCTTTACAGGAACTGAAAGTCTCATCTTTCCCCTGAGGAGTGGCTGGTGGGTTTAAACTACTGACTTTATGGTTAGGAGTCCAACACATAACCCAACAATCGCCACCCCCACCCCCACCCCAGGGGTCCCGACAGTTGCACAGCCACCCTGTGGGGCAGAACGGAACTGCGTCATAGGGTCAAGGCTGGGCTCTTTAGGAAAGCGGACAGCCTCGCCTTTTTCCTCCAAGGAGCTTATGGGTTTGAACCACTGACCTTTTGGCTAGCAGCAGAGTGATGAAACACTGCTTCACCAGCTCTTCCGCCAGTTCAGGGGAGTCTGTTTCAAAGAGGCCATTAAGAAGAAGGGGTGGGCCCAGTCTCCAGACAGGAGCTGTGGGCAGGGGTGCGGGGTGGCTCTGGGTTCTGAGCCAGGCTGGGAGCCCAGCTGCTGGGAGCTGGGCTGAATCCTGTGCAGGCGTGAGAATTCCCTGCGATTCCAGCCATGTACCCCTTCAGGTCCCGGGGAAGTGGGGGGCATGGCTGTGAGGTGGGACAGGCAGATGTATCCTCACCGCCTAAGTGACCCCTTCGGATGGACAGCTCTGTGTCCTTTGCAGCAGGGGCTGTGGGGAGGCAGGGCCAGGTTGACAGGGTGTACAGCAGCATGTCTGGGGTGACTGGCAGATTCACAGAGGCCCTTCCTCTGGGCCCAGCCCGGGGCAGGGGTGAGCCAGCGCCTTTCAGGCAGGGGACAGATGGGGAGGGGCCTTTCTCAGGTTCAGCTGCCCCATGATGCTTTACTCAGTGCTCCATCAGGAAGCACGGCCTCACCAGCCCCAGCTCAGTCTCTAGGGGGGTAGAATACCCAATTGGCATGGTACCCGGGCCTCAAATCACCACCATCGAGTCTGTTCCCACGCATGGCAACTGGTGGCACAGGGGTTTAAGCATTGGGCTACGATTGGTCAGCATTTCCAAACCACCAGTCAACCTGTGGGATAAAGATGAGGCTGTCTCCTCCACTAAAGATTTAGCAGTCTTGAAATAAGAAAGGTAAGCAGAGATTTACTTGTGCTTACTTGAAACTCACGAGAAATAGTTCACTTCAAATGTGCATGGGAAATAAGCACAAGTGAGCCTGCTCTGGTGACATAGTAGTTTCACAAGGTCAGCAGTTCGAAACCACCAGCTGCTCTTGAGGAGAAAGAGGAGGCTGTCTGCTGCTGTGAGGAGTTACAGGCTCTGAAGCCACCAGGGGACAGTTCTACCCCATCCTACAGGGTCGCCATGAGTTGGCATCGACCAGATGGCAGTGAGCTTGGCTTGGTTTTGAAGCCTGCTTTGACCCCACACTTGTTGGGTCACCCACTTCTGCTCAGTGCCCACTCCGTGGCTTTTCAGAGAGAGGACTGGAAGCTCCAAGTAGACAGCTAGCCGCCCCAGCTCTGCAGCTGCAGGGCACTCTGCAAGAGCCTGGAGTCTGTGCACCAGGTGGCGCCATTGAGCCTCGCCATGAGGGTGCCCCCAGTACAAGGCACCCCCAAGAGGCCTGACCCTCCAGGTGCCCAGGGTGGGCAGGCCAGCCGGCCTTATCTGAAATAATCGAGTTTGGCCTTGGCAGTGACAGGTGAGGGGGCACAGGAGACACGAGCTTGGGAGAGAGCCTGGCAGAGGTTAGACAGAGCAAGGGCTTGAAGGGCAGCTGGGGTTTACGCAGGTGGAGGAGACATTGTGTGGGCAAAGGCCTGGAGGCTGGAGTGCTGCTCGGGGAGAGGGCTCATCCACAGGGTGGCCGTCAGCACCCAAGGCTGCCCTGAGTGAGTCAGAGCCATGAGGCCTGAGTCATCCGGCCCCAAGGTGACCTCCGGGACTGGCTGTCTCAGCGGCTGCACCTGCTCCTCCAGCCCTGCTGTCCCATTAGCAGCAAGCATCCTGACAGGAGGGCGGGAGAAACTCTGGATGCGTGCCATCTCATTCCCAGAGCACCTCCGTGGATCTGTCTGTTGTTTCGAGATGTCAGCCTGGAAATGACAGGTGTCCCTGCAGACACACAGGGACTGGGCATGACGGCAGGCCCCTGAAAGGCTATCCCGACCCCCCCAATGCAGGCTCCTCAGTAGCAATGTAGGTGTCACTCTCAGAACCTTCTGGAAGCACAGGTACTGATTCCCCCGAGATTCTGGACGTGAGACTGAGATGGAGCGAGAGGAGGTGGGGGTGGGGCACATAAGACTCCCCTTGGCAGGACCCTTCAGGCCTCACCCAACCCGCTCACTTCACAGAGGGGAAAACTGAGGCCCACACAGAGCCAGGGCCAGGGCTCAGAAGGGTGCCTCTCTCCTCAGCAGGCCCAGGGCGTGGGTGGTGGTGGTGGTGGTGGTGGTGGTGGTGTGTGTGTGTTGGTGTGTGTGTGTGTACTTGAACCATATAAACTCTAGACTCTCCATAGGAAGGACACAGCTTTCCCGTATCACACCAGCTTGTCCCCATTTCACAGATGGGGCATTCACACAGGGCAATCTTACCCTGTGTCTCCCCAACCACCCCACCTCTCTGCTGGTCCAAGAACTCCTATCTCTGCTCGTCTACTCTGCATCCTCCTCCGGGCCAGGGTCTGTCCCCAAGGGGGTCTTGCACTCCTGGTCTCCACAACCCACAGGACCGAATCTCTCCAAGGGCCACCCCTGGAACTCCAGCCCCACACTCACTCTGTTCTGGGTGCCCCACCCTCTGCCCAGCATGGCATGCCCAGGACCAGCTGCTTCCACCACCACCCCCAATCCCCCACCTCAGGTGACAACTGTTGTCCTCATCGCTGCCATTTCTGGAACACCGAGGGAGCATCTCCCTCGGTCCTCTCGGGGCAGGTTCACGATTATCACTCCC
The DNA here is from genome assembly GCF_000313985.2 of Echinops telfairi. NCBI lineage: Eukaryota > Metazoa > Chordata > Mammalia > Afrosoricida > Tenrecidae > Echinops > Echinops telfairi. The sequence goes on from NW_022103968.1 coordinate 10,480,047, forward strand.
CCAGCTCACAGATGCAGAAATAGGCTCCGAAGGATCCAGACACTGGTCCAAGGTCCCACAGCTGGTATGTGAGCAAAACATAGGATCGAAGGCCAGGTCCCTGACCACAGAGCCTGATCCTTAAGCAAGCCATATCCTGCAAGGACAGCATGTTCCTTCTTGGATGGTGAGGCTGGAGGTTGGGGTGTGGCCTTGGGGAGCCAGCCCTGCTTTGAGGCCCATGGGGTGGGAGTAGGGAAGCTAGTGGAGGAGATGGGCCTCTATAGTGAGGTGGACTAGACGCTGCGTTTTGGCCAAGGCTGTTTGTGCAGACCTTTCAGGCATCTGTACTACGCCTACACACACACACACACACACACACACGCTGATGTCCACGCATGTTCCATTTCACCTTTTGAAAGCATCGTGGGAAGATCTTGGCTCATTAACAGCTACGCTATCAGTGGACTAATAGTACGCCCAGGAGCCGCCAGTCTCTCTCCAGACGCAAGCACTGGGACCCTGTGTGTGTCACGTGGGGGCAGCTAACATTCCCACGTAAGTTGCTTGCAGTTCCCAGGTGGACCCATCTCTCAGGGCAAGCTCCAGAAGCAGGAGTCCTGGGGGTCCCCTTCCTTTAAAATAAGGGGTTCTGCCTAAATACAGACATGTACATATGTAAATATATTTAAGATTATGGGGG
>NW_022103968.1:10481885-10526953 GCF_000313985.2 Echinops telfairi
GGGGACGGGAAAAAAAGGAAAATGAGCTAATTCCACAAACCCAAGAGGAAAGCGAATTTTGAGAATGATGAGGGCAACAAATGTATAAGTGTGCTTTACACAATTGATGTATGTATTGTGATAATTGTATGAGCCCCAATAAAATGATTTTTTTTAAATGAGGGGTTCCCCAGGATTTGCCCACCCAGCCCATGCTGAGTGGCCACCCCCATTTCTCCTAGGGATGGAGTGGCGGAGGGGCCCTCCCCTAGCTGCACCCTGGCCACCCTTTGACCCTTCATAGGGGGATCTGAGTCAGCTCCAGGGAGCTCAGCACAGATAGCCGACCAGGGTGGGGATTGGGCCTCCAGCAGGAGTCTGGGTGACTATGGGCGCCACAGAGGGGCTGCCTCCAGCCATGGACCCAGCAGCAGCGGTATGTGGACCTGGGCATGCTGAAAGGAGCAGACCAGGCCGCCCCCTCTTTGCCGTTAGTGGGAACTAGAGGCAGAGCAAGAGGGCATTTGCCAGAGGGACCAATGAGGCTGGAAGGACATGCTGAGCACAGGTCAGTAAGAAGGCAGACTGAGGCCACCGAGCAGGGGCAGGGCCTGCGTTTCTGCTGCCGAGGGGTCACCATCAGCATCTACCCGTGGTGCCATTGGGGGTGTGTGTGAGGGAAAGGGGGTTCCACTTAACTTAGAGCTTGCCCGGGCACTTGTCACCTTTGCTAGGCCAGTGGGAGGGTGCGTGCGGCCTGGGTATTCTGGGAAAATTCTGAGGAGCCCACAAAAGTGGGGGCCACTGCCTTTAGAAGCGAGCCTAGTTGTGGGGTACAGCGAGTGCCCCCTAAATCCTTGTCAACAGAAGAAGACACTGTCCTGTGACTGCTCCACCACTCTGGGCACAAACGACAGATGATGCTTCTGGCACACGGTAGGTTCTGAACACATGATGCAGTCTGTGCACGTACACGCACACACATGGAGAGTACGTGAGAGGTTAGGGGGCGAGGTGAGGAGGTGTGTCTGCCCAGGGTCACCTTCACCAGGCTGCCTGCCCTGCCTTCATGACGGCGGGGCCTGTCAGAGCTCTTCTGTGCTTAAATCCACCCAGAAGTGCCTCCCAAGAAAGTCCTGGTGATCTCATTCTGAAAAGAATCAGTCATTGAAAACCCTATGGAGTTCCCCCCACAGAGTGTCAGGAATCGGATAAGGATCTGGAATGTGAGGTTAATTGCCTCCATGTACAACTCCCTCCTGGGTGACAAGATCAGAATAACTAGATGGTGCGCAGCTAACACTACTAGGCATTTTGATCACAGGAGAACCCCAATCAAAAGGTGTGGAATGCAGATCAGGAGCCATGAGGGGCTGGATGAACGCCTGAAACCATTGTCCTGAGATCATCTTTAAACCTTAACCACCAGCACCACCCCCCAAAATCCCCTAAACCCTTCTTAAAACCAAACAATGGTGTGTGTTAGGTGGTGTCGAGATGGCTGGCATTCACAGACCTGATGGGCAACACAACAGAACACGCCCGGCCCTGCGCTATCTTCACAATTGTTGCTACGCTTGAGCCCGGGCAGCGGTCCCTGTGCCAGGCCATCTCCTCCAGAGGTTCTTTCTCTTTTTTGCTGCCCCTCCACTTTGCCAAGCATGATGTCCTTCTCCAGGGGTGGTCTCTTCTGGCCGCATGTCCAAACTGTGAGCTGAAGTCTCGTCATGCGACTTCTAAGGAGCATTCTGACCGTACTTGTATTTCCTCCAAGGCGGATGTGTTTGTTCTTCTGGCTGCCAGGGTCCTTTCAGTGTTCCCCGCCAACTCCATCCTTCTACGCCTCGAGTCTGCTCGCTCTTCCTTATCCCTGTCCAACTCTCAGGCATAGGAGGCGGCTGGAAAAACCCATGGCGTAACGAGTTTGGCTGAACAAGCCATGAATGTCTGCCTTGAGTACTGTGCTCCTAAGATCCAGCGCTGGGGGTCGAATTCACAACAGCAACTAAAGGCTCCTGGGAAACCTAGGGGCAGTGAGTGCTTGTTCACAAGGGAAGAGATGGAGGGTGAGCTTGGTTGCCCTGCTCTAAGGAGAGAGTCTACTTGTGCATGTAGAATCTGATGAACTGCTGTACATAACCCCGCTGTGGGTGTCCTCAACAATGCAAAAAAAATAAAACTAACTCCACAGAGAGCAGGTGGACTCTGGACACATGGGGTCACCATGGATGAAGGCCAACTGGATGGCAAGGATGGTTTGTTTGGAGTAATGGAGAGGTAGGAGTTTGCCTCTGGTCTCCAGGGGTTGGCTGTCACCCATCCATCTGTAAACGTGAGGTTTGGGCCCGATGGGCCAGAGGGGCTTTTGACAGCTGACGACTCCAGCCCACTGGGAACCTGTCCCTATCCCACTCTGAAGGTGCTTGTTTTAGAAATGGGCTCCTCTCCACTCACTGAACCCAGAGATGGGACTGGAGGAGGAAGTAGAGCAAGGGGGCTTGTCTTCACTCCCCAAATCTTGGCCTTCCACACAGCACACTGTGAAAACCTCACCAGTGACCAAGGGAGAAGCAGCCTCAGGGTGTCCTCCCTCAGGTTGGACATAAGGTCTGGCTGACAGGAAGAAAATGTGCCGTTCTTCCACCTCTCAAATCAAGATGGCCCCAGGCGTGGGACCCTCCTCCGACAGTGCTGACATCCTCAGCCCGGCAGGAGGCACCCTCCAAGAGCCCCAACAAAGGACAAGGCCTGGGCCATCCTTTGGTCCTTGGGGGGATATCAGCTCCCAAACTCACAGTGGACAGCTGGGAGCTGCTGTTGTGCTATGGGCAGCTCTTAGTCCAAACACCTGACCCGGCTCAGGAAGGGCTTCCGAGGTCGGCAGCTGAGAGGTGCTACTACTATGGGCAGACACAGCCTAATGGGTAAGGGACACAGGGCTTGGCAGAGGCTGGCAGTCGGAAGTCCTGGAAAGTGATGTGGGGGACAGCTGAAAAATGGGTGACAGCAAATCTCTCTCTCCCAGGGTCACCAGTGGTCCTTTTAAGTTCTGAGAAAAGGTGATGCGTGCTGCGCATGTCCCAGGAGGGCTGGTGAGCACACCTGCTCACTGCAAAATCTGCATCTTCCTCGTCTCCGACATACAGGCTTTGGTCTCAAAGGAGTCTTCTCTAGGACACACACCCAGGAGCCCACCTCCTGTCTCTGACTCCCATCACGCCTCGGGAAGATGGCAGCCAAGGCACCACCTCTGCCTGCCTCTTAAGAAACCCCTCAAGCCTGGGGGTTCTCATGGGCTCTCTGGAGTTCTGTGTGGTCAGGGGGCGCCAAGGTGAGACCCATCATTTCTGGCTCGTTCCCGCTTGGTCTCTTGTCCCTCTTTGGTGGAGACATCTCACTTAGGCGGCTCTTCAGTCAGTCCATTTTGGTTTTCATGACCCTCAGAAGCCCACCAGGAAGAGAGCCCTGGGGTGGAAGATGCTTCTGCAAGCTGAGACGGAGGTGGGTACTTCCGTGAGGGTTGGCTCAGGCCAACTCCCTTGGGTCAGCCACGAAGACCACCGCTTTTCCACCCGGGGTCCAAGCCACACAGCTTCCCAGGACCTCAGTGACCAACTCACTTGGGCAGGACTTCAAGGCTAGCATGGACTTCCGGATCCCAAGGGTGGCGTGGCCTCTCAGCCCCCAGGACGGAGAGTTGGGGAGACCTGACTCTACAGACGCAAGTGGCTTCATGGCAGAGCCTGAAGAGTGGGATTTGGCTGAGCACAGAGGGCTACTCTTCCACTGGGAAGTCTTCTGAGAAGATCCCAGGAGGTCAAAGAACCAGCTTCTCCCTGATGGCCCAGCAGCCCAGCAGGCACCGTTCCTGAGGGATCCATGTCAGACAGATAGGACTGCCTCTGCAGGCGGGCCCCAAACAGACCTCAGGGGTCTTGTGTCCCAAAACCAAGCAGATCATGAGTGGTCAGAGCTAGGCCAGCCTCCAGAGGGGGCCCTGTCCCTTCCAGACTGTGCCCTGTCGCTCAGGCCCCAGGGCTTCACTCCCTGCGTCTCCAAGTGGAGAAACACAGCCCTTGAGAAACAGCCCCAGCTTGTCCAGAAGCGGATAACAGATTAGGGCTCAAAGAGCTTGACCCCTCATTCCTGTGCCATTGAAGTGGCTTCGGGGAAACCAGGATGCAGGGCTTTTAGGAGCCGGAAGAGAGAGAGAAAGAACATTTAACAACCCTGGCAAAATCTGACCAGGGGTCCTGAGAGTCGGCGATTTTCATGAGAAAGAATTGAACAAGTACAAGCCCCAGCGACCCTAACCCAGGTCTCAGCCCTTGGGGTCTAACAAAAGACAACAATGAAGGGAATAAGGTCCCGGCACATTGGCCAGCACATGGGACAGAGGAACGGACATTTCAGAGGTCCCAGCCATGAAGGGGCCGCTGGTCTGCACAGCATGACGACCCGAGGCAGCCAGGCCCAGCCACAGCCCCCAAGGTGGCCACAGGGAGCCAGCCTCTCCCCCAGGGTTCAGTTCTCTCACCTTGAAAATGAGGAGGCTGGTTTGGCTTAGTGGCTTTCAAATGAGGTTCCAAGGAACGTTAAATGTTCTCAGAGCTAGGGCCCAAGGAAGGGGTGCTGTCCCCACCTCCTCCGCAGTAGTTCTCTATGACCTGCCTGTGAGGCTCTGGATGGGATAGCCTCATGGTGATGGCCTCCTGCCCCATGGGGTCAATGCCCCAGCATTCCGGGCATCTCAGCAACAACTCAGGACCCAGCACAGGGGTGAGGTGGCTGTCCGGCCCTGAGGAGGAAGCAGGGGAGGGATGGGATGTCAGAGATCAGGGTTCTCAAAAAAAATCACTGCTATCAAGTCGATGTGGACTGATAGCACCTCGATAAACCAGGGTAGAACTGCCTTTGTGGGTTTCTGAGACTTTCAACTCTTTACAGATATAGAAAGCCTCATCTTTCTCCCTGGTGGTTTCAAACTGCCAACCCTGCGGTTAGCAGCCCCACGTGTAGACACTGCCACCAGGGCTCCTTGAAGGGAGATGAGTGAGTATATGAAAGATAGGAGCTCCCAAATGAGACCTTCTCCTTGGGAGGAGCCAAGGAATATTCTTAACAACACTGCGTTCTGACCCAGACGCGTGCATGTCGCCTGTAAAAGAAGGCTGACAAACCCACAGTAACAAGACAGACAACCCGAATTGGGCAAAAGAATGTGAACAGATACTTCCCCAGAGAAGATGCGCTGCAAATGACCAGTAAGCACACAAGGAGATGCTCAGCACATCCATGGTACAGTATCTCACCTGCTGTGCTATTTCAGATTGGTTACAAGTTGGGCTGTTAACCATCAGATCAGCAGTTCGCAACCAGCAGCTGCTCCAGGGGAAAAAGTTTCTACTCCTATAAAGACTTACAGTTTTGGAAACCCAGGGGGAGGGGGCAGTTCTACTCTGTGCTCTGAGTTGGCATTGGCTCAGTGGCAGTGAGTTCTTGAGGTTTAAAGTAAAAAAGAGGCCCAAAGGCTCCGGGTCTTGGCAGGCAGAAGAGGTAGGATTCCGGTCTGTCTCGATGTATAGTACACCAACCACATCAGCTCTCCAGGCCACCGAGAGAAGGTGTCACTGGAAAACACACGCGTTTCAGCTAAAATGTGAGCGGAGGCAAGGAAACCACCCACTGTCTCTGCACATGCAGCGAACGCCTTGAAGGTGCTGTGAGCATGACCGCCGGCCAGCCAGCAGCCCATGTGGGTACCATTTTCACCAGCCTCGTTGTCAGATGGGCAAACAGAGGTTCCCAGGTCCCACACTGAGAAAGTAGTAGCACCGGGGTTCTGTGAGGTTGGGGGGTCAGGCCTGAGGCCCACTGATGGCCCCCACCCCAAGGCTGAGAGTCTGTCTCCTGCTGAGCAGGCAGTCAGGGGACCGGGCGGTGCCCTGGAGGAGCTGCCGGGAGCCAGCAGCCAGAGAAAGCGGAAACTCAGAGTAATTATTATTTCCTTTCATTCAAGCCCTTTAGGTTTGAAAAGGTGGATGTTTTTCCCGGAAAGCCACGCAAACACTAGGAATAGATTTCTTTTGTGCAGGACCTCCGGCTGGTGGCTAATTGCCCCAGAACCAGAAGCGACCTCCCTGAGGTGCCCTATCACTATTTAGAGGAGCAGAGAGGGCGTTGGCATCTGAGGAGGAGACAATGTGCCCCCTCCTGAGACAAGCGGGCAAGAATGCACCCCGATTTGGCACTGCCGGAGTGTCCCCGCATCCCACAGGATGCCTGCCCCACCTCACCCACGCAGGATCCTCCCACTTGACAGGTGATGGGGTGGGGTCCAGAAAAGCCGAACAGCTGTGGGAGGCCAGCCTGGTGCTGTACGTAGGCCTGCTGGGCCCAATGCTTACCTGGCATAGCCCCCTCTCCTTCCTGCTCAGCTCCAGCTCTGAGCGTCCTCCAAGACGCCACAGTAAACTCAGACTCCCTGCCATCGAGCTGGTTCTGACTCACAGCAACTCGGCAGGGTAGAGGAGGGCTGTCCCTGTGGGTTTCCAAGACTGTAACTATTTAAGGGAGTAGAAAGCCTTGTCTTTCTCCGTTGGAGAGGCTGGTGGTTTTGAACTGCTAACCTTGTGGCTAGCAGCCCAGTGCATAGCCACGGCACCACCAAAGCTGCCCCGGTGTCCTCCTATAGGCCCCTAAAGCCGTGCTGTGCCAGGTGGGCCAGCTCCTTGGGTTTTGGGTAGGGGTGAGTCCAGGCTTTGCCTGCTGGATGGAGCATCAACCCCCAAGGACCAAGACTTTGGCTCTAGGCACGGGCTGCTTCCCTGCTGAGCAGAAACTTTCCAGCCAGCGGCCTGGCATTAGACCCCGATTCACCATGGCCCTGGTCCCCAGGCAGAGCCACGGGCAGGAAGGTGAGGGATGAGGAAAGGCAGCACCCCAGGTCCCCTCACTGAGGCTATTTAAACCATCGCACAGCTGGAGGCCTGTGTGCCCAGAGCCGTGCTGGGGTAGGGACACAGGCCAGCAGGTGCCATCATCTCTGTCCCAGGGAGCCAGCAGGCTATGGGGAAGCCCACTCACAGCAGTGACTCTCAGACAAGGTTCTCTGGCTCTCTGTGACTCAAGACCAAACCCAGGAGCTGCTTGGACTCCTCACCCCTCAAACGGGGCCCCAGGCAACAGCCTTGTCCTCTCCACATTTCCCAGAGTCCCCAGCAGCTCCTTGTCCTCACGAGACACACAGAGATGACCCTCTTTATGGGTGGGGGGGCCTCAGCTTTGGGAAGAGGGAAGTGAGAAAGATGGGTGTGGAGGCAGCGGGCTGCAGGGTGAATGGCCTCCCGGCAACGAGGCATGGGGCTCTGAGACAAGAAGGGGTGAGGGCGAGACAGGAGTGTAATGGGTGCATGGGGTGGGGGCACCGTGATGGAGAAGTCTCAGGGCATCAGGACGTTAGCACAGAAGTCAGTATATGTTCCCGATGCCCTGGTGGTAAAATCTAAACTGTGATGTGTGTGTGTGTGTGTGTGTGTGTTCCTGTGCGCACGCACCAGGCTTGGTTACCAGTGAACTGGGACTTCTACCACGGGGCTTCTCTGAGCCTGTCCCATGCTCACAAGCAGAGAGAGGCGTTGCCTCCTGGCCCCTCCCATAGCTCCTGCTGCCCCTCCCAGTACCAGGAGCACCTGCCCACAGAGAACACAACAGGCCCAGGGGAGGCTGCGGGCCCAGCTCAAAGCTGCTGGTAGGAAAGCGGCCTAGAAGGGCCCCTCACCCACCTCCCCCCAGCCCCGGGGCCACAGCCGATGGTGTGGCTTGAATGTTTAAAATCGAGGCGGACTAAAGGGGAAATGTTGGCAGGCTCTGAGGTACTTGTAAAAACGTCTGGGCTGACGGGAGTCTGGGCTGCGGGCCCTTCAAGAGATGGGAGCAGAGGTGAGGAGGTGGGAGGCCCAGAGCAGGGGCTGGGGCCAGGGCTTCTGGAAGAGGCTGGCTGGGGGTGAAAGAGGGAAGCCGAGCCCAGCACCTGCCTTTTCCAGCCTTCCCTTTGGAAGGGTCCAAACTTTTGCAGCTGGTAAGGCTAGGCTGGGGACGTGTCACCTTTAGTGCAGACCCTAGCATGGCAGGGAGGGAGGTTAGGGCAGGGTGGGGGTGGGGACAGTCAGGGGCATCAAGAAATCAAACACCACCATGGGAAGTGCTAGGGCTCCAGGACTGGCCAGAGTTGGTGTCATGCTTGACTTGTGTCCCCCCAAAGATGTGCTCAAGCTCTAGCCCCCGGCCCCTGAGGGTTATGGCCTTGCTTGGAACCGGCTCTGTGCAGATGCAGCTAGAAGGCACAGTGGAGTTGGATGGTCCTGATTCAACCTGACTGATGTCTTTACAAAACAGAGAAGAGACCCAGAGGGGAAGATGGCAGCCAAGGTTGGAGGGATGCCGCCACAAGCCAAGGACTGCCTGGGACCACGCGAAGCTGGACGAGTCGAGGAAGGACCTTCCCTGGAGCCTTCCGAGAGCACAAGGCCTGACCAGACCTTGCATTCAGGCTGGAAAAGACCAGGGAGTTCTCACTCTGCTGTTCCAAGCCACCTACTTTGTGGTGTTTACCGAGGAAACACATCTATATGGTTCGTATCCTGCTTGGCCCCTACTAGCTCCGTGACCTGGGGCAATGGAAGCCCCTGCTGGAGACACCTGCTTGTCTGCAGGGCCAAGCTGGTGGACTGTAGAGGTGGCAGCAGGATTGAATGAGGCTGTGCCTGGCACAGGGCGGGCCCTCACTGCATGTCAGTGACACAGAGGGTCGTTGGGAAAGGCCTCCCCAGGGGGCAGCTGCAGATACTACCAGCCAGGCAGCCTTAACAAGTGACCCAGCTCTCTGGGACCCACAACTGGTCCCTTTTGTGGGCACCGAACCCATCCAAGAGAATGTCTAGGAGCGTTGGGCACATTGTGGGAGCTTAGTTCCTGCGCTCTTTATTATTCCACCTCCTAGGGCTGACCACCCCTCAGTGGAGCCTGGCAGGGTACTGGGTTGCTTTCTACTGCTGTATGGCATTACAGTCAATCTCAGAAACCCTCTGGGGCAGGTCTTCTTTCTCCTCTAGGGTCGCTAGGAGTCAGGAAAGACTCCACAGCAGACAGGTTTTTGTTTTAGCTTTTTATGGATGTGGAAATCGACGAGAAGCTCAATATTATCAGTTAGTAAACAAGACAAGGGACCGATTTTGAAGCAGGCCACCAACTGCTCCCATGCAAGTTCAAGTTGAAACTGAAAGAAAGCGAGTCCTTGAGAGTCACCATACAACCCACTGAATTCACAGACCGTCTCAAGAGCAGGTCTGACCCCCTGAACACTGATGACCCAAGGCAAGACGAGTGGGGGGATGCCATCAAGGATTTCAGCTAGGAAGAAAGCCTAAGGTCACCACAAAGATGGGAAAGAAAGAAAAGAACAAAGCAGGTGTCGGAAAAGACTCTGCCACTTGCTTTTGACCAAGGCGCTGCCAAAGCAGAAGAAGACATGGTGGCGGCTCCAGAGCCACACAGAGATTGCCAAGGAGGACTCAGGAGCCTCCTAACAAAAGAACAGCCAGGGAAGCGCAGGCGCGCGGCCCTTCTCCAGCTGAAGAAACTGCAGAAGCAGTGCAAACGTTGAGTGGGGCTACTGAAGGGTTCCACCGGGGAAAGACAAAAAGGACGGGCGCAGGACATCTCAGAAGCAGACGGGAGGAGATCCAGAGGCACTGTATCCGCAGTGGTTGGTTGGCACCCAGCTGCTTCTGGAGGGAGGCTGTGCTCAAGGACTGCTGGTGTGGAGGGAGGACCTTCAAGCCGCAGCACTGCAGGCCCAGGAGCAGAACGAGTCTCCAGGAATCGACGGATGCCAGGGGAGGCGCTTCTGAGTGGAAGCAACCCTGGCAGCGCTCGCTCGTTTGTGCCAAGGAGTCTGGCCACCAACTGGCAGAGATCCATGTTTGTGCCCCCAAAGAAAGGTGGCGTGCCAGAAGGTGAAGATCATTGGACCCCATCACAGGCATCACACAAACAAACGTTTCGGGGTCCAGCGTCCACCTGGAACGGGAACTCTCAGCGCCTGCTCTGAGCTGGGGGGTGGGGTGAGGGATGTGTGTGTGCATACTTATGACCTTGCTCCAAATGAGGGCCAGGAGATTAAAAACAAAAGCCACCCCCCTGCAGGCCCACCATTGTGCCACCAGCAGCACCTGTGGGTGAGCAGGCACCCAGCTTAGCACCTCTCCTGTGTGGCCACGTTTCCACCTGAGAACTCTCACAGCAGACACAGCGGAGGCCCAAGGCAGCAGCCCCGCAAGGCAGGCTGTTTGCCGAGGGCTCTGTGTGGCTCCCAGAACAGTGGCCCTGCTCGGTGTCCGAATTTGATGTGGCCACGCCTGCATCAGCCCTGCCACTCCTGCCCGGGTTTCACGGTCTTGTGAGGGGTGTGATGATGTCTGCCGGCGAAGAGCTCAGCACTAGGTCTGAGGCTGGCATTCCCTCTGTGAGATGCCAAGAATGCCCCTGGCCCAGAACAGCGGCCTGTTGCAGGATGGGCAGCAACACCCATGCCACCTGGCTCTGGAGCACCCACTCCTGGACACGGCGCCCACCCCTCCTGCTGCCGGGTGGGGAGCCTTCTTACCTTTGGGGTGAGGTACTTGGTCATTATTTCCTTCCCTTTCTCTCCCAGTTTTTCATCTGGAGTAACTTCATAGTCTGCCTAGAACGGAAGGAGGAAAAGGACAATCGTACATTTGCTCATGAGTGTCTTACTCCTCTCTTCTGACTGGGCAGGAAACTGAGGCCCAAAGAGGGAAGAAGACCGGGCCAGGCCCAGATGTCCCACCTGCTCACTCGGGGTCTCCATGGACTCCCTGTTGAGCTGCAGGTGGGAATTCCCAGGAACAAGGCCTGGGGCTGGGGCTCCACACCGACACAGAGTCAGCCCCTTTGGGAGGGGAAGCTGGGCAGCTGGGGTCGAGAACCTTGGACTTCAATGAGTCAAAGAAAATGGGCCATTAACAGGCCACCAAACTTGGGGGACCCAGGGAGGCCACCTCGTGGCAGTCGCACATCGCAAGCTGCACAACCTCAGACAACTGCCCTTGATTCCGGGAGGGAGTATGCCCCCCAGGAAGTGATGCTGGACACGGGCACTGTGGCCTCTTTGTGAATAGAGCCTTTTGATAAGGTTTACTCAAGTGAAATGGGGTCTTATACCTGGAGGAGAACAGACACACACACTCCCCACTACCACTGAGTCAGTACCCACTCACAGTGACCCTACAGAGGTTTCCAAGGTTGCAAATCTTTTTTTTTCAAATAAACCATTTTACTGGGGGCTCTCACATATATTCTAATAATCCACACAGCCATTATATCACACAGACATGTACAATTATTGGTGTCAACAATTTCTTTTTTAAAAAAATCATTTTATTGGGGGCTCTTACAGCTCTTATGACAATCCGTCCATCCATCATCCATTTTTGTCAAGCACATTTGTACATATGTTGCCATCATCATTTTAAAAACATTTTCTTTCTACTTGAGCCCTTTGATTAGCTTTTTTCCCTCCCTCCCCTATCCTGCCACCCCCATGAACCCTTAATATATTTATGTATCATTATTATTATTTATGCATATCTTACATCGCCATTCTATCCCTCCATTTACTATCCTGGTATTTGTCCTGGCTGTCAATCTTTCATATGAGCAGACAGCCTCATTTATTTCCCACAGAGCAGCTGATGGTTTCAAACTCTTGATCTTGCGGTTAGTAGGCCAACTCTTAACCCCTACACCACCACACCTCCTCGGAAATGGATGTGAAAAGATCTCTACAAGCAGCTGGGGAGCTCCCAGAGTGGCCTGGGCTGCAGACACGGAGAGAGATGAGATCTCCCCTGAAGTCGATAGAGCCTTGCCCTGTAGCCCCTGGACTCCAGAGCCCACACCTGTGAGACAAAAACCCATTTTTCGAGCCGCCCCCACCTGGCATTTTCTGTTATGACAGCATTACTCTGTGATGGCAGGTAAGTGACGCCAGCCGCGCTACAGCAGGCACAGAGTGACAGGTGCCAACAGGACAAAGTGACAGGGCCACAGGATGGAGCTCGTCAGCCCAGAGCGTGGCTCATCACAAGCCCACCATGCCCAGCCACTGAGTGGGCACCACTGCCATAGTGAGACCGTGTGCACAAAGCAAAACAAACCCACACGGCCGCCTCGTCTTGCCAGGTTTGCCCGTTTACCCAGCGCACAGACGGAGACCTTTGCAGCTGATCAAGTCTGAGCCTGAAGAACCCGGGAAGTGAGGGGGCAGCCCGGTCAACCTGGCTCTGCCAGAGAGGTAAAGAGCAGGAGGTGAGAGTGGCAAAGTGACACATGCAGGGCTCTCCAGCTGGAGGTGGTGGGACTGGGCCTTGAACCTCCAAACCCAGAGCTCTTTCCCACCGCAGCCCACCAACGGAGTTACAGCTCTGGACTCACTGGCCAGGCAGGTGCACCCTGAGCTTCGAGGAAGCAAAGCCTCAGCCACACGGGCCTTTTCATTGCCTTACACCCTTGCTAAGTTCCAGTGAGACTCGGTGGGACGAGGAGCCAGGGCGAGCTGACTCTCCGTGGGACAAGGTAACTCATCGGGAGTGGTCCAGAACCATTTAAAAATCCGCCACCTGGGGATTTGTCAGCCTCGGTCCCAGTAAAGCTTTCCACCAAGAGAAGTGACATCAGCACAGGCTTTCCCAGGGTGGTAGAGCCCCTCCTCGCCTTTCCTGGGGGGCCACTTCTCCTGAGTCCAGCCCTGAAGATGAAGGCATGCCCAGGAGAGGACAAAGCAGCAGCCGGGGCCATCTGAAGTGATACAGCTGGTCCCACCCACAGTGAGCCAGCTTTGTGCTGGGCCCGCACTCTTCAGAAGGCAGACACTCGTTGCCTGGGGTCGGAGGGCCCTGGAATGGCGTTTCCAGAAGGAGACCAGTCTCCTCGTGGCAGAGGATGGATGCTGAGGCTCAGCCACGGCCACAAAGGCCACCCAGAGTCCCTCTCTCCAGAGTCCGGTTCCCCTCACCATGAAGGTGACCCCGTGGGGATGCTGGGGTCCTCCTTCTTGACCATGTCCTCCTAGTTTCTCCCTCTCTTCCCTTCAGAGGCCCCAAACTCTCTCTCTTGCTGTCACACACATACGTGTGCACACAGTAGCTCATGCACAAGCACCCCCCCCCCCCACACACACACACATAAGTAGGTATTACACTGTTCTTGATTTATGGATGAAGAAACTAAGGCCCAGATCACTGGTTCAAGAACAACAGAGTCAACAAGTCACGGTGCTGGGAGTTGTGTCTTTGAGGCGTCTTTCTAGAGCACAACTGACCACCTCATTCCAGGGCGAGGAGGGAAAGCATGAGTGTCCAGCTACTCCCACACTGCCCGCCAGGTGGTCTGGGAATTTACCCAGGCTGCTTTGCAGGGCCTGGGCACTGGGCACACAGCCGACACCCTTTGGGGTAACTCGGTGTCAGTAAGAACGTGAGACCCGCATGGTCTGGGAAGGCAGCTCTCTTTAACCAAACGGAGGTCTGAGGCTCGCTAATCGGCCTCAACAAGCCGCTGAAAATATCACTGCTCTGGATGAAAACCCATGTGAAAAAAATAAGAATAACATGGCTTTCAGGTCAGTTACCTCTGAGCAGCGGTCCGGCCAGGCAGGCAGGCAAGTGGGGGCCACAGCCCCACAGGGAGGCAGGCAGGAGCACACGGGGACAGGCACCAGCCGGGGATCAAAAGGCCTTTCTCTGCGAGCCCATGCCAGGGCACCACCACTTGAAGGACGTTTGTGTGGGGAGGCAGGAGTCCAACCGAAGGCTTCCAGCTGAACGCACCCGGAGTAAGTCACCTGGAGTGACAGCCCATGTCTCCACAAGTGACCTCTGAGAGGGGCTGGGGGTGCATGGGGGCACAAGTCCCTGGGGAGGCCCTGGAAGAGAAGGCCCATTTACAGGGCCACCATGATGGCCCAGGCTGCGGGCAGAGCTGAGGGGATATCCGATGACGGGGACACCCTGCCAGGGAGTGGCCGTGTCCCAAGCCCGCGATGGCAGAAGAGTGAAGCAGTAAAGAGCCTGTGCCAGCAGGCTAGGGTTTACCATCAGATTTGACTTGGGGACATGAGAGCCAGACAGGGCCCTCAATGAAGACGGGGGGCCAGGCTTGCCAGGGAGGCCCTGGGGGAGACCCCCATCTGTAGGAGAAAGGCTTTTGTCAGTGGAGATGAGGGGGCCTTGTCCTTCATTCCCTGGCCCCCAGCAAAGAGGCACACATGTGCTTCTTGGCTGGCTGTTCCCTTTGACACCCTACCGGCCAGGGCTCCACGGAGCACCTCTGCCAGTGGACTTAGAGGGCATGGCTCTGCCCCTGACACACCCTGGGAGCCGGCCAAGGGCGCCTCTCTTTGTCCTCAGGAGGCTGAAGCTTGGGACTGGCCGTCATGGGGGTGGGGGAGTGCTGTCCAATACACAGAGCAGAACGCTAGGCTGCCCTTCCGGAAGAAAGAATTAGTCAGAGCCCTGTGGCCACCGGAGAAGATAGCTAACTATCTGTGCGCAGCCTCACTGCTAAACCCTATGTGACACTCTCCTGCCCTGCTCTGGTGGCATCACCCATGCAGAAAACGCAGGTGGAGACGGTCTCCCTGGCGCAGGCTTAGAGTCAAGAGACTAAGCCAGGTTCTTCCTGCCCTTTGATGAATGGAAGATGCCACCTCCTTCTCCCTGACCGGAAGATGGAGGTCTTGCCAGAGCTTTTCCAGAGTCCCCTCGGCAGGGATGAATGACACGGCCAGTTGGCAGAGCTGCTCACTGCTGTCCTTTCGGGAGAAACACCCAGTCCACCCACACTGGCGCCTGCAGCTTGCCAGTGGGGATCGTGTGTGCTGGGAAGCCACTCTGCCCCGTTCTCCACCCGACTGTGGGGTTGGCACCCCTGACCCCTTCCTGCCTGGGAACTCTGGGTTCCTGTCTCTAACAGGCTAGACGAGTAACCGCAGCTCCTGTCGGTTCCTGGATGCCCCTCCCTTCCCTTGCCCCGGCAGGCCTGGTGGTGGTGAGGATGGCCCCTGTTGCTACCCTGGGTGGACTGCACCCTCTGTTACTGGTTTCCTTGTTAAGCAGTGGAGGCTGACCTAATTCATGGTGACCCCGTGCCTAGTGGGATTGAACTGTTGTGATCCATAGGTTTTCATTGGCTGATTTTCCGGGACAATGCCAGGCCTTTCTTCCATTCCGAGTCCATCTAGGTCAGAAAGCTCTGCTGAAATCTGCCAAGTATCTGTGACGGTTGATGTTAGGTGCCATACTGGCTGGGGCTATGATTCTCAGTGATTTGGCAAAACACTGGCATAGGGGCTCTTCCATAATATAATACAATGTAATCATCTTCCATTTTGTGATCTGACTTGAGCAGCCAATGAGTTGAAAGGGGGGTGTGGCCTGCCTCCAGTATATAAATGGGCAATCTGGCAAAGCCCATGCTCATGCTCTCTCTCTCTCTCTCTCTCTCTCTCAACCCTCCACTCTTCTTGTCACTTGATCACCATTCTTGTCACTTGATCACCAGTTCTCGGGATGGAGACCTGCAGGAGTCTCCAGACTGCTGCCTGAACTGCACATCCTGGCTTAGCCAGTCCCCTGCAATCCTTGAACCAGCAGGGGTCCCCAGTTTTCTGTTGGCCCCATGGATTCGGGACTTGTCAGCTCCCACACGTGTGAGCCATACCCTTCAAATATCTCTATATATTTACATTCAAATTGCACTGGTTTTGCCCATCTAGAGAAGCCAGAATAAGATATCATCCCAGTCATCTGTCGATCAGCACTGCCAAGTGGCTGGGCCCAAGGTATACTGGCCAGAGACTCCACTGTCCCGCTGTGTTGCCTACCACCTTGTAAGCAGCCCATCACGAAACTCTCAGTAATCCACACTTTGAGTGGCTACCAGGACCCAACCTGGTACCTACATGTCCTGCAGACTGGTGGCCACCAACCTGGCTTCCTCTTGGATCCCAGTGACTATTGAAACTTTGTTGGGAGGATCAGACAGGGCTCCAGGGGCCTGCTGCTCAACCCCAACGGCTCCAACAACCCTTGCCTACTGCTATTCATGCTCTTGAGAAGACTCTTCGCACACGGAATAGAGCTAGCTTGGGTAACTAACAGGATGTTACAGCAATGACAGTGTGGACCTCAGAAAGTCATAAAAGAAAGACTGCAAGTAGTAGGAAGGGAGATGGTACGGCATACCAGATAGAACGGGAGGAAAACGTAGAACAAGATTCAAAGTCCTAAAACTTGGCTAGGTCTACTGAACTGATAGAGGCCAGAGGAACCCCAAGATGATTGCACTTAGAACTTGGACCTGAAGCTATTTTTAGAGGTCATCTTTCAGTCAAATAAGATTGGCTTATAAAATAAACAATCTCACAAATGAGTAATGCACTCCTTGAAACAATAAACTGTAAGATCAAATGACCAACATTTACCCAAAAGCAAAGGGAAAAGGCAAGGAGGTGGGGGGCAGGGAAGCTAGATCAATGGAAACAGAACAAACAGAATGAAAATCATGAGAATGCCGCTACCTTGTGAGAATTGTGACCAACATCACGGGATACCTTTTAAACTATAAGTTTTAGTGTGTTTTCGGTGAAAATTTACGGAGCATATTAAGTTCCCATTTAACATTTTCTACACAGCTTGTTCTATGATGCCTTTCAAAATGTATTAACGTTCTCATTGCTTCCAATTTTGGGGGTTCTGTTCCTATCAATCTAATTGCACCCCCACCCCGCCCTTTAACAGTTGTATCGTGCTCCTTTTTTTTTTAGAGTAAATGTTAACCACTGGTCAGCTATAACCTTCTAGCTGGTTATTTAAGGAAGCACAGTATTCAGGGGTGAGATCGTTCATTTTATAGTTTAATCTGGGATCTGGCTAAAAGGAGGCCATCAGGAATGGCTTTCGTTTAAAGTATCTTAGCACAATAGTCTGGTGGGGGGTGTCCCCCAGGTCTCTATTAACCTGGAAGTCTAGCGTTTTGTAGGAAGTTGAGTTTTGTTCTCATTTCCTTCCTTTTCTATCCAGGACGTCCTCTTGTGTCCCTAGTCAAACAGCTGGTAGTGTAGCTGGGCACTGTCTAGTTCTCCTGGTCTCAGGGTAGATGAAGCACTAATTCACATGGGTCATTAGTCCTGTGACTAGCTTCTTTGAGTTTTCGGTTTCCTTCATTCTCCTTCAGGAGCTCCGGTGGTTACTGGTTGAGCTGCTAACTGCAAGGTCAGCAGTTTGAAACCATCAGCCAATCCTAGGGGAGAAAGATGATGCTTTCTACTCCCGCAACCAGTGATAGTCTCTGAAACCCAAAGGGGCAGTTCTACCTTGCTCTATAGGGTTGCTGTGAGTCAGCATTCACTCGATGGCAGTGAGTTAATTCTCTTTTGTTTCATATGAGTAGAGAATAGCAGTTACACCTCAGCACAGGGGTCCTCAAACTTTTTAAACAGGGGGCCAGTTCACTGTCCTTCAGACTGTTGGAGGGCTGGACTATAGTTTAAAAAAAAAACTATGAACAAATTCCTATGCACACCATACATATCTTATTTTGAAGTTAAAAAAAAAACAAACGGGGCAAAAACACCTGGCGGGCCAGATAAATGTCCTCAGTGGGTTGCATGTGGCCCAGGGGCCATAGTTTGAGGACCCCTGCCTTAGTAGGTGACTCATAAGCTTTTAAGAAAGATTTCAGATGCTTTTTCACCAAAGTAGGATGCGAACGCTGTCTATGAACTATGTTATGTCAATCGACCAAGGTACTCCACAAGTTGATGGTCCCAAGCCTTCAAAATCCATGAAGTTATCCAGGAATGCATTTGGCTGTATCCGGGTAGTGTCCGTAACTGTGCCCCTATGTGGTATACCAGGGTAACTCCAAGATTATTGCTACAACACTATAGGAACCTTTCTTAAGCAGAAATATCAAACTGTGAAGCTACCATTTCTGAGCACAGCCTCCATCTATCTATACACTTCTGAAGGCAGTGTTTCCATCTCTCCAACCCTTTCTGAAGAATTCTGTGCACTTGGATTTACACGATTTTGGCATCCTCAAGCGACCCAGATCGTGCTACTTGGAAATGTTTTTGGAATTTTGGAAACACAAAGCAGTCAGAAGGGACAAGATCAGAACTGTAGGGTGGATAGGGTACGGTTTCTCAGTGTAGTTCTCAATGACAGCTCTTGCTAGCTTAAAAGAATGAGCAAAGAAAGAAAAAAGGAGAGAAACCAAAGATGACCAATGGCGACCACGGGTGAAGGAGGAAGAGTTTGTGCTTAGGGGGCACCGAGTTTATGTTAATGGTGGTGGACTAATTTGGAAAAGTATATTAATAATGGTTGTACAACATGAAGAGTATAATCAATAGCACTGAATTATACATGCAGAAGGTGTCGAATTGGAGAATGTTTTGTTGCGTATATCTTTCCCACTGGTAAAGAATCGTAGGAGGTACACTAATAATGAGTGCAAGGAAGAGGAAAAGGTGCTGAAGTTGACTGTAGTAATGATTGTACAACTCTCTTGCCTATGATTGAACAATTGAATGGTTTTATTTTTTTTTAAAGAGAACGATTAGGTGCATTCTGATAGAAAAGAATTCCTTGGTGCAAATTTCCTGACCTTTTTCAATTTTCTTAAATTGAAAACAGAAAACTTCCGTTTATAATAAGCTCCCATGAGCACCCTAAGCCTTTAAGAAAACCTACTGAGAGTATCCCTTGGCAATCTCAAAACTTCTGAGCAAATCTCTCTGCCATCATCTTTGAAGTCTTCCCAACTTTCCTTAAAATGCTTGATCCATCTAAAACAGTGGTTCTCAACTGTCCTAATGTCGCGACCCTTTAATACAGTTCCTCATGTTGTAGTGAACCCTCATATTTTTGTTGCTACTTCATCACTGTAATTTTGCTACTGTTATGAATTGGGTGACCCCTGTGAAAGGGTCATTTGACATCCCCGCCCACAAAGAGGTTACAACCCACAGGTAGAGAACCACTGATCTAAAACCAGTTGTTTTCTGTGGGACAGTATTCCTTTAAACTTCTTGCACAACTTCAATGATTTGGGAAGATGTCCACTTGAGTTCTGTTAAAAATTCTATATCAAGTACTCCCTCAATGCAAGAACACTTTGTTTTAGTAACCCGGCATTCTGTGATGCTCACCTTCCCTGACACGACCCTTGAAGACAAATGGGTGCATAAGCTAATGTGGTGAAGAAAGCTGATGGTGTCCAGCTATCACAAGATATAGTGTCTGGGGTCTTAAAGGTTTGAAGATAAACAAGCGGCCCTCTAGCTGAGAAGCAACAAAGCCCACATGGAAGAAGCACACCAGCCTGTGTGATCATGAGGTATCGATGGGATGGAGGTATCAAGCATCAAAGACCCAGAACAAAAAATCATATTGTTGTGAATGAGGAGGAGGGCAGAGTGGAGACCCAAAGCCCATCTGTAGACAATTGGACACTACCTCACAGAAGGGTCGTGGGGAGTTGACAAGCCAGTCAGGGTGCAGGATAGCACCAACGAAGCATACAACTTTCCTCTGGTTCTTTAATGTGCCTGCCCCACCCCACTCCCCCACTATCATGACCCCAATTCTACCTTACAAATCTGGCTAGACCAGAGGATGTACACAGGTACAGATAGGAACTGGAAACACAGGGAATGCAGGACA
Source organism: Echinops telfairi (assembly GCF_000313985.2). Lineage (NCBI taxonomy): Eukaryota > Metazoa > Chordata > Mammalia > Afrosoricida > Tenrecidae > Echinops > Echinops telfairi. The sequence continues at coordinate 10,501,676 of NW_022103968.1, forward strand.
GATAAACCCCTCAGGACCAATAATGAGAGTAGCGATTATCAGGAGGGTAAGGTGAAGGTAGCGGGAGAAAGGGGGAACTGGTCACAATGATTGGCATATAACCCCCTTCCAGGTGGATGGACAACAGAAAAGTGGGTGGAGACAGCAGTCAGCGTAAAACATGAAAAAAATATGTTATAACTTATCAAGGGTTCATGGGGGGCGGTGAGGGGGGGAAATGAGCTGATACCAAGGGCTCAAGTAGAAAGAAAATATTTTGAAAATGATGATGGCAACATATGTACAAATGTGCTTGACACAATGGATGCATATATGGATTGTGATGAGAGCTATAAGATCCACAATAAAATGATTTAATAAATTTAAAAAATTCTGTGATAATCTTGACCTTAACATTGTTTTTCCCCCATTGTACGGAGTGTTCCTCTTTTGGAAGGCATCCTACTTAGTGAATTTGTCTGCAGCCACCCAATGATCACAGCAACCTGTTTAAACATGTTTTGTTTGGAATAATCCTGTGCCTGTGTGACCTGGAATTCCAATTGCAACACTTTTGGACTCAGTTATGTGTGTGTATGAATACGTGTGTGCGTGAACATCTAAGGGTTTTAAAAATTCATTGGAAAATTCTGTTATCTTTCGGTTCCACTTTCCCATGACCTTTTTGAAGCCCCATCATACACAACACACACACACACACACACACACACACACACACACACACACACAGGGGTTGCCTTATTTCAAGGAAATGGTTGGCACAGTGGTAGTCCAAAGTCTGTGGGCCAGACCTCAGACTGGAAGCTTCTCTGACTCATTTAGTTGCTGGGAATGATAAACTCTAGATCAGCACGTAAGAAGGTAGGCTGCTGCCTCACTGAGTGCAGAGGCCAACAGATCCCAAGACCAGCAGGTAACACAGGTTCAAGTGCAAAGAATCACAGGCCAAATGATAACCAGCCAGATACAAGATCTGAATTGAGCTAAAAGCCAAAGAGATTGACCAGAGTGTCCAAATGGATGCAGGCCACACACACCCCACCCCATTCCCCCAAAGAAACTCCCTTTCTCAGATTGGCTGCTCCTAGCCAGTTTCATCACGGAAGTGATTACATTATATAAGAACTCAGGGTAAACTACATCATTACAGAACTGCTGTGCTACATCACAACCGCCAAACCCAAATCACATGGCCTAGTTAAGTTCACATACAACCTTAACCATCACATTTGCCTTTTATAATGAATTTTTATTTAAAATCCATTTTAATAGAGATTATGATTGCCATTCCTGGTATCTTTTGGTTAGTGTTTTATATATATGTATATATATATGATTGTTTTTCACATCCTTTGATCTTTAACATATTTCTATCTTTGGTTCTATGCTGTGTCTCTTGTAGGCAACATAGTGATGGATAATGTCGTTCTCATCCACTCTGACTCACTGTCTCCTGACTGGGGCTGTAAGCCATTCACACTCAGTGTGGTGGCCGATGGGGAGGATGGCTGCTGCTGCGGACATGCTCTTTTCTTTGTTCTGCTTCTTTCTGTGCTGGGTTCATGGGCTTCTTGTCATGGCCTTCCTTGTTATCAAGGCTGTGGTTCTGCGTCCCTTCTATTTTCTTCTTCTTTTGCTTGTGAAGAGATGTGTTTTCTCTGTGGTTACTCTGGTGTACTCATATATTCCTAGATTTAAAACACTGTCCTATCTTTACATCACCTTCCATATGGAAGTTCTATGTCATTTATTACCATGTCTTCCCAATTTTTGTTTAGAAGTTGCTGTCATTTACAGATTGAGATCTCTTGTTCCAGGTCTCCAGTTTTATTTTTCTTTTGAGAATTTTTTTAAATCTAGGTGATGCTCCTGTGTGTCTTAATCTCAGGTTCTTGTCTGATATTATTAAGGATCTCTTTTAATATTTCTTGTGAAGTTGGTGTGGTTTTTATAAAATTCCTTAATTTCTGTTTATCTAGGAATGTTCTGGTTTTCAGCACTGTATTTGAAAAACTCTTTTGCTGGATATATGATTCTTGGTTGGCAATTCCCCTACTCCACCCAGGGTTTCAAATATGCCATCCACTGTTGACTTGCCTGCAAAGCTTCTGCTGAGGAACCAAGACTAAGTCATTACTGATATCTCCCTTTGTAGGTAATATTGCATTTTTTCTCACGAGCTGCTCTTTTTTGTCTCTGATTTTGGAAAGCTGGATTAGATTATGTCTTGCAGACTTTGTGTAGGGGATTTATAGTACTTCTTAAATTCAAATCTCTTCTCTTTCATGATAGTAAGAAGTTTTCTGTCAAATCTTTCAAGAACTAGGAGGCAAAAGACATTTATAGAGGGATACAATGGGCATGTACATATGTAAATATATTAATATATAATGATAGGGATATAGATTTAGGTACATATATTTATAGGTTAAGTATTAAGGTAGCAGATGGACATTGGGCCTCTACTCAAGTCCTTCCTCAATGCAAGAACACTTTGTTCTAATAACCTACCATTCTGTGATGCTCACCTTTCCAACAAAATCACTGAAGACAAAATGGGTGCATAAGCTAATGTGGTGAAGAAAGTTGATGGTGCCTGGCGATTACAAGATATAGCATCTGGGGTCTTAAAGGCTTGAAGTTAAACAAGCAGCCATCTAGCAGGGAAGCAACAAAGCCCACATGGAAGAAGCACACCAACCCTTGTGATCATGAGGTATCAATGGGATCAGGTATCAGACATCAGAAGACCCCAATCAACCATTTTGATGCAAATGAGGTGGGTCAGAATGGAGACCCAAAGCCCATCCGTAGATAAGTGGACATCCTCTCATAGGAGAGTCACATGGAAGGGACGAGCCAGCCAGCGTGCAGTATAGCACCAATGAAACACACAACATTCCTCTAGCTCTTTAATGATTCCTCCCCCCCACTACCATGACCCCAGTTCTATCTTACAAATCTGGCTAGACCAGAGCACATACACTGGTACAGGTAAGAGCTCTCAATACACAGGATCCAGGACAGATAACATCCTCAGGACCAATGAGATTAGCAATACCGTGAGGTTAGAGTGAAAATGGGGGACAAGGGGGAGAAAGGGGGAACTGATGACCACCTAGCCGCCCTCCCCACCCCCGCAAGGGAATGAACAACAGAAATGTGGGTGAAGGGAGAGTGGATGGTGTAAAATATTAAAATAAAAGTAATTTATAAATTATCAGGGGTTCATAAGGCGGGGAGGGGAAAAAAAGAGTTGCCGATACCAAGGGCTCAAATAGAAAGAAAATGTTTTGGAAATGATGATGGCAATATGTGTACAAATGTGCTTGATACAATTGATTGTTATAAGAGCTGTAAGATCCCCCAATAAAATGATTTATTAAAATTTGAAAATAAATAAATCTCCCCAAATTCTCTGTTTTGGATGTTTCTCCCCCACTCTCCCACCACCCCCTTTCCTCCTCTTCTGGAATTGCACTTACACCTAAATTTACCTTCTTCTATTTGTTTTGTTGCTTCTCAATCAGACCAGTATCAAGGGATTGGTCTCTATTTCACTGATTCTTTCTTCCATCGCTTCAACTAATATCTATTTCTGATATTTTACTGATCTCTTGGATTTCTAGTTGTTCTTTTTGCTTGATTTCTAATTATCTATTCATTTTGTCATTTGGTTCTTGAATTCTTCTAGGGTTTTGTCTGTGTTTTACTCGATCGCTTTCCAGATCCTATATATAAATGCCATTCGATTTCCTTATCAGGTGGTTCTATTACCATTTCTTCCCCAGAAGGGGTTTCGGCCCCTCCATTTTGCTTTCTTCTTTGAACCATCTTGTTTCTCCCTCCATACAAGGGGGCTTGAACAAGTCTAGGGAACATTTTCATTTATCTTTTCATTCATTATGAACTTTTTAAAGCCTCATTGAATGAAGTGTTATTGTCTGCTGTCTCCAAGGCATTCTGGTGTTAATTTATTTATGTATCTACTTTTAAATCGATTGCATGGATGTTTCTCTTGCGTTGGCTTTTTGTTTGGCTTGGCTTTGATGTATCTGGAGCTTGGTTTCTTCTCGTTCTTGTTAGACTGCCTGTCTTCCTTTGTAGTGCTTTGATTGCTGCTGCTTTGTGGCTGGCTGGGCATGACTGCCTCTCACTAATGGGTATGGTGATTACACCCACACACGAGTCGTCTGTGATTAGACTCATATGTCTTCTTCTACCGGGTTGAGTGGAGGGGGGAGAGCAGGTTCTTTCCTTAGTCCTGGGTGGCAAGTGTTGGATGGTTAGGGTCCCTCTACAGGGCCCTTCTGGGTTAGTGCTAGCAGTTAATGAGTGTTTCCCCCCAGGAGGGAGTGCTACCCAAATGAGTGCGGCAGGTTTGCTGTGCATGCACAAAGTGGCATCTCAGTAGGAAGTGGGGAACCGAGGGGTTTCAGTGCAGGTGCAGAGGGCCTGTGGGAGCTGTCTGGGGGTGGGATGCGTGATAGTGCAGCCTGGCTGATGTGGGATGAGAGCACTCGCAACTCCTGCTCATTGTTTGGCAGAGGTGTCGATGGCACCTGTCAGGATATGACTGGTGTGATGTGTGAGGTGCTGGGTTTGTCTAGCTGTCACTGGGGCTTGGGTGCAGGGAGCATCCTTGCTGGTTGCTGGGCGGGGCCACTGTGTGTTCTTACTGCCAGTGGGTGAGTGGGTGGGGCTTGTGTTTTGTCCTTTCTCCCCAGCATTGTTTGCACAGGCAGTCTGCCACCAGCTCTGCTCTCTTGGCAGTTGCTCTCTGGACGCCCCATTGAGGTGGCTGTTCGATGCTGGCCCCCAATGGCCAGGCAGCTCCAGGCACTCTGCTTTTCTGATGGCTTCATCTGCCTCTCCTTCCAGCCACTGCTCCGTCTGCTTCTCCGACTTTCTTTTTGATGCTTTGGGATCATGCTCATTTCTTCATTCAGGCCAGCTGGACTTAGTCTCTCCAGTCTTTGTTGTCGGCCTCATCCTAAAGTATGTATCTAGGACACTATACTCAGCAGAACCTCTTTCAACACATGCTTGTTGTTTCTTCAAGTCCCAAAACGTTGAGGTCATTTGTTTCACAGGAGGGCGCTTCAAAGAATTAAAATTTCCCACAAACTCCTTCAAGCTCTCTCGTACATACCTAACATTTAATGAGTTATTAAACACATAGCTGGGAGCCCTAGTGGCCCAGAGGGTGACCATGGAGCTGCTGGTTGTGTTTGAAGCCACCATCTTCTCTGCGGAGGAGGAGGCTGGCTGTTCCCGTGACGACTGACAGCCTCAGAAACCCACGGGGCAGCCCCACTGTGTCCTTCGGGGCTGCCCTGAGTCAGTGTCAACTCAACTGCGGTGGGTTTGGTTTGGAGAAGCCACAGCTGGGTCTAGTGATCACTTCATTTTTTTAAAATGTCTTTATTGATTTGTTTTCCATCTTTCATGTATACAGAAAGCAAGCCATGGTATTTTCAGTTGCCACAGATGTTTGTAAAAGTTGGGCATTGAATAAGGGAGCCCGGGGAGTGGGGGTGGGGGGATCGATGCATATGAATTGCGATGTGGGACTGCCGAAAGGACAAATGGATCTGCCTTGGAAGAAGTCTGACCAGAGTGCTCCTTAGAGGCCAGGGTGGCAAAGTCTTGCACACTTTGAACATACTGTCCGAAGAGACCAGTCCCTGGAGAAGGGCATCATGCTTGATAAAGTGTAGGGGCATGAAAAAGAGAAGGCCCTCAATGAGAAGCGATAACGCAAAAAAGGAATAAATGAATAAAAAGAGGTAACAGTGGCTGCAGCAATGGGCACAAGCATAGGAACCACTGTGAGGAGGGTGAAGGAGCGGGCAGGGTTTTGTTCTATTGCACATAGGGCCGCTTCGGGTTGGAACAGACTCGATGGCATTTGCCTGCACCCCTCCTGCTCACTGTGTAGCCCTCAACCTCTAAACAGACCTGGGCACATAGGAGACACACAGTGTGACATGGGTGATACTCCCAGGTCGGTGAGTGTCTTCCAAGCCTTCCGATAGCCCAAAGAGAAGAGACTCGAAGGCTCTAAGTGGATCCCAAGTGTGGCGACGGGAGGGTCTCAGGTCTCCCAGAGGACAGGTTAGCGAAGAAGGCCTTTAGTCCATGGAAAAACTTTCTTGGCCTATGGGGGTTGACCCTAGCCCCATCCAATCCTAAGACTAGCTGGGCAAGCCCTTCACCCCTGTGTCTGCCCCCGTCCAACCCCCCACCCCGAGGCCTGACCTAGTCAGAGCCTTGGCTTAGATCACTGACTCCATTCATAGCTCTGTGGGAGGGCCATGAGGAGCCTCTCTTAAGCTCTAGGAATAACCTCTACAGTCTGTCGAGTGAACCACAAAACAGTCCTGCTGTCCGCATCACTCAGGTCTTCCCTTTAAGAACAGCTGCAGTCCCCAAAGTGACTTCCGCAGCCCAGACATCAAGAGGATGCCAAACAGCAGTCATTCCTGAGGACTACAGAGCCCAGAGCATCAGAGGCCAACAAGGATGGGCTCTTCTTCATCAATGCTGCCTGGTAGGAATTCAACATAAAGGGGGGACAGCATGGCCGAGGAAGGAAGGATGGCCACACCAAGGACATCGCTGTCTCCTCCCTCTCTCGAGTATCAGTGTGGATGGAGGGAAACGTGTTAGATGAGACGTTGTGCCAGCCCTGGAAAACTCAATAAAGTCCTCGTGCGTAAGAGTGTTCCAAAGGCTGATCACTTGACGTCACGAGGGGCGTTGAAAGGCCTCACTAATTCCCTGGGATGTGGAGAAAAATGCCAAGGGGGATAGGGCCAAACTCCGGCACACAGCGGCTTCGTCAGACATATGTAAAGAGCATTTGAGGTGTCAACTTGGGGAGCCAGACTCACAGTTCCTTTCAGGCAAGGAAAAGAGCTCTTGGGACAGGCCCAGCACAAGGGAACGTCTGCACCACCAGAACGAGCATGGGCATCCATTGGATTTTTTTTTCTTTTCAAATGGACTATAAAAATGTCTAACAAAACACATGGCTGGAAAATTCCACTGGCTTCTGTGCTCTGCCTCATCAACTCTCTAGGCAGGTCCCAAGGCTGCCGCTGCTCCATCTTTTCCGACATGGGAGCCATGCTTGGTGTGCGCTTTCTCCCGGAGCCCCTTCTCCATCTGCACTCATCTCCTTGGTGACCTCATTTGGTCCCGTGGCTTTAAATGCCAGCTATTGGCTGACAACTCCCCATTTTCTCTCGCAGCCCAGGCCTTGCTCCCACACTCTCTCCTGGAACACTCATGCCCCCTCAGACCCCTCCACTTGGAGATCTGATGGACATCTCGAACTCAGCATGCCAAAAGTGGTCTGCCTGACCCTCGCTCCAGACAGAATCCACCGTGGCCTTACTCTCACCCAGCTCTCTGGTTGCTCCATCAAGACTTGGGTGTCCTCCTTAATGCCTAACTCCCACACTCAGTCCTTCAGGAAATACTCTTCACGTGGCCTTCAAAATACAGCCCCAGTCCAACCATTGCTCACCACTGCCAAAGGCTTCTACCGTGGCTTGAGCCATACCATTGGGACCTCACCTGATTGCTGCCATAGTCTATCAGGTCTCCCCATTCCCATCTTTGTCATCTGTGTGTATTAAGTTGTACCACCCCAAAATTCATGTGGACGTCCTACCCCAGTGTATGTGAATGTGACCTTGCCTGGAAATTAGGGTCTTTGAAGACATTATCAGCTAAGCAAATGTGGATTATACTGGTGTGGGGTGATTCCAAATCCTATGTGACTAGTGTCCTATAAAAACAAACAAACAAAAAAACCCTCTCTGCCTTTCAGTTGATCCCAACACACAGCAACCCTATATAGGGTTTCTGAAACTATCAATCTTTATGAGAGCAGACAGCCTCATCTTCATCCTGAGAAGCAGCTGACCACCAACCTCCCAGTTAGTAGGATAAGGCCTAACCGACAGCACTGCCAGGACTCCAGGGAAAGGGCAGGTGAAGATGCCGTCTACAAACCAAGGACTGCAGAGAAATCCTGGGGCTACTAGAACCGGAAAAGACAGAGGGAACATGGTCCTGCCTATACCCCAAATTTGCTCCCAGCCACCCAGAATGTAGGACGATACATTTCTGTGGTTTAAGGCCACTCGCTTTGTGGCACTTTGTGATGACAGCCCTAGGAAAGTCAAATGCTCCCACAGCTTGTTCTGAACCCAAGAGCTGAAGAGATCTTCTGAAAACTCAAGTGTGCCACGCCATCGCTCCACCCCAAACCCTCGTGGCTCCCTCCCATTGAATCCCAAGTAAAAGCATTGTACCAGATGTCAAGGGAGCTGCACATGAATACTGAGGCCCTGACCAAGGACTCAGTGACCAAGGTGAAGAAGTTCCCGCCAGCCAATGGTGAGACCATGGTCCGTGGACAAGGATGCTAACTACCACGCACTGAAACGTGCCAACTGTTTAAATCCGTGAGGAGTTCCAAACCCGAATTGCTTCCAATCAGAAGATGCTAGAGGATCAGCTCATTATTTTGAAGATATAAATACAGGAAATATATCAAGCATTTCTTTCTTTTTAAAAAATCATTTTACTGGGGACTCTTACAGCTCTTATAATATTCCGCACATAAATTGTACCAAGCATATTTGTACATACGTTGCCATCATCATTTTCTAAACATTTACTTTCTATTTGAGCCCTCTGCCCTCCCACACAAGTTATTTCTTATGCGGATGTGCCATTGGGTAACCCAATAATAATCAAAAGGAAGTGGTGCAATTAGCAAAAGAAGGAATAATTTACGTAGAATGTCACCATACTTCAATTCCTAATGGCTTAATTCTAGTTCTAGGTATTGAGTATGAATGGCAGTTACCATCTCAGAGAGAGGCCTTCAGTACTTCACAACGGCTGGGATCAAATGGACATGGGTGGGGGGTGGCGGGGAGCGGGGATGGGGCAGGGATGCTGTCAGCTGAGTGGTAGCCATGTGGAGGACCAGGGGTGAGGTCCTCCGGAGAGGGAGGTGGCTCTTTCAGAGAGATGAGGCTTGATGGGAGGGACAGTGTGGAAGTAGGGCGAGGGAATGGTCAAGTTTTGGGGGGACATAGGTGCATGTTTGTTGAGGGGAGGGAGGACTCCAGGTGAGGGGTGGAGGAGAGACTGAGGATGCTCTTGGGAACATTAGGTGGGAAGGGTCTTTGGTGGTGTGCAGAGGGTGGGCAGAAATGACCTAGGGCATCTAGGGGTCTCCCAGGAACCCAGGCTGGGTGCCATAGAGCCGGGTGCTGTACAGCACTGGGTTACTGACTTCTGGAACTTCAGGGTGAACGGTAAGATCCAGAAGCTGCATCGGTGAAACCCCATACGGCAGCTGTCCTCCACCTGTGGGTTGCAATCCCTTAGGGGGTCGAACGACCCTTTCACAGGGATTGCCCGATTCATAACAGTAGCAAAATTACAGTTAAGAAGTAGCAACAAAAATAATTTTATGGTTGGGGTGGGGGGGGGCGACCTGCAACATAAAGAACTGTATGAAAGGGTCTCAGCATTAGGGAGGTTGAGAACCACTGCCATACGGGAAGCCCACTGGGTAAGCTGGACACTTGCTACCTCACAAACACGAGTAATCTGAGGACTTAGATTGGAACGCACATGGTGTCTGAGAAAGCAGAAGACTGCTATATTGAGCGCGATGTACTTTGGTTGGTCGTGCACGTCAATGCCCTGCCTGCCGTGTTAAGAGACACATTGTTCTCTCAGGGTTCCCGTGATGGCTATTCTGTTACATTCTGCTTATGCTTGTGCGTGAGGGGTAGCTCAGAGGAGCGCCGCCCTGGGGAACACCCTCTTGAACCTGTGTCATTTGTTTCTCTGTTTCTCGGTAACTGAAACCCAGGGACATTGAGACTATAGGGAAAGAAAATATAATACCAAGGGTTTGAGGGGGGGGGTGGTGTCAAAATAGAGGGCTGGGGAAGATAAGAAGGAGATGACGTCAAGAAGCCCAGGAAGGAAAAGTATGTTTGGAGACTGATTATGGAAGCAACTGTACAATTATGTTTGACAAGATTGAACTATGACATGAGATGACACATGTATCAATCCCCACGTCATAGCAAGTTAAAAAGCAGCAGCAGCAGCATAGATCCAGAAATGAGTTCTGGGCTCACACTAAATCCTAGCTCCAACCTAACAACAATTAGTTCTTCCAGCATGAGTATCTGCTCAATACTCACTATCAGGAAATGATCACTGAAGATTAGGGTGGGGCAGCAAAGTGTGGTGAAGAAAGTAGATGGAATAGTGGTGTCTGGGGTCTTAAAGGCTTGTAATCAAACATGCAGTCATCTAAGCGAGGAGTCATCTAAGCCCACAGAGAAGAAGCACACCAACTTGTGTGATCCAATGGTGACAATTACAAAATTTGAATATGGTGAAGAGAAAAGTATCAGGGCTAGAATGATGAACACCCCATTTGTGGAAGGCTGTGGAGGACAGTGGGAGCCCCAAACCCAGCTACAGAGGATCTAGTCAGACCTAGCCACTGGCAGATACACTTTAGCCAAGGGCAAGAGTCCTGGACGAACAGCCTTACTATCAGGCAGAGACCATGGTAATCTTGATTATGCTGAATCCACCATGGTACTTGGCCGGTTGGGCTCCCTAAAGACATGACCTAAAATTGTTCTGGGTGCCAGTATATCTTAGTTGTCCCATGACAGAAATTTCTTCCCTGGCTCTCTGAATGTTGATATGGGTCTTCTCCCTCTTAAGGCATCATTTGTATTTTTGCCTTTATACTAATATGATCTTATCCTTACCACCTTAGTATGATTTGTTTTTCATTGTTTTCTGTTGGGTTTCCCAGTAGTGAAGCACAGGAGGAGTGGATGTATAATGATAATAACTGATACAGGTGTTATGAGGAATGCAGGGGTGGTAGATGGGCGATAGGGAGGGAAAGGGATTTCAGACATAAATAATGAGGGCACGAAGGGGTGTGTGGAATACTAGAACTGATCGTGATTGCACAACTCATATTGATGACAATTTAACCACGGGATGCAGGTGGGGGGGGATGCTCTAAGATAGATGGGGTGGTGATTGTACAATTCTCCTTGATATGATTGAACAATTGAACTACTCAATTGTATGATATGTAAACGATGTGCCAATAAAACTATTGGGAGATAAAAAAAGGAGAGAAACACCTCCTGTTGGAAGAACATGGAATCACATAGGAAGTGAGGCATCCCCTGACTGTCCTCCAAATCGCTACTGAAGTTGATCACATCTCTAGATCCAGACAGCAATGTCCAAGAACGACTGGGGAACCTGTGAACTGCCCCCCAATGACCACGGTACAGGCTGCGGGGAACTCTTCTGTATGAATGACAAATGTCAAGGGGTGATGGTTATGGGGTGTGTTAGTCTGGGTAAACCAGAGAAACAAATCCACAGAAACTCATACGTATATAAGAGAGAGTTTTATATAAAGGGTATGTGTACATTCAGAAAGCATCCCAACCCAGTGTTGTCTAAGCCCATAAGTCCAACACTAGCCCGTGTCCAAATACCGATCTACAAAGTCCTCCTTAATCTCACAAAACACACACAAGGATGCCCACTGCAGGAGGAAAGCGGAATCAGTGAGTGTGTAAGCATCTCAGTACTGACAGAGGTCTCCACACGGCTGCTCCAGCACCCAGGGATGCATAGGAGTAGGTCCATGTGGCTTCTCCTCAGGGATGTCTTTACAGGAAGTGAGCCTTGCCAGCTGAAGCAGGGAACTGGCTAAGGCAGCTGCACCCTGGTTCGACTATCAGAAAGCAAGAGACCCAAGAACTAGAAAGGCGAGGCTCACTGAGCCATTTATCTCTCCACCTTTCAATTAATCCCACATGTGTTTATTGGCCACGATGGCACAGTAAACCTTAACTATCTCGTGGGGGAAGTCAAGACAGGAGGCCCTGCGTGATGCAGATGGGTCACAGGTCGGCTGCTGACTGAAAGGTAGGAGGTTCAAGTCCACCCCAAGAAGAGTGCATGTAACAGAGTGACCTCCTCTGAAAGGCAGTTGGTGAAAACCCTACCCAGCAATACTTGAACAATTCAGACACACAGGGCTCAGCATGACCATGACAGGATCGACTCCACGGCCACTGGTTTTGTGTTTGTTTGCTGGCTTGTAGTCGGGGGAAACATCAGCTGAGCACAATCTGCGGACCTTCACCAGACCCTGATACACACACACACACACACACACACACACACACACACACACAGCATGCAATATTCATGAGAAGACTGGGAGTTTGAACACGGAAGACCATTTGATGACATCATTCAGCTGTGATCATGGGAGTACGGTTATTTTAAATGAAGGAGCACTTTGTGTACAGCAGGGGAGCCCCGCAGTCACAGTGGTTACGAGTCGGGCAGCTAACCATAAGTTTGAAGCCCCAGCTGCTCCTCCAAAGATGGGCTTTCTACTCCCGCAAACAGTTCCAGTCTCGGAAACCCCCAGGGGGCAGTTCTGCCCTGTCCTATAGGGTCACTATGGTTGGCATTGACTCAATGGCAGTGAGGGGTTTTTGGTTTTCTGAGCATAGGAATATATTCCGAATGGGCACAGGTGGAGGAATGCAGTCTGAGATCTGCGCCCGGCGTGGCTAGAGGGGATGAGGTGGTTGGGGGTGGCAGGTGGGGGGCAAGGATGAATGAAGCAAGATTAGCCACCAGTTCGAGATTACTGAAGCTTGGGGAAGGGTGTGTGGGGCTATTCTTTTTTATAGTTTGGAATTTTCCATAATAAAGTTATAAAAATACTGGGTTCCACCCCCAGAGGGTCAAAATAATTAGTCTGGGCTTCAACTCAGACACTGCTTTTTTTTTTAAAAAAGACTCTCAAGGTACTTCTAATGCTTGGCCAAGGGTGAGAATGTTTGTAAATCGCTGGCACAGGAGGTGCCGGGCGCCTGAGCTAAGACCCAGGCAGAGATTCTGGAGAGAAGGGGATTGACTGGTCTAGGAGAGGTCAAGGAGCCAGACTGACCAGATGTGCTGGGTGTGTCAGGGGAAGAGGGTGGAGTCAAGGGCAAAGCCAGAGCTGGTAGCTGTGGGCTTCGTCACTGTAGCAGGGAATAGCCAGGGCTGGTAGCTTTGGGAGGTGGGGAGCGGTGGGGGAGGGGGCGCCTGGGTTTCTTTTCTACCGGTGACTTCAAGGGGCCTGTGTGATTTCTGGAGGAGACGCCCAACAGGCAGATGGCCTGTGGTGACAGAGACCCAAGGGGACACAAGCAGCTCAAGCTACACGTGCGACCCCCCGACTCAGGCAGGTTTCAGCCCAGCTGCAGCCCACTAGGCCTTCAAGGCTTCAAGCAGACAGCAGCATCTTGACCCTGCCCAGGAGGGAGGTGATCTGGGTGACCCCAGCCCATCACTCCGGGTGGGTCTTCATTACTTGCCTCCTTACCTCTGGTCCACTCCTCGGATGGGAACCCAACGGGCAGTGAGCAATATTAGGGACTCTTAATATTCCCATACTCTGCCTGATGCCAACTAGCATTTGCTAAACAAATGAATGGCCAAGAGTCTCAGAAGGTCTTCACTCTGGGTAGGGCCAGCGGTCAATGGACTGGCCGGGCGGAAGCAGCCCCCACATGGTCTGAGGGCCTGACTGGGCTCTGCTATGTGCTGGGCAGTGAACAGGAGGAGACTCTCAGGAAGCTTGCCTTTCTACTGCGAGACAGAGAGCAAGCAAGTCTGCAAACACACCCCTAGCTTTGGAATTTTATGCACCAAGTTCTCCACTGGGGGAAGGGACAACCGAATCCACATGCTACTGGTGTATTAGGGAAACTGCACCATGTTCTCAGGCATTGCCTCGAACCAGAACCCAGGCTCTGGGCTGGGAGAGATATAACCACGGCCCAGTGGGGGAGGTGGCCTGTCTGTCATCGCAAGTTCAGATGCAAGTCTGTGTTCTCAGGCTGCCCTGGGAGATTCTGAAGGAATGCATCTTTTCTTGTGGGGAATATACAGCTGCTGGTCTCAGAGGGCCGAGGGGTGCCTCCTCAGAACAGGCACTTACCACCGAGTCGAGGAAGTGGATATAACACTCCAGCCCAGGTCTGGTCTCGCAGAACTGCCGGAAAAGCAGCCTCCCGATTGGCTGCTTGTCACACAGGCTGCAGTAATCTCTGTCTGGAGAGAAGAACAGAAGCCGGCAGTGAGACCCCGGGGAGGTACATACCAGGAACCTGGCCCAAGAGGTGAAGCAAGGTGCCAGCCAACTCCCAGGGACCCTCATTCACCTCAGAGGCTCTGTGGACTTCGAGGAGACAAGCCAGTGCAGGGGAAGGCTCCTGTCACCTCCTAGTGCTCACACCCAGCCCATCCTCCCTTCCCAACATGCTGATTTCCATTTGGAGATGCTAGCTGCTCTGGGGCTATGACTGGGCCCCCTGCCCAGCCAGCCACAGGGGAGTTTTCAGCAGAACTTCCAGATTAAGACAGACTAGAATGAAAGGAGATCTGCTTCCACAACTAGCCAATGAAGACTCTACGGAGCACAGAACACTGCCTGAGACGGACACATGGTCAGGATGGACCCGTCGCTGAATGACGACATGGTGTTTGGAGAAGGGGTGGGTCGGCAGGGGTGGGGAAATCCTCAAGGAGATGAGTTGATACAATGGCACCAACGAACTCAAGCTTACAAACGCTTGGGAAGGGCGGTGTTTCCTTCTGTTGAACACAAGGTTGCTGACGGATAGGCACGAACAGCAGCCACGGCGAGGGGTACATCCCACCAGTGAGCATGGTCTGCCCGGTCCACTGAGGCAGAGGTGCTCTCGTGCTCTGGATGGTGGATGGGCGAGTTGAGGCCAGGGTCTGGGGAAGTATCCTCTACTGGGTAGCAGGAAGCTGCTCTGGAGATGGCCTGGCACATGGAGGACCAGGCCTGGGAAGGTTGCAAATGGTGAAGCTAGTGCTACGGTGACCCCATGAATTGCTGGATCCAGCCATGCCTGCAGCCCAACTAACATAAAGAAGCATACTGATAGGGCAGCACCAGTCCTGTTTTTACTTCAAACAGTGAGTTGGGTGTGTGTGTGTGTGTTTTAACTACTTGTAATTCCAAATATCCTAATGCAGTGGTTCTCAACCTGTGTGTGTGTGTGTGTGTGTGTTTTAACTACTTGTAATTCCAAATATCCTAATGCAGTGGTTCTCAACCTGTGGGTCACGACCCCTTTGGGGGGTGGATGACCCTTTCACAGGGGTCATCCACCCCCCAAAGGGATTCATAGCAATAGCAAAATTATAGTTAGGAAGTAATAACAAAAGTAATTTTATGGTTGGGGGAGGGGTGTCACCACAATATGAGGAACTGTATTAAAGGGTCGAGGCATTAAGAAAGTTGAGAACCACTGTCCTAATGGATGCTTTGGCCCAATCTGAGCAAATCCCATCAGCCTAGGCATGCCTCCAGTGATGAGGACCCAGCATTTTCAAGCTAAGGCTCTGAATGGGCTCTAGACCTGGGCCCTGGGCTCCTCTGGCTTGCCGCTGTAGGCAGGTGGGACAGTTTGGGAGTCCAGGTCTCTCCTTGTAGGGGTAAACTGGTCAAGGGACCATTTTTCTATTTTTTTAAATCATTTTATTAGGGGCTCATACAACTCTTATCATGATCCATATATACATCAATTGTATAAAGCACATTTGTACATTCATTGCCCTCATATTTTTCTATTTTAATGGGACCACAGTTCTTAGTACAACAGGGCTTCGGAAAGTTTGTGGGAAAATTCAATGATCTTTTCATCCCATTTCCGTCCCCCACACACACTTTTCAAAGCTGTCTCACATAAGAAGATCGATCGAAACTAGTTGATACGATCCCCAGTGGAAACTCGGATCACTATCTACCTATCAACTCCGTGGTAACTGGCTCAGCCCCTCTCTTTGCCCCTGCTCAGAGGCTGGCCTTGGGTGATTATCTGGACTCCTCGACCCTCTCCGTGCACAGACGGTATGGGGCTGGTCACTCAGACAAGCTTCATTTAAGCTGTCTACGTGTGTGCCAGGTCCTGAGGGGCCACGGGGGTGGGGGAGTGGGGGTGGCAATAGGACATGTTTCCAGCCCTCAGGGAGCCTGGGCCCTGTTGGAAAGGGCAGCAGGGATATGTGGGGGTGAGCAGACGAGAGCTCAAGTGCCAGGAATAAAAGGTCACGTCCAAGTGTGATTGTCAGCCTCCACGGGAGGCTGGGCAGGAGGAAGCAGAGGGCGGCAGGTCTCGGTGGCGTGTGACAGGCTGGACCGTGCACCTGTTAGCACCATGTTCTCACTGCCTCCCCCTCAGCCTGCCCCCCACAGGGAGAAAGCCAGCCTCCTTCTCCTTTCCCAGGCAGACCCTGGACCCTGGAACCGCTGTGCAGCCAACGCCAACTCTGTTCTTCATGGGAGACCTTGGAAAGAGGGATCAAGTCCCACAGGCAGGAAGGCAATTTCATGTCAAAAACTGATTCCTGAAGGGTTCATCTACAGGAGTGGAGGGGGGCCTTCCCCTGCCCCATCTCCATCTGGCAACACTTGCTGTCAGTCTAGAAACAAGGTGGCTATCAACGCACTCAGCACAGTGATCCCCACGTGATCCCGACTCAAGCTGTCAGCAGCAGGGCGTCCAGGGGTCCACAGGGTCCCAGAGAAGACCGCTTCCCACTGGACGCCCAGCAGAAGCCAAGGACCAGTCATCAGCTATCCAGTCTTTCCTCAAAACAGACTGAACGGACCCATTTTCTTTTTTAAAAATTTTCCGAATAAACTTTATTAATAATACTACCATTTTACTATAAGCAACTTGGAAAAGACACACAGGAGAATTTTACTTAGAAATCCCATTACTTAAAGAAATTTCTCTTAAAATCTTGATTTCCCTGCTTCCAAATGTTCACACTTTTGTTTTTGTTTTTAAATCATTTTTTGGGGGGGCCTCATACAACTCTTATCACAATCCATACATTCATTCATTGTGTCAAGCACATTTGTTGCCATTATCATTCTCAAAACATTCTTTCTACTTGAGTCCTCGATATCAGTTCCTCATTTCCCCTCCCTCCCTGCTCCCCCACCCTCTCTCATGAACCCCTGATAATTTATAAATTATTATTTTGTCATGTTTCACACTGTCTGATGTCTCCCTTCACCCACTTTTCTACTGTCTGCCCCCCAGGGAGAGGGTTATATGTCGATCATTGTGATCGGTTCCCCCTTTCTACCCCACTTTCCCCTTCCCCTCCTGGTATCACTACTCGCATTATTGGTCCTGAGGGGTTTATCTGTCCGGGACTCCATGTGTTTCCAGTTCTTATCTGTACCAGTGTACAGCCTCTGGTCTAGCTAGATTTGTAAGGTAGAATTGGGATCATAATAGTGGTGGGGAGGAAGCATTAAAGAGCTAGGGAATGCTGTATGTTTCATTGCTGCTACACTATGCCCTGACTGGCTCGTGTCCTCCCCACAACCCTTCTGTAAGGGAATGTCCAGTTGCCTACAGATGGGCTTTGGCTCTCTACTCTGCACTCCCCCTCATTCATAATGATATGGTTTTTCATGCGTTGATGCCTGATACCTAATCCTTTAGACACCTCGTGATCACACAGGCTGGTGTGCTTCTTCCATGTGGACTTTGCTGCTTCTCAGCTAGAGGGCTGCTTGTTTATCTTCCAGCCTTTAAGACCCCAGACACTATAGCTTGTGATAGCAGGCACCATCACCTTTCTTCACCATATTTGCTTATGCACCCATTTGTCTTCAGTGATCATGTCCAGAAAGTGAGCATCATGGAATGCTAGGTTACTAGAACAAAGTGTTCTTGCATTGAGGGAGTACTTGAGAAGAGGCTCAATGACTGGACACATTTTCTGAGCAAGCAGCAGAGATGATAACAACACATTGGAGTGCAGCATTTGCAGTTCCTTTAGAAATTGGGCAGTAGGGGCTGTACCCACTCCCCAGGACAAAACAGCCCCCAGGGGATAGCAGCCATGGATGGTGTCCCAGTCCTGGAGGTGGGGGTCTGAGAACAGGGTGCTAGCCATGTTGATTCCTTCTGAGGCTGGCAGGAGAACCTGCTCCCCACCTTTTGGCCAGCCGTGGTTCAAAAAGAAAATAGCTCCCTGCCATCAAGTCAATGCTGACTCACAGCAACCCAATGGAACAGGGTAGAGTTGCCCCTATGTGTTTCCGAGGCTGGAACCTTTCATAAGTAGACACATCCGCCTCCACACACAAGTGCACACACCTGGTTATATGCACATGCATACCAGCTCTTAGAAGAAGGTCTGGGTTGGGGCCATGCACCTCACTGGTCTTTGCTCCCAAATCAGAAAGAGGTTGTGTTTTGCAATCATCTCAGCTGAGGGGGCATGAAGCTCCCTTGCCCCAGAGTAACCCCAAGCATCCATCCAGGCTGACTGTATTCCTTGAGCCCTTCCTTCGTTCAACAAACTCTCCCACTGTTTGATCTGAGGCTTGTTCAGCTTTCGGATTCTCCTCTTGACCCCCACACCTTGGGGAATGTGGAAGGGTGGTTGGGAGGAAGCAGGTTAGTGACCCCGGAGCAGGCTAGGCGGTAGGGTGAGTAAGAGCAAGAATGGGGGGAGATGTTTGTGATGAGATGTTTGGGTGGCATCACGGAGGTCTGGTGTCCCGCGACCGGCGGGGCTGGACATGGACGGGCTGAAGCATGCTTAGAGGATGGTGGCTGGGAAGGGTCTAGAAAACCAACTGAGAGCTCTAGGTCAGTAAGCTGTGCCCTTGATCCAGAGAGGCCGAGGCCGCTGTACACACAAGAGGTGGGAGATGGCGCTAGAAAGGCGGCTGGGCTCAGACAGGAAAGGGCTGGACTGGCAGGCCAAGGAGGCAGGAATGCATTCTGTGTTCTACTGGCGGGGAGAGGAGGGTGGGGGAGTGGGTCAACAAGTTCAGAGCCAAACTGATGTGAGGGCCTGCTTAGACATGTCATGTGACCAGGAGCAAATGGAGTGGGGAGCAGGAGGTAGCCACTCAGAGAGGAAGCCATTTATTGGGGAGCTATTATCAATCGTGGGCTCAGACCTCAACCTTTGGGCAGGCGGGGCACCAATCCTTGCAGTTCTGGGGAGGAGCTGGACAACAGTGGCCCCAAGAAAACAAAACAGCACATCTTGGGTTGTATGCCTGCAGCTGTCCCAGGAAGACTAAGCTGCCACCCGCACCCCTACTCCCCCAGCAGCACACTGAGTCCTTATGGTCTCGCCAGGCATTTCCCCAGACACTGCCAAACGTGGCCCTGGTTGGGAGCCATGGAGCCAGAAAGCAAACGTGGCACTCTGGGGTTTGTGCCTGACCCGGCCAGCCAGTCCCTTGGTGGTGTGAATGGTTTGTGTAGCTGGTGACCCACCCACTGGCACCACGGAAGAAAGGGCCTGGTGATCTGCCCCCATAAAGATGATAACCAAGAAAACACGATGGGCCAACTGTCTGCTGCCCCTGGGGAGTCGGGATTGGCTTGACAGTAACAGCAGCAGCAGCAGACTTGAATGTAGCACACTGGCTGAACCCAAGGATGAGGACATGGTCTTGGCCATGCAAGGTCCCAGCAGGAGGGGTAGTGCTCTGTCAGCATGGACGCAGGGCCTTTGGAATCTCCAGGAGACCCTCGTGGAGGTACAGTGGTGGCAGAGCCCAGAATCTGCTTATCTTGGTGACTTTACAGTGGAGCCCTTACCCTTGGCAAGGGCCTTGGGTGCAGGTTTCCATTTTGAATCACCCAAAAATGCTCTCGGAGGAGGACAGGCATTTTCATTAGCACATGCTTGGTTGCCCGTGGGCCGAAGACAAAGCAAAGTAACCTGAGCTGAAAAGGAAATCCATGGGCTTCCAAAAGGTCTAAGGGTAGGCTACCCAGTTTCAGGTACAGCTTGACGCAGGACTAAGAAGGCACCATCACAACACTGCTCTGGGCTCAGACAGGGGAGGGCTGGCTGTCTCCCTCCCTGGTCACAAAAGCCACCAACCACACCAGGTATACACGGTCCGTAGAGTTCCAGACCCCAGAGACAGGAACAAGTGGCTTTCCCTAACAGGGCAACAGGAGTTCTGGGAAGAAAAATGATAACCACTGAGAGATACATGGACACTGTTAGCCCAGTGGAGTAATGGGCCATGTAAACATCAGTGTCCACGACCCAGAGACCAGAACTAGAAGGAGTCTGGCTACCACTTGCCAACCACTCATTAGAAGGTCCTGGATCGAGTGGGAGGGAAATGTGGATCAAAACTCAAAATCATAAAAGAAACCAGGCTTACTGGTCAGAGAGACCAGTGGCGGAGCCCCCAGAACATGGTCCTTCATCACTCTTCAGTCATCCCTCTACAGGCCAGGAGCGGAACTCAGCCCCAGGCTAAGAACAATCAACCACTTAGGATCAGAAGGGCAGCATCTGCCCAGAGTTCCGAGGGTTCGGAAAGGAGGGGGAACGAACGGGAAGCACAGGGAGGAAGTGGGAGAAGTGAGAGCATCATTGCAACAGAGGAGTTGAAGCACAACATTGTGTGAAAGAACTACTGGACGTGAAACTGCTCTGCAATGCTTCATCCACCACACACACACACACACACACACACACGTTAAGAATAAGATTTGTAAAAACACACACGTTAAGAATAAGATTGGTAAAAACACACGTTAAGAATAAGATTTGTAAAGTCCCCGGAGAGATTTAGATCAGTGAGGCTTGAGTCTCTCTCTGAGGCTGGGGCTGAGGGGAGGGCTGGTTCTCCCGAGAAATGAGGATGGGATCCAAATGCAGCTTTGGCTTCCGGGGTGGAGCCATGTCTGCTGTAATCCGTGATGAGATCTGTTCCAAAATCAAGATCTAGAAACACTGTGGCAACTGGATGTTGCTGTAGCATCTGGGTGTGTGAGCTGTTGTCAAGCTCACGCGGAGAGTTGCAAGTGGAACGAGTCTTGGGAAACTTTCTGTCCGCGATGAACTGGGACTTGACCAGGGGCGGTTTTTAAATCACTGCTCGAAACTGGAGCGCCTGTTCCCTCAGCGCTCTCTGGTGCTTTGCCGCTGGAGTTCTGGGGCCTAAGAATGGGCATTTTGAACACGCTCCTAGGGAATGAGACGCTGCCAGGCAACGTGTCACTTGTTTCTAAACTGTCCGTTTTCGTTAAGCCATGCGTCCAGGTCCACTCGGTGGCCCTCTGCAGCGGTCACAGAGCTAGCCTGGCTCTAACACGCCTGGCCCACGGTTCGCCGCACCCTGCTAGCTTCTCACTTCCCACGACAGCTTCCCCTTGCCTCTCCTCCCCAGCCTCCAGCCTGAAGCTTTAGACCATTGACTTCTCTCCTGCCTCAAACCAAACCAAAAAAACACGCTCACTGCCATCGAGTCAGTGCTGACTCGTAGAGACTCCCGTGGGTGGTCCCAGACTATAACTGTTGATGGGAGTAGAAAGCCCAGTCTTTCTCCCCCAGAGCTGCTGGTGGTGGTTTTGAACTGCCAATCATGCAGATCACAGGCCAACTCGTAACCATTACACCACCAGGGCTTCTCTCTCCTGTCCCCGGAGAGTGGCTAAAATGTTGCATGATAGTCAGGACAGCCTCTCAAACAAAGATCTGCCCAACCCTCACCAGCACCAGCACCATGAGTCAGAAAGCCTGGCTTGAGAGGTAGTAGTCTCAACCAGCAGAGGTCCAGCTGCCTCAAGAATCCAGGTAGCCCATTTCTGCTAAGGAGTAGCAACACCTTATGTGAGCATGCTGCTGAATCCCAGCACTTAGTAGGTCCTCTATAAGCAATCTCATGCCGCCTCAGAGAGATCCCATAGGGCAGGGTAGAATTGACCCTCTTGAGTTTCCAGGACTGTAACTATGGGAATAGAAAGTCCCATCTTTCTCCAGCGGAGCGGCTGGTGGTTTCAAACCGCTGACCGTGAGGATCGCAGCCCAATGAATAACCACTATACCGCCAGGGCTCCTCTGTAAACAGTAGTCATCCTGAAAGATCGCATCCCTTGTAGGTGACTCAAGAAATGGTGGCTTTTAGTTCTCTGCAAAGATGTCGTCGTTGGGAGAATGGCAGGGTTTGGCTCCCCACCAGCCTCAAAGACGGCCACCACGGAGCCACTTGACTACAAGCGCTGGGAGGGCCGGGGTGGGCACCCCCCCCATGGCCCCCCCTGCCCCCCCCCATTTCATGGAGTTCTTTCTCAGACACAAGTCCCACGTGTCCCGCAGTAAATGTCCGAGGTTAAAGTCTCACAACCCACAGCCAATTCCTTCAAGACCTGGAAGCCCCAGTAGACTTGAAAACAGGAACGATATTGACAGTGAAGATAAATAAATGCTGTCACTGTTTTCATTCTTTTCGGGTGACATGAAGTGGGAACATACTTTCTTAATTAAGAGCCTGTGGTATGCGGGTGCTTAGAGGTCAACCAGACTTTCCCAGCCGAAGGCCAGAACAGGGCAGGAAGACAGCTTGGCTCCCCGGTGGGGGGGGCGCCTCGGTGCTCCCCGCCCAGGGCAGGGAGCTGGCCTCCAGCCCCAGACCACGGGGGGGTGGGGGGTGGGGGGGACGGGGCACCAAGAAATGAGGGCTGGGCGGGGCTGTCATGGCTGAAACCTGCCCGAAACCCTTTCCATTGTTGCCTCAGGCGCTCCTTGAACTTGGGTCAAACTCTGGTTCCTTTTCAGAAGTGAGCAAACTCGCTCGCTGAGGAAATGGGGCTGCTTACCCCAGAGCATCTGGGAATGAAGCAAGGGGAGGGGCACCCAGCAGACACCCACCAGTCCCAGGTTTGATTTTGCGCACTTGGCTTTTCTAGAAGGCTTTGTTTTGGGCAGGGAAGCAGGGGGACAGGCCCAGAGGCACTGGAGGAAGACAGCTGTGAGGAGACTGGAATTAAGGGGCTCCTTCAAGTCCCCGGCTCTGTCACAGCCCTCATCTGGAGCCATCTGCTGAAAGATGCTGTGCAAACTGCTTTCTCGTCACCATTCCAGCCCAAGGTGGGAAAACCAACCAGGCGCTCGGCTCTAAGGGCGGGGGTGGGGGGTGGGGGTGTTCCTCTGGCGTTGGGAAAAAGGCAAGAGAGCATCACAGAGCCACAGCCCAGCTCTGCAAAGAGGCAGGCGAGGAAAAGAAAGACATTTGGTATTTGGTTAGCAACAGCTGAGCGGGCTCCCATTACTTCGAGCACGACGTGTTTGTGACATATCGTGTTTGTGACATATGGCACATTTACACAAACACCCCCCAAACAAGCTCGCCTCTCCCTCTGTCTTTCATCCCCTCGTCCTGGTCTCCACTTCGACGGAATGTCTTGTACTTGTCGCACGTCGCGGTGTCATCGAAACATGACTCCCGAGTCTGACAAAGGCCGATGGCACCCGGACCGCACAGGGCACAGACTAGCACAGGGAGTCTGGGCCTGGCCTGCAGGCAACCAAAAGCCAGACTCATGCTTCCGACTCGTGACGACCCCCGAGTTACAGAGCAGAACTGCCCCACAGGGTTGTCCTGCTGTCATCCTGATGGAAGGAGACAGCCAGGCCTTTCTCGGGCAGCACCACCCATGAGTTCAAATGGCCAATTTTTCCATGAGGTAGACGAATGTAGGCCACTGTTGCCACCTGGGAACCCTGGAAATGGGGGTGAGGAGTTTGGGGCAGGGAAGGAGGATCTCATCTATGGTTCTGTAAAGAAGCAGAGGAGAGATGGGTCGAGGCAAGCTCTTGGGGTGCCCAGTTCAGCAGCCCCTCCCAGCCCTGCCTCTGACGAGGGTCCAGGTCTTTGTCTTGAGCCCACTGAAGCAGCCCAGGCCGAGAGTTACCTGGGGACCGGGGCAGGGCTATGGGCTGAAAGGGACAGAACATAGAGCAGATGCGGACTGTCACAGGGCGCTGGTCAGCCAGTGAGCTCTCCCTTATCCGGCAGGCAGAGTCACATATTCCTCTGTGGAAAGGGGACATTTGCTGGGTAAATGCCGGGGCGGGCAGTGTAGGGCAGACGGGGTAGGTGGACACAGGCAGGGAGGGCAGTGCACAGTGGACAGAACTGTGGGGTAGATGTTGGACTGCCAACTGCAAGGTTGGTGGTTCAAACCCACCAGCTGCTCCAGGGGAGAAAGATGAGGCTGGTTGCTCCCGTAAAGATTTCCAGTCTAGGAAACTGTCAAGAGTTAGCATCTGGAATCCCCTGGGTAAGGTCTACCCTGTCCTATGGGGTCAATCGGAGTTGGGGCCAACTCAACGGCAGTGCATTTGCAGAGTGAGAGCTATGAGTCAGACTTGGCCTGATGGTAAGAGGCGTATGGAGTTTTCAGACAGGGCCCAGACTGGTACAGGCAGTGCACACCACTGCGAATGGAAAGGTTGGGAGGGGGGTCAAGCCCACTCTGGTGTGCCTCGGAAGAAAGGTCTGGTGATCTATTTCCAGGAGATGGCAGGGGGAATCAATCATGGCATGCTGGTGCATCATTTTCTCTGCCACACATGAAATCAAGTCAGGGGCAACCGGGGATTTTTTCTCCCGATTTCAGAAAGAGATGGGTCAGACAGGGCCCCCTAGTGCCTCATCACACTAATGATAAAAACAGATTGAGAAAACGGCCACTGACACAGACGGAGCCCTCGCTGTGTGCTGGCGCCTATGGAGGCCCTTGGCAAGCTTGGCTCAGCAGTCCTCCCAACAACCCACGAAGCGGGGCTCTGACCAGCCCCCAGTGCAGTCGGGAGAAAGGAGGCAGTGAGCGGCAGCTAGCCTGAAGCCACCGAGTGAGCCCAGGGCAGAGCTGGGACATAGACCCAACTCTTCCTGACACCAGAACCACCATTCTGCATCTTTTTACTCCTGGGGCCCCCAGGGGAGGGGCCTCATAACCTGGCTGTATGGATGACCTGGGCTGCCAGGTACTCGGTTTCCAGGCAGTGAGTGGGGCTGGATGTGGCCCACTCACTCCAGAGCCTCCAACAGAAGCTGTGGGGCAAGCTGGACAGCTATTTGTCCCTTGACACCTGTCCTCTGGAAATCTATCTGCCAGGAAAACGACCAACCCAGGAAAACACTGTGAGATGCCCTCGCTCTCCTTCTCCAGGAAGCCTGCACTGAAGAGCCTGCTCCTTGAGCTCTGTGGGCCACACCAGCCACAGACCACGCCACCCACTCACACACCAAACACATCACACACACACACCACCCAC
>NW_022103968.1:10527225-10546790 GCF_000313985.2 Echinops telfairi
CACACACCAAACACATCACACACACACCAAACACATCACACTCACACACCACCCACGGATTGCACCACCCATTCACACACCAAACACATCACACTCACACAGTGCACACGGACCACGCCACCCACTCACACATCAAATACACCACATTCAGACCACATTCCCACCACACCACCCACTCACACATCAAACACATCACATTCACACACCGCACATGGACCACACCACTCACTCACACACCTTAACACACCACATTCGCACACCAAACATACAATATACCCACACACTAAACACACCAAATATACCAAACAGATACACAAAGCACACCACCAACACACAAAACAGACCACTCCTAGCAGAGGGACACACACATACATACATGTACCACACAGACATACACACCAAACACACCATACAGTTACAAATAGACACAGACCACACCATTCACTCATTCACCAAACATACCACACACACACCAGAGACATACTCTCTCTCTCTCTCTCTCTCTCTCTCTCTCTCACACACACACACACACACACACACACACACATCCCACACACATTGAACACACCAAAACATACATGTGCCATAGAGCCACACACACACCACATAAGACAAAGTTACATCTATACACATACACACACACCACATACACCGCATATACATACCCACACATGCCACACACAGCAACACACATACACTCACACATAATACACAGGCACACATACACACCAAACTAAACACACATACTCTCACACAGCTGCCAGCTGGTCTCCACTCCACAGTTACACTCTAAACTCTCCCCGCCTGGCTTGCTGTCCTGCAGAGCTGAGGCCTGCCGGGCAGCGATAAGGTCACAGTAAACAGGACTGAGGGAAGAGGGGGCAGCCAAGGGAAAAGGCATCACTTGGACCCCGTTTACGCTTTTGTCAAAATACCTCTCTCCTTCGCTCCTTAGGGGAGCGGTCGTAAAGTCTCGGGTGTCCGGAAGCAAATGCCTAGCTTTTAATGGGGTGTTAGGCTTGCATTTCACAGCATATTCCTGAACTGGACCTACATGGAGGCGAGGCGTCCTTTAGCCAACAGGACAGGAGTCTAAACAGGGGCTGGCCCGACTCAGGGCCCCCAGGCCGGCATGTTCCCACTGCCTCGCAGCACTACACGGAGCCAGCACGGCACAGCACGCAGTCGCATTTGTTGAGCAAATGAATGAGTAACAGAAGGGCCGATTCACCCATCTGTGAGTGTGGTCTGCACTCTAATGTCCTTAAGTCTAAAATTGATTTCCCTGGTGCTAGGTCAGGTAAGTAAGCAGAGTCCCTCCCCAAACGAATGACTCCAGGCAAGAGCGGTGGAGCTGCAGCTGGCTCCCTCCCAGGCCTAGCCTCCTGCCCTGGGCCAACAAGAGCAGGGAGAAACATGAGGAAGGCCTCTGATGAGCAGGCAAAGACTTCATCCAGGGGTCCCGCCAGGCCTGGCACAGCCCCTGCCTGATCCAGCTGGCCAGCAGGGCTCCGGAGGCCGAGGTCTGTGATGGACCCACACAGGTGTCTGCTATAAATCTTACGGGCCGGCTCTTCAGGGGGCCAGGGCGACCCTTTGAAGCATTCAGGAGAGTGCAGGCGAAATGCCTCATGCTTCTTCTTTTTTCCCTTTTCTTTTAGTGGAAATAAAAGAAGATAATCAGTTTGTCAGCAGGCAGGACTGCGTCTTGCCAAATTCCACTTATTTTTTAAGCGAGAGTTTTCTCAGCTACACAAACACCGACCAGGACTCCAGAGCCCCAAACACATGCTTCTCTGTCTTTGCTGTCTGAAGAGCCCATGTATCTCCTAGCTGTCAGGCCCTCGCCTGGACCTGCGGTGTGCTGCCCGGGGAAGGCCCTCTCCACAGGGCCACTAGGCTGGACGCGGGCATGGTGAGAGACCCTTACCTGGCGGCCCCCCGGTCAGGCCTCCTCAGGTAACTGGGGGAAGGAAAGGAAAGGTGGCTGGAAGATGGCAGAATATCATTAAAGCAACACACACCCCCCCACCCCCGGCTAACTGCTCTAAAAATGTTACCCATAATGGCTGCTTGTTTTCAATGACTCCTTGCCAAGAACAATGCACAGATGACTGAAAAATTCCAAGCTGGAGCCTCCGACGACGCTTACTTATTTTTCCTTCTGAGCACCTGGTGGAGAGCAGCTTTGCTCGGGAAACAGAACCCCCGTGCTGACGCCCGGCGGCCTCTCCATAACAGTGTGCTGCCCAGGAACGTCCTTGGCAAACTTCTGATCTGGGGGCTTGGGCCCCGAAGACCAGACTGTGAGTGAAGGTCAGCCGGCCCCTGGAGCAGAGAGGGGAGGCCGTGGGGAGTCACGGCTGGGAGACACAGGCTACTCTGTGGCTGGACGGAGCCGTGGTGACTTAGTGCTTACACACTGGCCTGTGATATGCAGGGTCAGTGGATGGGACAGGAGCCTTTCTGCTCCCAGAAAGATCGGCAGTCTCGGAAATCCACGGGGGCAGATTGACTGTGCTGTGGAGTTGCTGTGAGTTGGAATCGACTTGGTGGTGGCTGAAATCAAAGAGGGACCACGGATGGCATGGCCCAGATAAGGTGACCAGACGTCCCGATTTTGAACAATTTTTCCCGCGTCAGTTTAAAAAAGTCCCAATTTTTTGAAAGAATGCACGACAAGCTAGGGTATACGGTTTTCGGCTGCCATGTGGCTATTTTTCCAGGATATGAGTTTTATCAATGGTGTCCCACTTTACCAATGTTAAAATCTGGTCACCTTACCCAAGCAGCCACTGCTGGCAAGGGGGGGGGGGGGGGGGGGGGGAGGGAGACTGCTCCAAGTTTATTCAAACTCTCTGCCATCAAGGCCACTCTGACTCATGGGGACCCTGCAGGACACAGAAGAACTAGCCCTGTGGGGCTGTTCTCTTTACAGGGAGTAGAAACCTCACCTTTCTCCCTCGGAGTAGCTGGTGGGTTCGAACTGCTGAACTCAAGGTTAACAGCCCAACGCGTAATCAACTACCCACCCGCCCCTGCAGCACAGTTCTCCCCAAGGGTGATGTGCCGTCCAACGTCTGTTCTGGGAGCTCAGCTCACAGCATGCTGCTCAAGGTTGGGGTTCAGTCAAGGAAGCTGACGGGATGCCCTGAAGCTCTGGTCCCTCAGAGAGAAAGGCGGCCCAGCCCAGAGCAAAGCTGTTGGGGCACCCCTCCCCTGGGAGAGAATCCTTCTAGGCCTGGCTGCCCCTGGCTGTGGGTCCCCTTAGGGTCCAGCCCCTTCCATTCAAATCCAGGGTCACTCAGTGCCTTTAGCTGAGGTTGGAGCTGACAAGTGGCTCCTTCCTGTCTCCCTCCGCTCCATTCCGATGGGTTGACTGAGCACCTTCTCTGAGCTAAGCCCTGAGGATCCAGCAACCCTGCCCTAGGAGCCTGCAGCAGTGGGCTTCGGCGCTGACCCAGAGTCCCACCCGGATGAGAGGGGGCAGAGAGGTGAGGAGCATGACCTCTGGTCCCAGCCCCACCCGGGGACAAATGCAACCAGCTCTCCCCCAGGGTCTGCCTGTCACTTTTCTGCAGTCAGTCACCCCTGCCCCACTTTTAGTTGGGCACATGGTCACCCAAAAGAATGACGACATTCCTCAGCCACTCTTGCTGCTGGGTATGACTGTGTGACTAAGATTTGGCCAGTCTCTATGAGCAGAAATAAAGGGACCGAGTTCTAGGTTGCACCCTTAAAAGCAAGGATGCGTGGCCCCCACTTCTCTTCGCCTCTTTCCCAGACCCTAGAAAGCAGATACAGTGGGATATGCCACCCTAACCCATACAGATGGGGACAAAACCCTAAGGACAAAGAGACCGGAAAGTAAAGGGCACATAGGCACATCCTTCACGGAGAGCTCCACCCCCACCGACCCCAGCGCCATTCCCTGAGAGAGAGACAAGCATCTTCTACCTTGTTCAAGTTCCCTGGGTGGAGCAAACAATTAAGCATGCGGCTACAAGGAACTGAAAGGTTGCCAGTTTGAACCTACCTAGAGTCGCCTCAAGAGCTTAGCCCTGGCACTTAGCTTCTGATAGGCCATAGCCTGGGGGGCCCCATGGAGCAGTTCTCCTCTGCACAGGAACGACTCAATGGCACCTTGGGTAAGCCAGTGTCGGTCTGGGTCTCTGCGCAAGCAGCTGAGCCTACAATCTGCATGACCCAACCTGCGTGATCTTTTCTGAGACGCTGCTTCTGGATCCTAAAATGTAGATAATACAACCGCTACCGACCTCATACCCACTAACACCCATCGTCGTTGCATCAGTTCTGACTCATAGCAACCCTGCAGGTGACAAATCATCAAGGGGGTTAGCACACACACAGCACCTGGCATATCACAGGCCTGTAGTAACTACTATCTATGAGTACAATGAACAGCTGCTAGATATTGTTGCCCAAATCCCCTTCACTTCCCAGCAAGGAAGCCGATCAGAAAGAGCTAGAGTACAAGCTACCAACCGGATGACTGGAACCAATGTTCGCCCCCTTGAGCCTCCTTGGCGACACCTGGCTGAGTTCTACAGGTGTCTTTGCCGCCAAGTGGGACAGCTAGACCCAGAGCACGCCTTTAAACTCGATTCACCCATGCAGCCTCCTTCAGTGTGATATGCGGGCCCAGAGGCCCAGAGGACCCCGTGCTTCTCAGGCAGCCCCTGCACGTGAATGAATCAAGGGCGTGTTCTCCCAGTAGAAGCGAGCCGCCCACAGCCCCAAAAGCAGGGGTTCAATCCCTCAAGGAATGCTGAGCATCGCTCGTTCCCGTCAAGCTCTGTGACATCTAGTGGTTCCCATTGGAAGACTCTCTTCATACACATCCATCATTCAGATTCCAGAAGGTTCTGTAGTCAGCAAGAGGAGTGCTGTGGTACACCAGGCAAAACTAACCCCCTTCCTCCAAGAACTCAAGGCACCGCACACACTGGGACTCACTTTGGTCTTCCCGAGACAACAGACGTGTGTACAAATGCCCTTGTGCTGGCCGCAGCAGACCACTCACTCCCAAGCCGCATGGGGACACCGACATCACTTTTGTGGGATGGCAAGTGGGCGGTGGGTATGCATTCAAGGGGTGAGAACCCAGGCGGTCTCTGAACCAGTTTAGGGCTTCGTCTGAACACGAGCTTGTATTCAGACCTATCCAGGGCTTCCTGAGGCCTGTCATTATAGTTGGGTGCCTCCGACCCACGTCTGCTCACAGTGATCCTACCCCATGTGAGAGGGCAGAACTTACCCACAGGGTTTTACAGGCTATGGTGTTTACAGGGGCAGACCTGCAGGATGGCCAACCTGGCAGTTGCTTAACCAGTGCGCCACCAGGACTAGCGTTTGTGGCCCCATGCGCTCCGAGGGTCACAGACAGACTGGGAGGGCCTGCAGCTGGGCTCCACGGTTTCCTAAGGGCCAGGCTGTCTTTTCATTCTGGATAGTCTACCACCCCGGCCCCAGCTGCAGGCAGTGTGGTGTCCCCTGCACAGGCCCTAGTCCAAAGTCCTATCACCTTTCCTCCGAAGTGTCCAGCACAGGTCCTTGAAAACCTTCAGGGCTGGTTTCCTGATGGATTCTGATTCTCCCCACCTCCAGCCAGGAAGGGGGGGGGGGCGGGGCCCGCAAGTCCTGGTCTGTCTCATGACTGGCCATACTGCCCAGGGTCAAGAGCACATGAGCAAATGAAGGCCAGGTGGTGGGAGCTTGCTGACCATTAGGAATTGAATTGCACACCCTAAAAGATTCCCACAGAGGCTCCCTGGAATGCGGCCTTCTATGGAAATAAGCTCTTGGAGATGTTCTATGTTAAAACTAACAAGAGGTTCCAGTGGAGTAGGGTGGGTCCTAGTCCTTATAAAAGGAGAAGAGGCCCTAAGCAACAGGAAGAGCAGCTATGCATCTACCTATCAATGGCCACTGGAGGCCACCTGGGCCAACCACAGCTGGGAGAGACAAACCGGTTCCTCCCCTAGAACCATCAGAGAGGGCATACCCCTGCCAACACCTGATTTTGGCTCCTGGAGTCCAGGTGGGTGAGACCAGGCACTTCTGATGGCTTGAAGCCAACCAGCTTGTGGCATTTGTCATAGCAGCCTGAGGAAACTAAGACCCGGGGACAAGGGAGTGGCTCTGGACAATGGAGAAGAGGTCTCCCATCTAGATGGTGAGGGAGTGGCAAAGGCTGGGCTCAGAAAACCATGACAGGGTGGGGGGTGGCGCTCAGTGCCACCAGCCTGAGAATCCATGACAGAGGGAGCTCAGAGCATCACACATCTCCAGGAGCCCCTGATGTTCTGCTCTGTCCCTCCCACTGCCTTGGGGGGTGGGGAGGATGCCCCATCCTGCTGGACAGGCCACCACAACAGAGTCAGTTTAAGGAACACGCTGAGGCCACACAACAAGCCCCAATCAAGTGTGGTTGTATACTGAAATCTGTGCCACTCCCAGCAAGCACTGCGGAGGGGGTCAGAGGTCACACGGATGTGTATCTGCTCATTCCCCCCTCCCCCCAGGGGTACCCCAACTGACCAGAGCTCAATCTACCCAGTGCCTACTATAAAGCCCCCACTCTCAGGCTGTACTGCTCCCTCCTCTCAATGAAGTCCCCCACTACCCTGCTGACATAGATCTCCAAACTACAGCCCTTGGGGGCAGAGGTAAAGCTCTGGGACATGGAAGGTAGGGCACATGGTGGCCAAGGCATCATGTGGCAGGAGAGAAAGAGAGAGAGAGAGAGAATGAGCAGTTTCTGATAGCCATCATGTTTCCATCGGCAGCTGTATGTGTAGGATCATTCTGCAAGTTAAATCAAACGGCTGTGCATTATTTTCCATAGCCACACCTCTCTCAGCGAGTCCAGGCGTCTGAACCAAGGAGTATACCCTGTCTGCCCATCATTCTGCCGATGCTGCCCTCCCCCAGCCCAATGAAGAAGCCCATGCCCAGCAGGCACACATGAGCACATAGGCTTGCTGCCCTAAGGCTGAGTGGCTAGGGCTCCCCCTGAAGGAGTCCAGTCAGGATGTCCCTGGTGCCTACCACAGGTCTTAGGCTCTGCCGACACTAATGTTCCCCAAGGAGAGGGATGCAGAACTGGACGCACTCCACCAGGGCTGGGGAGCCTCCCCAAGATGGCGTTGGCTGTGCCAAACATCTCCCTGACCTCCAGGGCCACACCCACAAGTGCCTTGACCCCTGAGCCTCAGCCTCCCCACCCTAAGGGAAGGTGGTCTGCAGGCAGGATGCAGGTCCCCTGGAAGCAGTTAACGATGAACATTTGCCCAGAGCAAGAGAGCAGCTTCCAGGAACACCCACCTGGCTCCCTCTGTTGCTTGATCGCTGGAGCAAAGCAAGCCTTACTAGCACCAACCATTCAATGGCTAGTCCTCTCCCAGCCTGCTCTGCCATTTAAAAGGAACAGGTGTCCCACTGGCAGTACTGGCATTACCCTGGGTAGGGAAGGCATCTGGCTTTACCTCACTCCTCTTTGGGCTTCCAGCTTGGTCTGGCTCCCAGTCCATTTGCACCCGACTGCTTGGTGAGAACATTTCTCTCCCTGCACTGGGCCTTGTCCCCCCGCTTTTCTCTCCTCTGACAAGACCTAGGGGTTCCACGGTTGGCCCAGCATGGACCAGTTGCCAACGAGAGCATGGGCAAAGGACATCTTAGGAACACAATACTTTGTCTCCCTTTGCCAATTTTGAGAACAATTCCCATAGAAAAGGCAAATCCTCCAAGAGACTGAGCCGAAACCTTCTGAGAAAAGAGACGGATGGGGGTTTGAACGAAGCCTGTTGGGCATCTGCAGCCGACAGAAGGGTGTCTGTCACCCTTCTGCTGTGCTGTGGCTCATTTTTACTAGTTGTCTTTTCTAGGCGTCTCTGTTGATGGTTCTAGGGCACAGATGGAAGGAGGCTTCTGGTGAAAGGAAAGAAGGAGCTGGCAGAGCCCCAAACCTGCCCAGAGATGAGCTGGGCTGTGCTGGGACTAGAACCCCAGGTATGACAGTGATTGATCAGACTGGGCATCAACAACGCAGACAAACCAGACTCTTGCTAGCCCAGAGTCAGAAATCAGATCCCTCTATGCCACACCGCTACCTTCAGGTCCATTCTGACTCATCATAACGCGCCAGGACAGGATGGCACTGCTCTGTCCAGTACCCAAGGCTGGACGTGCTTCGGGAAGCAGACGGCCTCATCTTTCTCCCGTGGAGCGGCTGGTAGATTTGAACCTCTGTCCCTTCAGTTAGCAGGCCTGCACTTAACCCACTGTGACCCCAGGAATCAAGAAGGCATGAACCACGGATTGCAGCCTGAGCATCAGCAGCTGTGGAGGAAGGAGTGGCAGAGCCGAGGTCAGGTCCTGGCACAGGTGAAAGTCAAAACTCAGCTATGCGTCTGGCCTGAACATGGTTCCTGTGGGGTTGAAATCATCCTCAGAAGAGCTATTCTGGTACCAGTCAGTCCAGATTCACCCAAATGTTTACCAAAATGCTGCCCATCCTTCCGCCGCGCACCCCACCCAGATGGCATCTGATACTTTCCTTTGCCTACAGACATTCTGGCAGCACTTATCGATGAAGGCCAAAGACTAGAACCTTCTATAGGGATTACACCTCCACGCAAAGAATGCAAAAATCCTCACAACCGGACCCAGAAGCAATCATAGCACAGCACACAATGAGCTGACTGAGGCTGTCAGGGATCTCATTTGAATTGGATCCACAATCAATGCCCATGGAAGCAAAAGCAAAAAAAATAAAGGGTCACATGATGTATTTCATGGGGCACAGCTGCTGCAAAAGACCTCTTTACAGTGTTAATCGAGCAAAGATGTCACTTTGACAACTCAAGTGTGCCGACCTCACAGTCTTCATATTCTCAATGACCCCAAACGCACGTGAAAGCTGGAGACAGGAGAACAGGACAGTGAAGAAGAATCGTCATTTCTTTGAATGACGGTGTTGATGGAGAATGCTGACCAGATCAGGATTGCCAGAAGGACAAATGCATCTGTCTTGGGGAAAGCACAGCTCGGATGCGCCTTAAAAGCAACTTTGATAATCCCTCTCACATACGCTGGGCATGCTATCAGGAGGGCGCAGCTTCTGGAGAAGGGCATCATGCTCGGTACCGTAGAGAAGGACCCTCAGTGAGATGGGCTTACAGTGGCCACAACAAGAGGCTCAAACGTAGCAATGGTTATCAGGCTGGCACAGAACTGGGCCGTTGTGCTAGCCTGGGTAGACCAGGGAAACAAATCCACAGAAACTCATATATGTATAAGAGAGAGTTTTATATAAAGAGTAAGTGTACATTCACAAAGCATCCCAACCCAGTGCTGTCCAAGCCCTTAAGTCCAACATTAGCCCATATGTCCAATAACGCTCTACAAATTCCTCCACCAACTCACAAAACACACGCACTTACGCCAACTGCAGGAGGAAAGCCGAATCAGTGAGTGTGTAAGCATCTCAGCGCTGGCAGGGGTCTCCACATGGCTGCTCCAGCTCCCAGGGCTGCATCGGGGTAGGTCCATGTGGCTTCTCCTCAGGGATGTCTTGCAGGAAGTGAGTTTTGCCAGCTGAAGCAGGGAATTGGCTAAGGCAGCTGCACCCTGGTCTGACCATTAGAAAGCAAGAGACCCAAGAACTAGAAAGGTGAGGATCAATGAGCCATTTATCTCTCTGCCCTTCAATTGATCCCACATGTGTTTACAGGCCAGGTTGGCACAATAAACCTTAACTATCTCAGCCATGTTTTGTTAGGTTGTAAGTAGGGTCCATACAAGTCGGAAATTACTTCACAACAACAACAAAAGTATATTCTTTAGAAAATCTACTATGAGAGAAATTTGTGATACATTTTCCAAATATTTGTTCTAAATCATCTCTGATTTCCCTCTTGTTCTTGAAAAGTATTTTGGATACAGAAGTAAAGGCAATCATTTTCTCTGAGTACATTGAAGTCATCTGACATCCCTGGATAGAGAATCTTGTGCTCTGGCTGTTTTAAAAATCATCTCTTTGTCTCAAGTTTGCTTAATGAAGATTCACCCTGAGATATCTAGGAATAGATCTGTTTGTATTCAGCATACTTAGGATTCATTGAATTTGTTAGGTCAGAGGTTTCCTGTCTTTCAGATTCTGTGAAATTCCTGGTCAGTATCTCTTCAAATAGTGTCTTGCACCCATTTTCTCCATTACCTTCTGAATTCGGTTAGATGTACGTTAGACCTTCTCACTGTAGCCTCTATCTCTTTTATTACTTCTTTTTAACTTTATCTCTCTGGGCTGCATTCTAATTAATGGATGTGAATATTTGTCTTCGTTTTTCATTTTTTTCCATTCAGCTAAGTCTCATCTGCTGTTTAAGTGCCCATTGAATTTTTATTTGCATTTATTACATTTTCATCTTCTCTCTTTCTTTCTTTTGAAATCTGCTTTGTCATTTTATAGCTCCCCCCCCACCTTCACATTTTCAAGTCTCTCTTTATATTTCTTGAAATATCCATACATCCCATCCTGCATGCTCTCCTTACAGAGTGTCAGAGACTCTTCCCTACAGGTGGTCGGATCTATAGCCCCTCCCTTTGACTCTGGGATGGGGCCAGTCACAACTCCAACCGACCATGGTGAAAGTGATGCTGTAACATTGGGGGGTAGTTTGTAAAAGGATCTTGCTTCTGTAACTTCTAAGGATAGAGTCTATCCTTAGACTCACTTCTGCATAGCGCTCCATCTCTTGGAGTACAGAACCAGTCACCATACTGTGAGGCAGCCCCAGCCACATGGCAAAGCCCAAATAAAGAGAAACGCAGGGTGCACCAACCAACAACAGCATCAACCACCAGCCACGGGAATGACTGAGCCTTCTGAGCATCCAGCCGTGGAGTCTTGCTCTGAGACCTCGGATAGCACCTAGGGCGGCTAGGCCATTTCCATTGCTGCATGCCCTCAGCTGACTCCGACTCAAAGTGGTACCCTTTTGAAGTCTTGGCCCATAAAATCAGTGAGCATCCTAAATGCTTGTTTTCATAGTTCGGAGGAAGGTGTCACACAAACATGGTAACTGCAAGGTGCCTCCCTGAGACGGGCATACACTGTATGCTTAATAATTATTTGTTGAATTTTGAAAACTGGCTAGCTGATGTATTATTGTTCTTCTGGAATCTACAGGCTCTGCTCTTCAGAAAAGTCCCAAGCTCTCCCATCCCTGATTTGAATAAAGGATCCTTCTCCTGTGATGTAGTGGCTACCAGCTGGGCTGTGGACCACTAGCTCAGTAGTTCAGAACCACCAGCCAGCGGCTCCTTGGGGAAAAGATAAGGCTTTGGACTCCAGTAAAGAGTTACAGTCTCTGACACCTAGAGGGGCAGTTCTACCCTGCCAACTTGATGACAGTGAGTTTTCTGCAGTTTGTCAGGGAATGGAAGCCACATACACCCACACCCCCAGCTCAGAGAAGTCACTTGCCCTGCCCAGTTCCTCAGAAAGCAAAGGCTTGGGACCAACCCTGCTTCCTGCCCTCTTGGGAGCCACCCTCAAAGCAAATAGGCCGCTCATCCCTTATTTCCCAAACAAATATTTATATTGCCCTGGGCAAGGTGGCTGCCATTTTGTTTTCCTCAGGAACTGGGGTACTTCCAGGACACAAGCAACGTGGGAGGAAGGAGACATTGCCCAAACAGCACCTGCACCATCCAACTGGGGGAAGAATAAAGCCAGCAGAACTGGTTTTACCAGCCAGAGATGCCGCTGCTAAAAATACCGCTTAGAGGGCCAATGACATTAGCAGGTAACTGGCCTGGGACCCACAGCCATCTCTGTGGAGCACTTGTTTTTTCAAGATGCATCAAATCTTCCTCGCCTGATCCCACTCTGCTTTCATTCTCGGGGAGCAGAGCTGGACCCAAGAAAACCAAGGGAAGGGCTGCCTGGGCATGGGGCAGGCCTGGATTTAGAGTTTTCATTAAAAAAAAAAACACCCAACAACAATATGGACTTTGCATTTCCAGAACAGCCCATCTAACTGTTGCCAAGGAGAAACTCGGCAGGACCTGCTTGATGGTAAATTAGAACCCGGGGTAATTAGCATATTAATAGCAGTTTGATTTCTAAAGTCCTACAAAAGCTTCTCTCCAAATCTCTTTGCAATCTTGTTTGCTTGGAGGTAATTAGGGAACACAGACCGAGCACCAGGCTGGGGTGTGGGGTGGAAACGTGGCTCTTGACTGGCCTGCTTCTAGCCAGCTGTGTGACCTTGGGCTCAGGAAAGTGGACTGGGTCCCACGGCTGCCATCCCTCCCTCCTTTTCAGCCTGAACAACCTGACTCACCTAAAGTGAGCATTGTAGACCCACTCGAGCCAAAATCCAGGCAAAAGGGGGCTTCCCACCATCAAGTATGACTTTCTCTCACCGAGCCTGGGACAGGGACAAACACGGCTACTCAGAAGACCATAGCTAATTTTAAAAGAACTCTCCAAACCTGATACTCCCAGCATCTGGCCAGCTGGCCAGCAGGAGATATGGCCTGGAATGTAAAAGAAGCCCCCAGTGGCCTGGAGGCAGGGGCTGAGAGGGGGGAAGGGAGGGGAGCTACAAAGAAACCCCACCCACCCACTTTGTTGGCCCCCTGGGGCTGGAATGAGCCTAAATGAGAGTTGGATCCAGCCGCAGGCAGCTGTGAAACACCACAGGATGGGCTGAGTGGCCTTCAAGAGCATCTCTGATCTTTTCAGAGGGTCTGGGGAGCTAGCTAGCTGGGGGGCCGGCTGCCTCAAGTGGCCTAATTGCTGAAACACTGCACTTGAGCAAAGCCCCACCTAAATGCGCAGACAACGGACCAGAATAGACCAAGGAGCTTCCGGCGCCACTCCAAAAGCAACCGCTGGCTCCCAGAGGCTCTGCCCTCCCCACTCCTTTGCTCTAGGCTCGCGAGGGAGCACATGGCTCCCACCGGCAAGACTTAGGGGACAGGACTTTTGTTCTTCACCCGGGCAGCACCACCCCACACCCCATAACCATGAGATAGAAGGATCGGCCCTTAAGTTTGGCATCAAGGAACACTCCTTGAAGGAAATGCTCCTTAAAAGATGTGCACTTTACCTGTTCCTCTCTGAGCTGTCGAAAACATTACACACCTGATGGCGGGAGTTGCACCAGCCCTCTTGGGCCAGGTGCTAGTGACCTGGAGGACAGAGCCCAACTTGAACGATGTTGAAACCTGTGTCCCAGTGACACGGAAGAGCCAAGACTTTGTTTACATTAAGGAATACATGCCATCGAAGTCACTCTAATTGACACGCAAGAGCCGTGGGAGAGTCGTGGGTTACACCCTGGGCTGTTAACTAACTACAAGGCCAGCAGCTGCAACCTACCAGCCACTCCAAGGGAGAAAGAAGAGGGTCGCTGTCTCTGTAAAGCATTACAACCTTGGAAACCCACTGCCGCAGTCAGAAGCACCGATGGCAGCGAATGGACATCACTCAGATGACGAACATGGGTCTATGACTCGAGGAGCACTCTGCCTTATCACTCCACCTCGCTCTTTCCACTGCGCTAACATGCTCTGGACAGGTTGTTAGAAGAGACCAGACCCTGGAGGAGGACCTCCTGCCTGGTAAAGTAGAGGGGCAGAGGAAGAGAGGAAGGCCCTGGATAAGACGGCATGGTGGCTGCATCGATGGACAGCCAAACATAAGAACAAGCGTGAGGATGTCCCAGTGCCCTGGGCAGGGCTTCAATCTGTGCACAGGGTCGCCATGGGCGAGAGCCGCCTTGATGGCATCTGACAGCAGCTGCAAGGACCACTCTTCTAGGAAGCTTTCCTGGGCTGCCCCCCTGGAGAAAGCGTCATTGCTCTATCTGACCAACGGCAGAGAGTACAGCGGGCAGGACTCCGACCTGTGTTCAAATCCCTGTGCTCCCATTTGCTAGTCATGGGACCTCAGGAACTTGGTCCCCCTCTAGGAGCCTCGATGGCATCCATCCATAGTGAGTTGGAATGGGGACGTCGCCCCTTCCACAGTGCCTTGAGGGCAGGATGCTGATACAGGTAAATGCCCTGGCACCCCCATCGGCATGCCCTAAACCTGAATTTAACTTTCCCAGAATCAACTGTTCATGACCCACCACCAGGCGTTTGAGTATTGCTTTGTTCACATAATTCCAGCAGTGACCTACTGGCTATTTTAAGTAAATCCAAGTTTTTGTTGCCTCCCCGGGGAACCACAATAGTGACTGGTTTACATGCGGTGTTATATATACAGCTGCAATCATCTCACCCCGTCTGAGAGCGGAGCCTGCCTCGCTTCGTAGTGGGCTCCAGGCTGTTTCAGAACGAAACATGCGCACATCGGCTAGTCTGTATCCACCGGGTTCCTTGAGAATGGGCCAGGGCTGCACCCATATCTGTGAGGAGTCCAGGACCTGGGACAGAGTGGGAGTCCATTCAATATGTGCCCGGGGAGTGGATCAATAGTCATCGAACCCATTCTGTGAGACCTGGCCAGAGAGCTCAGCCCATTTGCTTTCCATGAGAGTGGTCCAAATTCTTCTGCTCTGCTGGGTGTCTGTTCTATCGAAAACTACCCCCACGAGGCGGGCTGATAGCAGGAGAGTCTTCAAATTGTTTCCACAAACAATTCAAAAGCTTAGACATCTTTCACGGTGGCGGGGTTCTGAGACTTCAGTGTCAAACCAGGACTGGCCGGCAGAAGGTGGCAGGGATTCCCCCCCAGACGGATTTGTATTGGGGGAGGAGGATTGTTTAACTTTAAAGCAGACAGAGAGCCTTCTAAAGAACTTCTACACAACATCAACAGTAGGACCGGTTCATACAAACCACTTCCACTGGGGAGCCTGGTGACGTTCTGGCCACATCAGACCCCAATACCCAATACCCAATACCACATCCCGATACCACGTGTGCTGGGACAGTGGCTTTGCAGGACCTAGCTGCTGTGCCAGAGACACGCCGGTGCAGGGGAGATATTTGTTGGAGAAAAGCACACCTGAGCGGTTAAGAAGTAACAGAAAAACACTTTGGGGCCCATGTACAATATTTGACTTGGAACGCTTATGTCCACTCAGACTTGATGGTAGTAACTCCCTTGTCCCAGCCACCTTGCTTGTCCATGTGCCCTCCTGAGGAAATGAGACAGGTGTGGACGCAGGCAGCTCGGGGCCTGGGCCCCACCACCACCTGCATACAAAGGGCACTATATCTGGAGCGGGAAGGGTACCATCAAAGGCTGGCAGATGGTCAGCAGGAGGCTCCCCTGCCAAGAACAGACTCAACCCACCGGCCCTGGGTGGACTTATAGTTCTTGTCCCTTCAGGAGAGGCCGGTCCTGTGGAGGGCTTGCCCATGGACAAGACCAAGAAGCAACCATGAGCTGTCGTAGAAAGCCAAAGAATTTAAAGAGCCAGGCCTTGCCTGTACATGGGCCATGTGAGCAACTTCTTGGAGCCTGGTCTCTGTGATAGATAACCTCCGGAGAAAAAACTGACCGCTGAGGCTGGAGTGAGAGGTGCTACGAAGCCCACACCCTCGGGCGTGAAGACAGCAATGGGCATGTGGGTAACTGCCCCAGGTGGGAAGAGCGGGTGAGGATCTGGGGGATCCCTACTAACTCAGGAGGAGGAGGAGGAAGCTGAATCAGCTCTAGATGAAGAGTGAGGACCTGGCTGCTGATCAACGACCCCAGGAAAGGCTGTGCCAGGACCTCAGAGAGGCACACCCATGCCTTAGGAACATCTGGAATCCCAGCAAAATGTACTCCACATCTGTGTCTCTGGGGCCTCCCCCACATGGCCAGTTGGTGGCAGTGAGAGGCCCCGGGAAGGTGCAAGTAGGGACAGTGTCCTCCAGGCCTTGGTCACTACCACCCACGGGGAAGTTCCAGAGCAAAGTCCAGAACCCAAACCCAATGTGGAAGACCGGAAACTGCGTCTCAGGTAGCATCCTGGGCACCCATCCCCAAGCCGCCCACTGTCCTCAGCTGCTGCCCTCGCTCCTAGGTGTAAGCCCAATCAGAGGGAAGCCTGACTGACAGCTCAGCCACCCCCATCGCTTCTTCCCACCCTGCGTACCATCCTCCCTCCTCCTTCCTCTTCTGCTGGCCCAGGTTGGAGGGCTCCTTTCTGACCACAGAGACGGGACGGCATTGGGCCTCTCCCCCCAGAGCGTGGGCCCCCTAAGTTTTCACACAACAACCAGGCTGGACCTGGGGAGGCTTGTGGAGGACGACAGGGGATTGCTCAGCTCCACTCTCATCTCCTGCCAGCATCTTCAACAATCTGTCTCCTGCTGGTGGCCAGGACTTCAAGAGCGGCCCTCCCGTGGTGGCCGAGGGGGTGAGCAGGACTGCCCGTGTCATCTGCCTCTCCCCTGGTGCTCCTATTTATACCTCTCCGGCAAGCCGTTTCCTTTTTAGGACAATCTCACCGGCTCAGCTCACCATGGAGTCTCTTAAACCAGAAAACAGCAGGTGACTGACATTGTGACGCCACACACACACACACACACACACACACACACACACACACCCCACACACACACACACCACCACCACCACCACCACCCCACCCTGAGGCATGCTCTGACGGCCACCTCACCAGACTTGAGGCCAGCATCCCAGGAGAGGCACATGCTTGCCCTCACCAGGCTGGGAGCACCCCATTCAGATCCCCGGGGATGACAGGCCTCTTTCTGGCTGAGCAAACCGATGTTACACACAATGTCATGCCTCCCACAGCCCTGACCTGGAGGCACTCTTAGACACCTCCTTCCCACCAGACAACAGCCTGGCCCATCCAAGAAACACCCCGGGGAGGGGTGTGTACCTCAGGAAACTCCACGTCAGAGACCCAAAGGGCAGCATATGCCCCCACAAGCCCGACGGGAAGGCAGGGGAGCCGAACAACTGTGAGCCAGGAGGCCAGGGTGGGATGGGGGGGCAATGCTGGCACACTGCAGGGAGCGCAACCAAGGTCACAGAGCAGTCTGCATGGTATGTAAACTTCCACAGTGAAACGTTTCTTTAAGAAGAGAAGCCATGCAAAGTCCTGGGCATGGTGTCTGGTGCATAATGAGAGCCTGCTCAATGACACCTGTCATTACTACCCCAGGGTGGTTCTGTGCCAGCAGCTCAGAGAGGTTAAGCCAAGTGCCCAAAGCCACACAGCTCCTGAGGAGGAAAGCGGGGATGTGAATGTACACCTCCAGTGGCCGTGAGGGAACCACCATGCAGGTGGCTATATTCCCAAGGAACTGGGGAGCCTGAAGCCAGGGACTACGGCTGGGGGGAGGGGAGGTACCCTTCAGGGTGATTTGACAAGGACAAGTCAGAGAGACCAATTTTGGGGGAGGGGTGATCAGAGGCCAAGCTGGGGAAGATGACCTGCCTTCTGGTTGTGATGCCCAGCAGTGGACAAGACATTGGCCAAGAGTCTGGATTGGAAGTCTTTAGGAAAGTGAGGGCTAAGATTAGCAAGGTTGGCCTGTGGACTGGCACAAAGCAAGCAAAGGCAGCTGGACGCAGTGGGCCAGCTCAGGGGCTGAGTGTCCAGGCAAGCGCGCTGGGGTCTCGACCCAGGCAGGTGGGTACATCTACTGTCTGGAAAGCAGGAGGGGGTACAGGTTGGGGACAGGTCAGAAGTTAAGGCAGCAGCGGGGTCAAGGCTGAGAAATATTCCCTCCATCTTAAAGTCAAAGGGGACGGAGGGTGGCCACAGCCCAAGAGAGAGCCTGGTGGCTGGCTGTTCCCAGGGAAAGGCTGGGGAACCGACCACCGAGAATGGAGGAGGGGCTCCTTGGGGATCTCATGCCCATACCCTGACCCCTGGGAATGTGCTAAAGCTCAGGACTTTAGATACCCAGGCCCCGAGGGCTGAGATGCTTTTTCTGCCCAGGACCCTGCCCTGCATGGCCAGTGACATTCATGCCCATCTGCCGCATGAGGGGAGGGAGAGAGGGCAGACAGCAGGCAGCGAGAAACCACCCTTGAAGAGTGTAAGGAAAGAACAGGTGGGGCCCGAGAACAGCTGCTGGTGCCATGACTTCTGACTGGCATTGCTAAGAGCCCCCTGTGGCCCAGCAAAACAAAGAAACCTGCTCGGGACTGCATGTGGGAAGGGCTCCTGAGTCCTGTCTCCTGCCCATTATTTGAGCCATGTGTCTGTCTGTCTGTCCTGGGCACCTGAAGCAGAGGCCATTCGTGGTATATTCTAGACCCTGGGTAGAGTGTTGGGCAGCAGCATCCCATCTCCCACTGGCACCCAGGCAGAGAAGAGCAGATGCCCATGGAAGCTCAGGCTCCCTTTGCCCTCTGCTCTCACCCTGGGGGTGACTGGAGTGGCTATCAACACTGAACATTCAATGACTCCCCTAGTCTCCACAGGGCAAAGACTACCGGGCTGGAGGCCTGGATGGTATCTCTGGTCTGATCTGACCTGCTAGTTCCCTTCCCCCTCATGACTTCTCTGCATGAAGCTTGCCAAGGCAGGGCACATGTCACCTCCCAAAGGAGCCCCGAGTTGTGCCCTCATGCTGGGGAGACCGGGGCCAGAAGGATATAAATCTGGCCCCAGTTTGAATCCAGTATCTGCCTCTCCCTGAGCCCTGGGACTTTGAGCTCCCACACCCTGGCCATCAGCTGGGGGTGGGGTTGTGAGGTTTGACCCATAGTGTGACTCATCGTGTGAGGAAGACCAAAGAAGCACTGACGCATCCGGATGATGGTGCTGGAGAAGAAGAGGGAAGAGACCACGGACAGCCACAGTCCAAAGCCACCTAGTGCTCAATGGAAGCAAGGTGGCAAGACTTCATCGCACACACTTGGACATGCAATCAGGAGAGACCAGTCTCTGAAGAAGGACATCATGCTCGATAAAGCAGAGGAGCAGCCAATAAGAGGACGGTGGTTACAAGACGGATGGACACTGTGACTGCCACCATGGGCACAGAGACAGCTGGGAGGAAGGCGCAGGACTGAGAGGTGTTTTGTTCTGTTGGTCACAGGGTTGCTATGGGTCAGAACACACTGGACGGCACCCAGCAGCAATGGCTCTGTGAGGGTACACCTGCGAGGCATGCACACGGCA
The DNA here is from genome assembly GCF_000313985.2 of Echinops telfairi. NCBI lineage: Eukaryota > Metazoa > Chordata > Mammalia > Afrosoricida > Tenrecidae > Echinops > Echinops telfairi. The sequence continues at coordinate 10,546,368 of NW_022103968.1, forward strand.
GGGCTCCTGGCCCGTATGTGCCAAACCCCAAGACCCTGCCCTTCCTCCCATCTCCTCAACTGGTTCCTTCCCTTTCCATATAACTGTCTCCGTCCCCCCGGCCTGCCCCACCTCTGGACACCTGGTACCAAGGAAGGACACTTGGCAATTGTCCACCTGCTACAGTTGACCCTTTTCATGTGCCTATTACCCAGCACCTGGTGTGGGCTTTCGGCCTGGTCTTTCCAACTAGAGGGGGTTCAGGTTGGGGACATGTCAGAAGTTAAGGCAGCAGCGGGGCAAGGCTGGGAAACAACCCCCCCATCCCCCATGTTCAAGTCAAAAGGGGCTGAGGGTGGCGACAGCCCAAGAGAGTGAGCCTGGTGGCTGGCGGACCCACCCTTAGGGATGGGGCTGGCCTCACATCCCACTCCGGTGCCCCCC
>NW_022103968.1:10546890-10567968 GCF_000313985.2 Echinops telfairi
CCCCCCCGGCCCAGTCCTCAGTGAAACCTGAATATGGCCCAGGTGTGAGGTCGCTTCTTTCCAGAGGATGGAGGAAATGACCTTCCAGAAGGTGGGGGGAACCATCTAGAACCTCCAAGTCTGCTGCGGGTCGGAGGGCTGGGAATGAGGTTACAGGGAGAAGGTTCCACTCAGGACACAGATAGAAACTACATGTGGCCAGGCCCACAGCTGTGTCTGAAACCTGGCTCTCCACTGTTGGGCAGTGCCCAGGATCCTGGCACCAGGTGAGGCTTAACAGATGAATGGATGAGTGAATGGGCAGACACACTTGAAGCCAGCCAAACGTGGCACCCAGGGGACATCAAGAGACATGCTCTGAACTGAAGGGGGTAGTTGACGACGATGACGATGGTGACAACAATGATGATAAAGAAGGAGACCGTGCAGAAGCAGCTGCAGTGCAACGAGTTCCTGAGGGCCCAGGGCTGGCATAGACCCTCCCTGAGCTTTCATTGCACCTGGAGACACCCGCACTGCGGAGTGGGAGGCTGAGGCCCAGGCCACTCCATCGTGTGCCCAAAGTCACAGGCCAGAAGGACTCAAGCCTGCCACACAGCCCGCCTCAAGGGCTCGTGTTTTGCATCGTTGTCTCCACCCCGACTCAACTGGAGCTGGTTTAGCTGGGTCCCAGTGGACCCGCCTGACGTACACCAACAGTGCCCACAGCTGCTGGGCACGCCCGCGGCTGGTGACACCCAAGTCTGGTGATGGAACCTTTTGGCAGAGCTGTCCTCTGTGTCCCGCCCTGCCCCCAGCTGGGCTCCGTTAGAGCCTGGAGCAGCTTCACCCCACGCCCACCCCTGCCCAGCCAGGGGGGCTCTGACAGTGAGGCTGAGTGGTGACGGCTGTTGCTGGCAGGCTGTCCCTTTGAGGTCAGCTGGGGGCCTGGAAGGGAGAGGAAAGTTCCTCCCCGAGGGGGTGCAGCTGGCCCTCATTTCCCTGCAACCACTTCTGATAAAAGCAGGCACTCCCGAGCTGACAAGGCGCCTGCTGTGCTCGGTCCACTTCAGGGCCTTGGATGTCACAGGGCAGGGTCTTTTACGGTGGGGGTGAGGGGGGGAGGCCAACAGCAATCCCTCCAGGATGTGAGAAGATGAAGTGCCCTTGCCATCTCCATGGGAAGATGCAAAGGAGGGAAGAAGGGAGGAGAAGAGCCCGATCCTAAGATGACCCAGTGCACTGGGCTGGAGCATTGGGAGCACACATGGCACCAGGCGGACCCACTGCCCAGCCCCTAGTCAAGCAGGCATCCACAATGGGACCAGCAAGTGGGCAGCCTAGGGCATCAAGCCCACCTGGGGAGAGGTCATCAGGGAAGGCTCCCTGGAGGAAGTGGCCTGCTGGGTAGAGTCCCAAGGTTAGTGACCAGCAGAGGGAAGCTTGTCAGGCAGAGGCCGAGGCTGGAGAGGAGGGCTGAGTGAGGAGCAAGCAGGAGGAGGGATGCTGGAGCTGTAAGCGTCAAAGGGATACCCAGTCACTCCAAAAAAAAAAAAAAAGGACTGCCATGAAGTTGATGCTGACTCACAGCAAACCTAAAGGGCAGGGAAGAAATGCCCCTGTGGGTTTGCCAGACGGCAACTCTATATGGGAGCTAGTGAGTGGTTCTGAACTGCTGACCTCATGACTCGCAACCCACCATGATGTAACCACTGTGCAGCCAGGGCTCCAGCCAGCCACTAATTAGCATCCAATCAATTCTGACTCAAGGCCACACCATGTGGCCGTAGGTAGGGGATGTGTGCTCACAAGGGTTTTCAAGAGCTGAGTTTGGGATGTGGATGGCTGTGCCTTTATTTGGAGTTGCCTCTGGATGAGCTTGAACCTCCAACCTCTCGGCCAGCAGGCAAGCATGCTGGTCCTTTGCATGGCTGTGTCGAGAGCCGTGGAAAGCAGGGGAGGCCTTCAGGCAGGAGGGGAGGATGGCCAGGAGAAGCAGAGGTTTGGGATGGGAAGAGAGGGGCCCAGCTAAGAGCTGTTGCACAGGCAGCATTAACTGGACTTGAGCAGAGGGTGGCTATGGGGCGGGCAGCATGTCAAGGAGGCTCTTGGCAGCTGGAGGGAGGGTCAAGATCAAAGACATGAGTCACTTTAGAAGAAAGGGTCACGGTTCACAGGAGGTCAAGAAAGACGCTTCAGGGATCTGTCCAGCCACAGTACCACAGGGCGATGTGGGAAATGCCCAGCAACAATCCACAGAGCACTTCGAAGTCCCTGGGGGGTGCAAACAGCCACCACGCATGGCCGAGAACCAAAAGGTTAGAGTTCACTCAAAGGTGCCTCAGAAGAAATACCTGGCAAACTATTTCTTGGGGAAAAAGAACAAACCTGTCCCAGAAAACCATATGGTTTTCTGCTCTGACCCCCATGGGTCTGGATGAACCTGAGAGCAGTGGGCACTGGGGCTGATTCCAAAGCATGTGCTGCCACAACTCCACTGTCCACTAACGAAGGGTGGGCTGCTGGAGGGAGCAGCTCGAGGCTACGTGACTGTGCCACGCTGCGGAAGCAAGGGGGCAGCGCAAGAACCTGGCCTTGGGCCCCGCACTCGGCTTGGGTTTCTCCAACCACCTGTTTCTTGTACAATGGCAGGGACTCCCGAGCATGCTTGCATGTACACTGGCACGGGGCTCCCGGGCAGGGCTGTCCGTGCCCAGCAGTCAGAGGGCAACTGGAGAAGCTGGGGGTAACCCGAGTGGTGGCTAGCTCACGTGCAATTCTGATTTTCCTCCTTTAAAATTGCGCTTTGCAAGTCTCATCAATGCGTGCCCATTCTTTTTTGCAACGAGACAACAGAAAGATAATTTTTAAAAATATTTTTTCCTGGGGGGACAGGGTGGGAGACGGAGGGGATAAAGGGGAGCTGATATCAAAGAGCTCAAGAAGAAAGAAGTTTTGAAAATGATAGTGGCAGCAACTGTACAATTATGCTTGATCTAATTAAATTATGGATTGTTATAATATCTGTAAGAGCTCCCAATAAAATGATTAAACACATACACACACACATATATTGAAAGATGATATCTGGCTAGCATGGCCATAAGGCCAGGGGTGGGGAGGGGGGTGGGAGTGGGGATTCAATGCTCAAAACATGTCTTCTTCATGGTCCGTGTTCCTTCCCCACGCAGGCTGTGAGCTGTCAAAGAGAGCACCCCAGGATCTCTTTGGGGTTACGTTTTTGGGAGTCAGTTTGTGTTCTGTCTTTGATCTTTTTTATTTTTAATTCTAAAGCTCATCTTGGCCCAATTATCCCTCCACCCACATTTTTTCCCTCTCTCTTCTTTCTTCTCTCCGGCTTAGTGGGGCTCAGAATAAGGGATTTCTGATACACTAAGGCAGACGCCATGTCCAGAGGGAGACGGGCACAGTAGCCTTCACTGCCAAACTCTTGCTGAATGGCCCGATCCTGGGGAGTCCATAAACTGAGGCTGGGCAGAGGTGTCCTACAGTGCTGTCCAGCATCCAGCATCTCTTAGGGTGGCTGCAGGCCCCTTGTGTTGGCTCGAGGACCTGTCAGTGTATTTCCCCCCTGTTTTCAATGATGGCTCAGAGTGGACAGAAAAGACCTTTTGGTATTGGCCTACTGTGATGAGCTGGGGCAGAGGGGGCCTGACCACACAGCCTGGGTGACTGTATCCGGGGTGGTGGTGCTGGCGGGTGGCGGACAAAGCAGGCCACTGGCAGCTCCAGTGACAGCAGAGAGGGAGGAACTGTGCCCCACTGCCCAGGGTTAGTGAGATACTTCCTGGCTTTCAAAACTGCCATGTGAAATTTAAATTAAGAAAAGGGCATGTCCAATTTATATAATTAGGTGTTCAAAGTCTTTTATGGAGAACCTTTCTGATACCTAAGAGCCAAGTTTTAAGATGCTCATTATCACAGGAAAGGTTATAAAAGATGCTCACTGAACAAAAACAGGAGGGGTGAGGGGAGGCAGTGTGGGCTTTCTTGCTTTCGAGCTTCAGATGGAAATGACGTGAAGAAGCACTGCTCTGCTCACGTGGCCACCAGTCATGATGGCGGAAACAGGGGAACTGGAGAAAAAGCACAAGTCCGGAACCCTGTGACCCCTTTACCATCAGGTCTATCCATGTCGCAAATCAAAAGGTGTACGATTTGTTGAATGGAAATCCCATTTGCTCTGTAAATGTTCATCCAAACCACAATGAAAAATTTGAAAATAAATATCACTTTAAACATTCAGGTTTAGCTGAGCCTCATGCAAAAGCAAGAGAGGAGAACCCAGGCATTTGACTATGGAGCTGGTGAAGACTGCTGAGCAGCTAGCTTATCATGGATGGCCAAGGAAACAGACAAATCTGTCGCAGAAGAAATGCGACCACAGTGTTCCTTAGAAGCAAGTATGATGAAACTCTGATTGGCTTCCTTAGGGCATATCATTAGAAAAAGCCAAGGAAGAGTCTGCTACAGGAAATAAGTCATCGATGAGGGACCTGGGCCAATGCTGAGTTGACCAGCAGGGTCATTATTCACCTGACCAGCCACTGAGAGAAGGATTTTTTGTGTGTCTGTTTCACTCATTGATGTCACCCCCAATGTCACTCAATAAACATGTGTTCAATGAAAAGGTAGAAAGGAAAAAAAAACAAACTTTGTGAACATGTTTAATGACATGGGAAATATTCTTGATATCATGTTAAAAAAATCTTTTTTTAAGTGAAAGACTCGAAACACACCAGAGAGCAAGACAGATGGGGGCAGACCTTACAGAGCCATTTCTCTCTTTGTCCTCCAATCAAAGTTCGACCTGATAAATCCTACATGTTCCTATTGGCCAGGTAGGCACAATAAACCTGCCTATCACAGTCAACATGGGTCAAGAGACAGTCATTCAAGCAGGACAAAGGGATACTGCATTGTTTAAAAGCCAGGAAAGGAGTGCATCAAGGTTGTATCCTTTAACCACACTTATTTAATGTGTATGCTGAGCAAATCACATGAGAAGTCATACTGGTATGAAGAACAACGTGGCACTAGGGTTAGAGGAAGACTCATCAACAACCTTGATATGCAGCCAACACAACCTTGTTTGCAGAAAAGCCAAAAGAACCTGAAGCACTTACTGATGAAGATAAAAGACTACAGCCTGCAAGATGGATTCACCTCAACATAAAGAAAATAAAAGTCCCCACAACTGGGCCAATAAGCAACATTATGATAAATGGAGAAAGGGCCGGGACTGTCAACGATTTCATTTTACTTGGGTCTGCAATCAATGCCCATAGCAGCAGGAATCAAGAAATCCAACGACAAATTGCACTGGGCAAAACTGCTGCAAACGATTGCTTTCAAGTGCTCAAAGGCAAAGATGCCACTTTAAAGACTGGGTGGGAGGCACCAACCCAAGCGATGGTACTTTCAATGGCCTCATAGGCACGTGAAAGCTGGACAATGAAGAAGGAAGATGGAAGAATAGTTTATACCTTTGAATTACAGGGTTGGAAAAAAATATTAAGTGGATTACCAGATGAGCAAATCAGGAATGGTATGCCTCATGATCGTATCACCATAGGTATCACCATAGGTGATCGTATCACCATAGGTATTCAACCTGTGTGCTGAACAAATAATCCTAGAAGCCAACTATTACTAAGCAGGATAAGGCATTGGGATTGGAAGAAGAAGATTCATGAACAACCTTGATCATCTCTCTTGGAAGAAATACAGCCAGAATGCTCTTTAAAAAGCAAGCTAGTGAGATTTCATCTCAAGGACTTTGCGCATGTTATCAGGAGGGCCCAGGCCCCGGAGATGAAGAGGAAGACTCAGTGGGAGGGACGGACACAGCGGTTGCAACAATGGGCTCAAACTACTCTGAGAACGGCACAGGACCGGGCAGTGTTCGTACTGTTGTTTGCTGGGTCACTCTAAGTTCGACCAAGGGCACCTAACAATAGCACGACTTACACAGCAATTCCAAAAGAGAGAAAGCAGAAGTGAAGTGCAGCAAGGCGTGGAAGGCAGTGTCCTGCAGGGGTGACCTCAGAACCAGGCTCTGAGGAAGGGCAGGCTCCTTTCTAACCCCCTAACTCCAACTCCACCAACCATTGCCTTGGAGTTAGGTGGTGAGACACTCGAAGTCACTTCTTTCCCGGAGCCTCAGCTTACTCAACTGGCTAATGGGAGGCCTAAGCCTGGCATCCCGGAATGCAAGTTTACGCAAAAGCTGACATAAACAAAAAAGCCAGTCCCACTGCCATCGATTCAATTCTGAGTCACAGTGACCGTACAGGACAGGGTAGGACTGCCTCTCTGGGTTTCTGAGACTGTGACCTTGTATGGGACTAGAAAGCCCGTCTTTCTCCTGAGGAGTAGCAAGCAGCTGGTGGTTTTGAACTGCTGACCTTGGAGCTAGCAGCCCCGTGTGTGTAACTGCTATGCCCCCAGGGCTCCTGGGATAGCAAAGGTAAAAGAAGGGTCTGGTTGGAGTTGGCTCTGGATCACGTGGCCGCCCTGCAGCACAGCCTCTGGGAACTCCCTCCATAGTACCTGGGAAACCTGTCTGTGCCCCAACCGGGGACTCTTGCCCTCCTGTACCAGGGACTTGGCCCCCTTGCCTTCAATGGGCTGCCCATCTGGGTGGAGCAACAGTGGGGAGGCAAGCCTCGCCACGCTCTCCCTCCTGAGACAGCCAGCTGCAAGCAGGCCACCTGACACGCCGGCTCTGCCACGTCTACATTTATCTTGCCCTCCAAGGACATACAGATGCTGTGCCTTATCAGTGCAGGCCAAGTGTCAGAACGACAGACGTGGTGCGCCCTTATCGCGCCAAGGACGTCAGTGACGTCAGCAGATAGACTTGGTTTCCCTGGTGATGAAATCAAGTGCCTGCCTGCCAGCCTGGTAGGCCAGCAGGGGACTGGGTCACACGGGCCCTCGCGTGGGGTGAGCTGAAAGGGAAGCTGTTGGCAACGGGGCTCCAATCCTGTCCCACCTCGAGCTGCCCATCGTATAATGCCAGAGTCAATAGGAAATGCTCAGTAGGCACCTGCTGCATCTAGGCGGGAGACTTCTGGAGTGGTGCGAATGATTCAGCACCAGTGGTTGCCAAAGGAAAGGCTGGAGGTTTGCGTTCCACCCGGCAGTGCCGCAGAAGAAAGACCTGGCGATCTATGGACCCAAAACAATCAGCCGTTGAAATCAGGTCCTTATTCACCAAATATTTATCAAGACCCTGCTACGTGCTCTGCACATGTTAGGCACAAGCACAGCACATCGGAAGAGTTCGAAGAGTACTTGTTGACGGAGTTCTTGTTTAAAGAAACCGAGCAGTGCCCAGTAAATAATCATGCGCCTGTGGCTTTTATCTTCCCCTGCCACATAGGAGACCTGGGTTCAATTCCTGGCCAGTGAACCTCACGTTCAGCCACTGCTCGTCCGTCAGGAGAAGCTTGTGTTGTGTTGAGTGGTGGGGCTGCCTGGCTTTCAGAGGAGCTTCCCGATTACAGAGCCTAGGAAGAGAGACTTGGCAATTTACTTCCCAAACCCAGCCGATGAAAACCCTAAGGCTCATTGAGCACGGGTCCCCGAGAGTTGGAAACTGACGGACACCACCACCCACTAGTGTAAGGAATTTTTCATAGGATTGCAGTTTTATGGGTGTGTGTGTGTGTGTGTGTGTGTGTGTGTGTGTGTGTGTTGGAAATTGATGGACAATATCTAACCACCACCAACACACACTAGTTTAAGGAAGTCCTCATAGTGTTGCAGTTTTAGGGGTTGTTTTTTTTGTTTTTCTTTTTCTTTAATGCCAAGATTCTACCTTTTATGAACCCCCTACAACCCGAGACTTTCCTCCTGGGAAGAGTTAAGCTTAGGCTAAGGCTCCCCCACCCAGGAGGGCATGGGGCAGAGCGGTGGCATGCCAGAGCAGCAGCGACATGCTGGGAGCAGCCCCCTCATAAACGTCAGTGGGGCCTAGGGAGGGCCCTTGATTTATTATATAGCTTTTGGACAGTCCCTACAGAATTATTGCCAAACTGTGGAATAATCGACTCTTTCACTCAAGACCCTCGTACTTTTTTTTTTAATGAAAGAATAAAGTGTGCAATGAGCAGCTAACTAAATAAAAATGCCACACTTTTACCCAACAGAACTTCCTGCGTCACTGAGAAATATCTGCAGACCTCAACAATCTTTTATCTTCACGGGACATTCCCGCCTAACAAGCTTTGGCCTCTCTGAGCACCGCATTGATTGAGACTCTGAACCATCTTTTGTGAATGCTATGGATTGGATTGTTTTGCCCCCTACTCTTCCCCAATGATGAGTTATAAATCTTAACTCCTATGCCCCTTGGTGATAATCCCATTTGGGAAGGGGCTGTCTTTGTTGTGTTGATGAGACAGGATTTGCAGGGCAAGTCTTGGAGCAGTCTCTTGGGAAATGAAGGAGATTAAATCAACCAGAGAGAAGCAGACAAGGGGAAGAGAGAGCCCAGGCCACTTGAAGATCACCCATTGCAGAAACTGCAGAGCCAGGACCTTCTTCCAGAGCCCAGAGAGAGAGGAAGTCTCCCCTGGAGGCTGCACCTGGAATTTGGACTTTTAACCTCCTACACTATAAGAAAATAAATTTCTGTTGGTTGTTGGGTAAAGCCGTCATTTAGAGAATTTCTGCTATAGCAGTACTAGATAAAGCAGTGAAAAATCAGTTTATCAAATAGTAATGCACTTAGGTGCTGTCAACACTGAACAGACATTAGAGAAGGGCTGTCTCCTCTCACGGGTGGGCTGTGTCCTGCCAGTACAGCCTAAAAGGAGCTCCACTTCTGGGACTCACGCTGGAGACTGGTGCTGCGGCAAGGTGTCTGACATAATCCTCATAGCTCCCAAGCACAGATGTGGGGTCCAGATTAGGGAGGAGGCTAATATCCACCCACCCTCCCATCCATCCATCCATCCATCCACCCACCCACCTACACTCATCTATCCATTCATCTATCCACCTACCCACACACTCACCCATCCATCCATTCACCCACCCAACAATCCACTCACCCACCCACTCAACCATCTACTTATCCACCTAATCTTTACCACCCATTTATCCACCCGCCCACACACTAATCTATCTATCCATCCATCCACCCAGCCAGCTATCCATGCGCATGTTTTGGTGTCTATACACTCAACAACAATAACAAAAGAAATAAAATACTTGGACAGGCAAAAACATTTATCTCCTTGAATGCGTCTGCATTGAGTACCAACTAGGGATGATGCTGAAAATGTTTGTCACTTTGATGCTGGCAGAGTCCCTAGGGTGGTGCAATAGCTAATAAGCTCAGTTAACTGAAAGGTTGGAGTTTCAAATCTACCCACAAGTGCCTTGGAAGAAAGGCTTGGCACTAAACAGCCCAAAAAAACAGCCATTGAAAATCCTAGGAGCCCAGCTCTACTCTGACACTCATTGAACTGCAGGAGTCGGAATTCCCTGAATGGTAACCAGCTTTCTTAAGATGCTGGGATGGTAATCAGGTATAGTTCAGTAGGAGGGGCAAGAGAGGTTCTGGGCAGGTCATTCCTCCTTTTCAATCCTGTTTTCAGACCTAGAAACAGGTGTTTGGACAAGATGCACAGTTCCTTCCAGTTGAGGCATGCCAGCTTTCTGTGAAAACCTAACATCACAGTGATGATTACGCAGACGTAGCCTTGGGGGAAATTAACCTGCGCCAGTAGTTACCAGCTTGGCTCCCTCTAAGTGGAGTCTGGTAATCTTGTGGCACTTCCTCATTTACTTAGCAAGGGTGGTGGGGAGTGGGGAGAGGGTGGAGAGGAGGGACTATAGGGATGCTTTCAAGGTGCCTCTGAGGTCTAAACTTCTATCACTTTAAGCTTAAATCATTGGCTAGGATTGAATACATTGGGGTGGGGGAAGCACCTATTACACAAATTGTAAGGGACTTTATTAAATATCTCAACTCTTGCATTCACTCACCCAATATTTCATGAGCCCCTACTATGTGCCAGGCATGGTTCTAGTCAGGAATCCCCCAGGACACAGTCATCATTATCATAGAAGGTCCAGGCTGGAGGGAATCGCAGGAGCAAAGGGTGCAGGCTAGAAATGAGTGTAAGATATTCAAAGAGCAAAAGAGTGGCCAATGTGGAAAAAAAAATTATCAAGGGTTCATGAGGGAGGGTGGGAAAGGGAGGGGGGGGAAATGAGGAGCTGATATCAAGAGCTCAAGTAGAAAGACAATGTTTTGAAAATGATGATGGCAACAAATGTACAAATGTGCTCAACACAATGGATGTATTTATGGATTGTGATGAGTTGTACAAGCCCCCAATAAAATGATTTTTTTTAAAAAGAGCAACAAAAGAAGAAAAAAACCGAGCAGCCAATGCAATGGAGGAGGGAGGGGTCCGGGATAAAGGAAGGGGAAGGGCAGATGTGGCGAAAGGCCAATGGAGAGAATTCAAGGAGGTCCGTGGACATAGAGGGAGTAAAAGGTCATCTTTCTTTTCACCAACCCACAACTGGAAATGAATCACCTTTGTCAAACCCAACTGTGGACCACACCCCATGGTAAGGCCTGTTCAAGTCACAGCAGAGCGGCCGCTGATGGCTGCAAACCTCCCTGGCACTCACCACACCTTCAAAAACACAGTAGTCAGTAGGCTGGCTGCTCAACTTTGTCATTTAAAGTCTCGACAACAAAGTATACATAATACTATAGTATCGATGCTTATAACTCTTTAATAACGGTATTTAAAAGGAGCCGGATATCTTCGCGCCCCTGTACATGCTATTTGGGGCTTGTGAAAGTGATATGCTGAGAACGTGCTTCCCCTGAGGGCCAATGGGGAGTAGGTGGGGTGCTTTTTTTCCGGTGGGAGTGGTTTTTGCAGTATCTAACTGTCCTTTTTCAAATCACCCTGGCTGGTGGCTGCCCAGTGCTGAAGGTGGTGGTGGCCAGGGCTTCACCTGACCACTATTCTGGACAATCTGCAGAGCCAGTCTTCCTGGATGATCCTGATCATGAACCTGCCCACCTCCTCACCTGCCCGCTGGGCCCTATCACTTTGGCTCCAAGCCCACCTGCGACAGCTCCTGTATCCACCAGAAAAATACTGGTGCTATTTGCGCCCGTCTGGTTGTGCACTGGCCCAGGGAAGTGCTAAGGTTTTTATTTGAGAGCACCGTCCAGATGGACCCGGCAGAGGCTGGACAAACACGGTGGAGACCGACAGTAAACAGGGCAGACACTCTGGGCTCTGAGGCCTGGGCTCAGTCTGGCTGAGGAGGTTCGGGCTGGCCTTCCTGGTGGCCAGGGCCTGTCTGCATGCTGCTGTGGGCACAGATCCTGCAATGCCCGCGAGCAAAACAGAGGAATTCACAGGCCACCACAGGTCAGCACACAGGTCTTCACACCCTGGGAGGTGGGCCCTGCTGTGGACCCTGTGGGTCTCAGAGAGATGGGATCAGGGTCTGGCTGTGGTGGGAGGAGTGGACTCAGAAAAGTGTGACGCTGACCCCTGGGTTCCTGGGTACCTCAAGCATGAAGTGAGTGCAGGCTGCACAGATGATGTGCCTGGTGCTTCTGGGGCAACCCCCAGCCCACCTAAGGAGGAGAGCTGGAGGACTGCTTGGGGGAGGGGCTGGGCAGGCACTGGGCAGGTCTGATGAGAGTCTCAGAAGAGGAGGCGGAGTCAGGTACAAAGTGAAGTCTAGAAATCACATTTCTAAAAGCCTCCCTCCATGCCATTCGCCCTCAGTTGATTACTCTGCTTGCTCCCCAACTTCGCTCACACTCTCCCATATGCTGCAAATGTGCCCAGTACTCCCAGTGCCCAGTACTTCCAATGCCCAGTACCCCCAAAGCCCAGTGCCCCCAATGCCCAGTACCCCCAGTGCTCAGTACTCCTAGTGCTCAGTACTCCCAATGCCCAGTACTCCCAGTGCTCAGTATACCCAGTGCTTAGTATGGCCAGTGCTCAGTACTCTCAATGCCCAGTACTCCCAATGCTCAGTATGCCCAGTGTTCAGTACTCCCAATGCCCAGTACTCCCAGTGCTCAGTACACCCTGTGCTCAGTGCTCCCAATGCCCAGTACTCCCAATGCTCAGTACACCCAGTGCTTAGTATGGCCAGTGCTCAGTGCTCCCAATGCCCAGTACTCCCAATGCTCAGTATGCCCAGTGCTTAGTACTCCCAGTGCCTAGCACTCCCAATGCTCAATACGCCCAGTGCTCAGTATATCCAGTGCTCAGTGCTCCTAGTGCCCAGTACTCCCAATGCTCAGTGCTCCCAGTGCTCAGTATGCCCAATGCTCAGTACACCCAGTGCCCAGTATGCCCAGTGCCCAGTACGCTCAGTGCTCAGTACACCCAATGCTGGGTTGAGCCAAAGCTCTCAGAAGAGGTATCCACAGCAACCACCTTTACTCCTCCTACTGACTCACTCCTGGTGCCCCTGTAACCTGACCCACCCATCCACTCCCCAGACTGGCAGATTCCTACTTGCCCAAAGCCTCCAGGAAGATGCTAGGTAAAGTAACCAGTGGCCTACCAAACCCTGAGCCCTCCCACCTTTCTCTGACAGGTAACCCCAAGGTCCCTCCTTCTCCTCCTAAGATTTCTAACACATTGGTCGCTCTCTCCTCTTCCCTTCTGCTGCACAGGGTCCTTTAAATCTAGTCTTCAAATCAATCTGTACTCTTTATGCCCCCCAGTCCTCACTGCTCCTCAGGCCCCCACTCTTCACTGCTCCTTCTGCCCAGCGCAATCTGGCCTGTGGAGGAGTGAACCCCAAAGTCCATTGTCAAGCCTTAACCCTTTCCAGATCAATGACTGTAATCACACACCTCTGTTTAAAAATCTTATCTCCATCCCTCCCCCTGAGCCCTAACCCTGTGCTGGATCCCCATGCCTGATCAGTCAGGCTTCTGTAGGTGGCTGCGCCATTGTCCCCCTATCGCTGGAGCTCAAAACTCTTGAGACCACATAGGCTGGGTGGGAGGAGGTGACTAGTTCTCACTGTGATGGGGTCTCCTTGCCTTTCTGACACTTCCTCACCCTCTGCCTCTATGTGGGGCCACGTGACTTTTCTGGACAGTGCGAGAGAACTAGAGACAAATCTCAGTCCAGGTACAGAGAGTGTGTGCCATTCCTGTGCAAGACCCTCCACTGTTATCTTCCCGCTGTGGTGCGTAAGGAGGCCCAGTTCTGCAGGCCACGGGACCACAGAGCTCCCACTTCGGAGTCACTGCTGTTGTCCAAAGGGCTGTGGCTTCTGGAAAGCTGCCCATAAGAGACCTCGAGAAATAAACGCTTTGTAATAGAAAGCCTCCAAGATCTTGGTGCTGTTGGTCATGACAACATAACCCAACTCTGTGTTCTTGCTGGTCGGCACCCCTGGAGTCCGCTCCAGCTCGTGGTGACTCTGTACAACAGGATGGCACACCACCTGGTCCTCCGCCAGCCTCGCCGTCATTGCTACCTTTCAGCTCACTCTTGTGGCCAGTGTCAGTCCAGGTCCTGGAGAGTCTCTTGATCTATGACCCTCTGGGTTATGAAGGGTGACGTCTTTCTGCAGGGACCGGCCCTTCCTGATGACATGTCCACAGTGAGCAAGGTGAGGACTCCGCATCCTCCCGTCTCGGTAGCGTTCTGCCGACTCCCTTCCAGACAGATCTGCTTGTTTCTCTAGCATTCCATGGTCTAATCTAACTTATCCTGACCAAGGGTCAGTCCTTCCAGTCGACGAATCTCATTGGTTCTCTAGCAGTCCTTCCCCGTCTGTTCCTGTAATTACCCTCTGGATCTGGGCCCATAAGATCACGTCTGGAGTACAACCATGGTCTCCTAACGAATCACCCCACCTGCACTTTCTGAACGCCTTCTAAGTATCCTAGAACTCCCAACCAGCATTTCTTTTTCCTATGCATTACTTATCCTATAATTTGTGATATTGTCTTAAAACAGTATTTATTACTATGTATGCTTAATTATTAAACTAGATGTTGGTTGAACAAAAAGAATAACCTATGGTTGGTAAAAATGGAAGAGATTCTCCACCCACCAGCGGTCAAGGCAACAAGAGAGAAAGGCGCAGTGAGCTGGTCAACGTGTCAGTCTGACAGCCGCTAGAGCTCCTGAGGATGCAGACGAGCCGGCACCTAAACTAGCATGGCCGACACCAGAGGGGCTACGAGGAGCTCAGGAAGTCAGCTCCCTTCTCTCTCACCCTGCCCTGATGTGCCTGCGGGAAAAGACGGCCATCAAGGATAAGCACAAGTACCCAAGCTCCCAACACAGTGGGGGGTGGGGGGTGGCGGGGAATGAGGCAAGATGGTGATGACTAGAGAATCCTAGCTAGGGAGTGGGTCTCACACTCCTGGGGGGAGTGGGCCTCCAGCCACCAGGAGGAATGGTCTTCGAACTGCAGAGGAGGAAACTCAGCAGCATGAAGCAACGGGTCACTGCCGGGCACAGAGCTGGAGGCGTTCTAGTCTCATTCTAGTCTTGATCCCTTGGGCCAGCTCTGTTCTGGGCCCAAGAACATCACAAGGACACCATGCCCGAGTCTAAAGGGGGCAGCATGGTCTGGAGAGGCTCCTCCTCATCCTCCAGCACCTGACTGTTCTTCACCTGCTCACACGGGAAGCGGGGCCAGGGCAGGCAGCTTCCTCTCCTTTCACCAACACCAACTCAGCAGGCACTTCCTCCCCCATAAAGCCAATATTGTCACCCGCCATCACAACGAAGACCAGGGAACCGCAGGATAGGCTGAGTGGCACAGGGGTCGAGGCCTGAGCTAGCTGGGGAGTGGCACTGAAGTGCCATCTAGTCTAGGAAACCAGGAAGCAGGGTGCAGGCCCTGGGGAGAAGGCTTGCGGAATAAGCGTGGCTTCACATTCCACCGCAGGCACAGGCAGCTCCCTACAAAGCCCGGGCAGAAGTCCAGAGAACAGCTGGGCCGGGGAGTGCAGGGTAACAGAGTCCTGTGTGCAGGCCTCCCTCGGCCTGATGATCCTAGCATGTGTCTAGTGTGTCAATGACATGGAATGGTCATGTCCTCTCCGCAGAGCTCCTGCCACTTGCCCAGTCAACCTGGCTCTTCATCGTTGTCATGTGTCCTGAGTGGGACTAAGGGCTGAGCCACTTGGATGTTGGGCTGTGTGTTTTCCTCAAGAGAAGAGGCCACTTCGTGCTAGAGTGCTTGGCTGTGTGGGTGCTGGACAGACAGGGCTGGTCATGCCCAAGACGGGCAACCCTCGGGAAGCGTCAGTGACCCACCAGAGCAAGGAGTGCCTAACACAGCCCACTGCTCAGCTCCCGGAACTTGGAGCTCACTCGCCAAAGGAAGGACTTAGACATTTAGACACTGAACTGTGTTTTCTAAAAATGTAGGCCCCTTTGGCTAGGCCATAGTTCTCAATATCGTGTGGTTATGCCCCATTTTGTGATCTGATGTCCGAACTCACTGCCAACGGATGGATGCTAGCTCCTGGCGGCCCTATGGAACAGGACAGGGCTGTCTCTGTGAGTTTCCCCAGCTGTAACTCTTAACGGGAGTAGAAAGCCCCATCTGTCTCCCAAGGAGTGGCCAGTAGTTTGGAACTGCCAACCTTGGTGATGGTAGCCCAATGCAGCCCGCCAGGGCCCTCATATCTATGATTTGAATGAGGCAGATTTGTGGCAGTTATGTTAATGAGACAGAGATTAAACAAGCTGGCAGAGATCAGAGGAACCTACTACCACAGGCAAAGAAGAGCCAGGAGCGGGGCATTCTGTAGGCCTGGGGTACCTTGGCTGAGAAACTCTTCCACCCAAGGGATAGAGGATGAAAAGGACACACACACCCTCCGCCCCCCCCCCCGGAGCCAACAGAGAAAGAAAGCCTTCCTCAATAGCTGGCACCCTGGATTCTGCCGTCACACCTCCTAACCTGTGAGAGAATGGATTTCTGTGTCCTAAAGCCACCACTTACAGTATGTGCCTTAGAGCAAAGCCACCCTCCAAGAGGGAAGCATGGACAGTGCCTCTGGATTGGGCCCAAACCCACATGCTGGGGGACTTCAGACAGTCACAGAGCTCTCTGCACCTCCGGCTCCCCATGGGGAGGGCGGAGGAAATAACCGCACCTGCCTCCAAGGCTTACGGAGGAGAAATCATTCTGCCTCATGCACACCCACCATCTGATGAACGTTGGTTTTATCTCTGTCAATTAGATGTCAGTGTACTCCCTCCTGGAATCTACCGAATCAGGTGATTTGGTTTTTTGTTTGTCTTCTACCAGTTTTATTGGCATGTAATTCACATATCAGACAGTTCAGTAGTTCAATCACATCAAGAAGAGTTGTACAATCATCACCACCATTTTAGAGCATATTCTTCATTCTTGTACTCATCCTTGTTTATCCCCATTTTCCCCCAACCTTCCCTGCTTCACCCCAAGGAACCATTAATCCAGGTACTGTCTCTACAGGTTTACCTATCCTGGATTTCATATACAGAAAACTTTTTTTTGAAACTAGCAAGAAAAAAACTAAAAACAATAACAAGGTAAAACAGATTTTTAAGACCTCAGTCAAAAAGAAAGCAGAAAATATTAAAAATTAGAATAAAATTTTAAATGGATTAGAAGAGAGATCAAATGATCAGGTGTTAAATTTTAACCTAACTGCATCTGCAACAATCCACTTTCCAATGTACAGTGCATGCTAGCAAGACTGCTCCCCTCCCTGGTCCATGGTCAGAGGGAATTCATCAGAGACTTCATCCACACGTATTTTCCCTTCTTTTTTTTTTTTTGGTTGACTGACATTCAACTCATTGTACGGATGGTTTGGCGGTTCCCTGGCTCCTTGTGCCCCTCTCAGGGCAGGGGACTCACCTATGGTCCTTCGGAGATCTTCACACTGGCTGATGTGCGGGAACTTCAGGATCTCCTTCCACTTCTTGCTTTTGCCTTTGCGCTTTCCTCCACCCCCTGCAGAGATGAGGGAAAGAGGTTAGTGGTGGCCAAGGCTCTGGAGTCGGCATCCCATTCTACTGAGCCCACTACCAGCTAGCTGGCTGGGCAGTGTCAGGTGACTCAATGAGGTAGGAAAACACGGGCTGACTGGTGCCAACTTACTAAACTAAAGGGTGAACAATTTCTCCCTTTTCACCAGCACATCCGAGATTCTCTTCCTGGGTATGGCCATCCTCTGTCTCTCCCAACCCCAAATCACCTTCCTACAAGATCAAAGTCTTTCCCAAACAGAAACTCAGGGGCATTTGTTCACTGTGGATAATGAGTCAGTTAGTTTGTGCCTGCTTTACTTATTGGGCAATCCATCCCAGCAGCTGCAGGGAGGTCTTTGGGCAAGCCAGGGAGACCCCAGCACCCACCCACACTCTCTCTCTCCCTGTCCCAGGCCGCCATCCAACATGGACTCCCTCCCAGAGGCAGCAGGTTCAAGCCCTCTCTGCCTGTACCACGGCCACACCAGGATCCCTGAGGTTGCACCTCCCCAGGCCCTGGTGGTGCCTGGGATCTGGTCTTGCAGACCAGACTAGAAGCTAGCCTTTTCCTATTTACTGTTTCCTGGAATTGATTGGATCATATCCTCCCGAAGTGTGTGCTGGAATCTCAACCCCTATACCTGTGGACTCCTCACCACTTCCTTTCTCATTTTGTCCCGTTGCAGAAATGGTTGAACAACATCAGGAATATCACATGCCAATAAAATTTTGCTGAAGGTCATTCAACGACGGTGCAACCGTACATTGACAGGGAGCTGCCAGAAATTCAAGCCCGATTCAGAAGAGGACAGGGCCAGTTGGAGCTTGACTCAAAGCAGGAAATACCAGAAAAATATTGATTTATGTTTTATAGATGATGCAAAGGTCTGTGTGAATCACAAGCCACTGTGGATCACACTGAGAACAAGGATGCCAGACACTTCATTGTGCTCAGGCCGGACCTGTACGAGGACTGAGAGGCAGTGATTCGAACAAAACAAAGGAATAAATGCCACGTGGTTTAAAATCAGGAAAGGTATCTGTCAGGACTGTATCCTTTCATCATCCTCATTCAATCTGTACGCTGAGCAAATGATCAGAGAAGCTGGATTATATGAAGAAGAACGCAGCATCAGGAGTGGAAAACGGCTTATGAACACTGAGATACACAGATGATACAACCTTGCTCGCTGAAAGTGAAAGGACTTGAACCACTTGCTGATGAAGATCAAGGATTCAGCCTTCAATGTGGATTACAACTCTATAAAGAAAATGAACATCCTCACAACTGGATCATGATAAACAGAGAAAAGCCTTAAGTTTTCATGGAGTTTGTCTTGCGTGGGTCCATAATCAATACTCATGGAAGTGGTCGTCAAAAGATCAGATGATGTACTTCATTAAGCAAATCTGCTGCCCAGGATCTCATTAAAATGCTGAAGAGCCAGGAAATCACTTTGAGGACTAAGGTGGGTCTGACCCAAGCGATGGTATTTTTTATTGCCTCATATGCATGTGAAAGCTGGACAATGGAGGAGGAAGACTGAAGACAAATTGGTGCCTTTGAATGATGGTGCTGGTGGAAAATACTGAAAATATCATGGACTGTCAAAAGAACAAACAGATCTGTCTTGGAAGAAGCACAGTAACAGCAGGTTTGTGGTCTGTGGTCTGTGGACGTGATGTAATGTCATTACTTTGCATCATGCGATCCAATGTGATAAAATCACCTTCCATAGTGCAACTTATGAAGTCCTTACTCCCCGACATTTGGCCCCAGTTGGAGAAGGGGACAGGAAACAACAGAGAAAATGAGAGAGGAAGTGGTAAGGGATATTAGCGTAAGTTAAGGCATATTGGTGTAGAGTGAATTATAGAACTTAGAGAACTTATCACTTCAGAGTTATAAATAGCTGTGTGGCCACACACACACAGAGAGAACCATCTACAAGTCAAGGAACGCTACCAACAAGGGCAGAATCTTCACAGTCAAGACCCTGGTTAACGCCCCGCCCCATCGATGAGCAATGACATGTCTGCTCTTTCAGGCCAGCCCATGGATAGCTTTGCCACAGCAGCAGGAAGAAAGGAAGGCATTCCCTTGGGGCCTGGGAAGCCTTACAAAACAAATCATCAAGCAAGTGGATTGTGGAGCCCTTACCACTTCCTCTCTCATTTTCCCTGTTGTTTCCTGTCCCCTTCTCCAACTGGAGGCCAAATGTCAGGGAGCAAGGACTTCAATTTCCACTTTTCTCAGTCACCCCCTTCTTCTCCACCCTCACAACTTCCAGGGTCTCGGAGGGCCTGTTTCGGACAGATGCCAGAACACTGGTGTACACTCGTGGAATCTAGCATGCCACTGGATTATCACCTGCATTTGGCCTTGGACCTGAAAACACTTCTGTGCCAAGTGGCTCCAGGAGGAGCAGGATGCTGTCACCTTATGATGGGACCAGGCCCCCCTCCTGAGGGCCAGGAAGTAGAAGAGGGAGCTGTTGGGGCAGGTCACCAGTGTCTGTCTCTCTGTTCTCCACTTGTCCCATCTTCAGCCCCAGCAAAGCAGCCCCAGCTCCCCACTCTCAGGTCTCCACAGGTGGCAAAGGCCATACCCTCCAGGGGGTGGGGGTGAATGTGTGTTGGACACCACCCCTGAGCAGCCACTGGTTTGAAGAGCCTCTTGTTGAATGCCCAGAGGGAGTCTTGGGGGAAGACACCATTGGGCCATGTCACAGATGAAAGAACAGGCGTTAGAGGCTGCATAACTCATCAGCTGGTGGCCTGCTGACACCACCCTGCTCCTGGACTCCAGCTAGTGGTAGCACACACACACTCCCACACGCCACAACCTATCCCACACACCCAAAGCCCATCACACATACCCTACACACCACACCACACATGACACATTACATACCACATCACACACCACAAGCTGCCCTGAGCCAAGCCCCCCACACACCCTCCCCTGCAGTCCTCCCCCTGTTCTCACCCAGAGACGAGAAAACCGAGGTGTGGGGCAGGGCAGCAAGTCCTCTATGGCCACTTGGCTCCTCCGTGACAGAAACAAGCCCCTGAGTTCAAAGAGTAGGCCCTGGGCTCTCTGCCCACCCCTCCTCGCCCCCCATTGGGCTGCAGCACCCCCATTTAAGTGTACTCAAAGCTGGAACTTCTTAGAGGATCCAAGGGAGCGGTGACGGCAGCACCCTGTGACAGGCGCAGGAGGGGACGGCACATACCCAGGCCTGCAGCACTCCCCAAAAAGCTGCTGCCCAGAGCCAGGCCTGCAGCCATTCTGTTTGACCCTTACATGCCTTGTTTGTTTCCTTGTTCTCCAAGCCAGCTGCCAACAATTAAACACCAGGTCTCACATACAACTCATGCGCTGACTTCTCTCACATGGTCAGGCAGCCCACATGGCGAGAACCGGCCAGGGCTGGGCAGCAGCTGCCCCAGGACAGGACATGTGGTCTCCAGAGAGGCCCTGCCCCACCTAGCTGGGGTCCTCATTCACATGACCTGCTAGCCCCCTAGGGGTTTGTATGTGGTCCCCCAAAGAGTCAGCCGCAGAAAAACCAGGTCCAAGACCTCCATCTGGGGCTACACAGCCTCGAAAGGACTTCCAAGTTCTCTGCCCTCCCCGCCCACCACCCTCCCACCGCTCTGTCCCCAAACCTGGCTGGCTGAGGCCTCTGGACAATACAGATCCCCAGGCTGCCCCCAGAACTCACTGGGCCACAGGCTCGGGGAGCAGAAGCCAGGAATGTGCTTCCTTAAAGGGCTCTTCAGGTGATGCTCGCGCGCGTGCCGACAGCACATGCGCGTGCGCGCGCACACACATTTCTCTAGATGAATTTAGCCATCGAACTACAGAATTCACCAGATTCATCCATTCAACCAATATGGACTGAGCCTCTACCAAACTCCGCGCTGGGGTTGCAGGGTTATGGGGTGGGCATGGTCTGTACCCTCTGGGACTTCCGCTCCAGGAGGGGGGCTGTCCGCACAGAGTAGCTCCTGCCACACACACACACACACACACACACACACACACACACAC
>NW_022103968.1:10568068-10574253 GCF_000313985.2 Echinops telfairi
CCACACACACACACACACACACACACACACACACACTTCATGACTCATTCCCTGGATGTTCTGACCAACACGTTCGTTCCAGAGACCTGTGGGGCTGGGGGAGCTCAGTCGTGAGGTGACTGAGGTGGTGATGGCGGGGTGCCCACTGAACAGTGAAGACAGACTTAGAGAGGGGGCACCACACAGCCTCTGGAGGCTGCCAGAGTGGAGTGGGCACAGCCCTCCTGGCCCCCAGCTGGGGCTGCTTTCCCCCTATTCTGACCTCCAGAGCTCCAAGAACAGGGGGGGTGAAGGGCGGGTGCCCCTCCCCTGCTGGAGCCTCCCCATCCACATGTGGCTTCCTGCTCCTCAGAGTCCCATCTATCACCTCAGGATTTGAGGGTTCAGACGGGCCGGCAGGGATTCTGTCCCAACAAGCAACAACACGCGCCTCAGCGAGGTCACTGCTTGCAGACAAACCCTTGGCCCTCAGTGTGCTGTGGACTGCTGGGCAGCATACTTGAGGGCTGAAGTGTTGATACTGTTTATTATTTCAGTCAGACTTGATTGTTTCTCAGTACCCTTAGGGCCCTGCCATGCCAGAGTAGGAACTCCCTGTGCCCTGGCCCTGTGGCCCCAGCTGCCCTGAGCCTCACTGTGCCCTGCCCAGGACCCAGGCTCCACCCATTCTTCTCAGCCAGGTTCCAGGCCCTTCTCTGTGGTCCCCCCATCTTCTCCCCCTCTCAGCCATTGTCCACAGCCTCAGCCTGCTTTTCCAGAGCCTCTCCCCCACACCGTGGTCTCAGCCTGCACCTGTCACCCTGAGGGGCCCCAGCTACTTGTCTCTGAAGAAAGCCCTTCTCTGCTTCCTCCACCAGGGTCGGTGCAGGAAGCCCCAGCCAGACAGATACATGTGCCCCTTCCTCAGTCTACTTCTACCGGCCCATTCAGCCTCGGTGAGGTCCCTACTGATGCCCACCACTGGCCCTGCCTCGACCTGACCCGCCTGCTGCTCTGTGGACCACCTCATCCCCCACCCCGAGGCCAGTTCTTCCCCGAGTACCTCTAGGCCCCATAGTACCTGCTGAACAGAACAACCCCCTGGCAGCCCTTCTTAGCCCCCAAACACCCCAGACAGAGGTCTCTCTCCAGGAACAGTCTGCCTGTCCTCTCTGCCGTACCCCCAGGCTCAACCCTCAAGCCTGCTCCAATGTCTTCTCCCACTGGAAGTCCCTCCAGAATGGACTGGGAGACAGAACCCCCGGGGTCTGGCCTTCCAGAGGTGGGCCGGGCAGCCATCTCTTTCCCCAACAACTAGCACAACGCCTGGTTCATGGCGAGCTTTTGCCAAGTGCTGCCGAGGAATGACCAGAGGGAGAAATGGCAGGAGGCCGGTGCTGCCCATTGTCCTCCTTATAGTGCTCTTACTCGGGCCCTGGCCAGTGCAAAGGGTCTGCGCTCACCACTAAGCTGAAAGCTGGCGATTCAACCCACCCGTGGCACTGTGAAAGAAAGGCTTGGTGCCCGACTTCTACAAAGATTCCAGCCAAGCACCCGATAAGCAGCAGCTCTACTCGGCCATGACTCGGAATCCCTTGAAGGCAATGGGTATGGTCATGCCAGGTGGCTTTTCAGCCCCATTGTGCCGATGAGTCACCTGAAGCTCACAGAGAGGAATTATAGGGCTGATGGATGAACCGCTCCCAGACAGGTGGGCTTTCTGTCCCCGCCTCTCAGCTTCCCCATTTGCAGGCGCTCCCCTCCAGGGAGTCTCATATACTACCAGCTTCCTGGCTGACTGCCCACCTCCCACCTTACATCCTCTGGTTAGCAAAGAGGAGCCGAGATGCCCCTTGCCTCCTTGGACACCCTGCTCAACCCCTGCACAGAGCAGCGGGCCAGTGGCCAGGGGGATGGCCCCACCAGCTACAGAGGCTGACTGAAGGGACCCTGGTCACAGAGTTCTGGGGAGGGGCACCAGAGCACCAAGTGGCTGATCCTTTCCCCTGCATGGGTAGGTGGGCCACCCAACCCTGGAGGAAGTGCACTCCAGGGACATGCATGTGACCCCCCCACCTCCCACGCATGCCCTCTGCCTTGGCCGGCCCTTAGGAAGGCTGACCTGAAGGAAGGAAGGAATTTGCTTATCAAATTCCACCCCATTCACTTCTGCTTTCTCCTGTCGTAGGCAGGCACCTACCCTGCCGAGGGGCTGGGGAAGTACGATAAGGGGGTGGTGACCGGCCGAGAAGGGTGGGGCTCTCGGGCAGGAGGCCACGTCCTAGCAGGGAATGGAGTCAGGAATGGGGAAACCAGTCATAATAACGTCACTACCATTTCTTAAGCACCAGCGAGCGCGCATGACCGGGTTGGGAAAGCTAGTGGTGTTCCTTCTGCCCCTGCGGGCCCCTCAGGGAAAAACACCAGTCCCCCCACCCCCACCTCCACCCCACAAGGACTGCCACCAGAGGAGAGGCTGTCGTGGCAGGGAAGGGTTTGTCGGCTGTCAATCGGTTATTCTGCCTGCTTCTGCAGACAAGTTTGTGCTTTGGAATCAGAGGAGATGGAGGTGGGGATGGAAGGGAGCTGAGCTCCAGGAGGCACTGCCAATGGCAGCTTGACCCAGATGCAGGGGTAGGCATGGGCGGGGGAGGAGGGGAATGAAGACGAGGTTGGGTGAGGAGCAGCCTCCAGCCTCCTGGAGACCAGTGACCAAAGGACACTGGCAGGGGCACCTCGATGCTCCAAGGGTTGATGTGCTGGGCTCCTCAAACCCAAAACCAAAACCCAACCCTCAGCCATGGAGTTGATTTGACTCAAGGTCACCTTGGGCGTGACAGAGGTATCACCTGGTCTGTAGGGTTTTCACCATCACAGAAGTGAATCGCAGGCCTTTCATAAGCAGCACCGTGGAGTGGGCTCAAACTGCAAACATTTGGGTTAATGCATGAGCAAAAACTCTGTGCCCCACCTGGAGACCTCCTTGGACCCTGGGGCTTCTTACACCCCCTTCCAGAGCAGTGGCCCCTGACTTGTGCAAA
Source organism: Echinops telfairi (assembly GCF_000313985.2). Classification (NCBI taxonomy): domain Eukaryota; kingdom Metazoa; phylum Chordata; class Mammalia; order Afrosoricida; family Tenrecidae; genus Echinops; species Echinops telfairi. Next base: position 10,571,089 of record NW_022103968.1, read on the forward strand.
ATAACTGACCCTGGACCTCATGTCCACCTGACGTGAATTCCTCATACTCCTGGGACCAGGGTGCAATTCGTACTGTTCACATGTCTCCACATGTATAGTCCTCACACTAGCCCTGAGAGGTAGGGCTGATTACCGACCCCCTTGTACAGATGGGGAAGCAGAGGCCCAGAAAGACAAGAACCTAGGCACCTGATTTCCTAGGCCGTGTGTGACACCTGAGCCAGGTGGTCTCACACTTAGTCTGATGTCTACTTCCTCTAGGGACAAATGTATAATTGATCAGAGGATGGCCCCTTGGAGGAAACCAAGGGAACCTCTATGTCTGTATTTCCCCAAGACCTTCTTTCTTAAATCTGGGGTTCCTGTTCGAAATGCCAGCCGTGGCAAACCCCAAACCTGTGAGTCAGAAGCTGTGGGTGGGGCAACATCCCGCCTGAACAAGTCCTCCCCGAGAGGCAAACCCCCCCACACCCCCGCCCCAAAGGGAGAGACAGTCCTCCAACAGGTACTGCCATGTAGACAGAGGGACCCTTCTTTCGCAGAATTCCTCTGACCTGGTATTCCTGTTCTGCCTACTTCCAAAAGAGGTGACTTGGTGGCAGGGTGGTTACATGCTGGGCTGCTAACCGCATTGGCTCCTCGGGAGAAAGACCAGGCTTCCTGCTTCCAGAAAGAGTTGGTCTTGAAAGCCCACAGGGGCAGTTCTACCTTGTCCGCTCTGAGTGGGAAACAACTGGCCGCTCTGAGTCGGAAACAACTCAATGGCAGGGAGCTGTCTTGTTTGGTTGCACTTCTCAAAGAAACAGAAACAGTTCAAGTTCCCTGCCATTGAGTTGAGTCTGGCGGACAGCTGATCTAAAGAACAGGGTAGAACAACCCCAGTCAGTTTCCAACACTGTCACTCTTTGCAAGAGTGGAAAGACTCACCTTTCTCCACAGGAGTGGCAGGTGGTTTCGGACTGCTGCTGATCTTGTGGTTAGCTGCCCAAAGAGCACCGGCAGTATGCGGTGAAGCACTGGCTGCCAGCCGAAAGGCTGGTAGTTCTAACACACTAGCTGCTCTATTGAGGCCTAGGAAGTCCTATCAGGCAGTTTGGGTCAGCTATGTGGGGTCCCGGTGTGTTGGAATGGATGGCTCCACAGAACAATGCCTTCTCAGGATCTGGAGAAATGCACAGAGACGAAGACAAGCTAGCTGTCTACGTTCCTCTCGGTTTGAGCCTGGAGATCCTGGGGTCTGGCTTGGGCAAGAACCGGAGCCCTACCTGACTGACAGCCTCACAGCCACATGCAGTCAGACATGGGAGCTGAGCGGTGGGAGGCATTGCCAGGAAGCCCCAGGAGATGCAGGGGAGGAGCCATCAGCAGTGAGACAACCCTGGGGTCCATCCCTGTCCCTTCCTGACTGGGAGTCACCTGGCTCTCTATAACACTGGGCATGGGAGTCACTGTGCCCACATAGTCCACTCTATATGGCTTTTCACTGTGTTCTGATTTCAAAGTCACACTTCATTTGGGATGCCTTATGGTGACTTGGGCTACTAACCGCAGTCAGTGGCTCAAACCCACCACCACTCTATAGGAGACGGATGAGGCTGTCTGCTCCCATCAAGATGGACAGTTTTAGAAACCCTGGATAAGGACCCTGTGAGTCAGGATGAGTGAGTTTGGTTTTGGGGAGGGGTCCCATAATCCCAGAAGAGGGATCTTTTCTGGAGAGGGGAATGTCGCACAGTTCTATGGGTCTTGAGGAGGCATCTGTCAGCCTGCTTCCCCACGGGGCATGCTACCCCAACTCCAATCCAGGGCAATGCTGATGAGTGCTGTTCTAGCCAGGGTTTGCAGGACAAGCCTCAAGCAAACTGGCTCATGAAGAGAGGATCGTGGCCAGGATCCCAAGGCCCTCCCAGGGTCCAAGGAGCTGCAGCAACATCCCTAGGCCAGTGGAAAGAGAAGGCTGTGGAGAACCCAGAACTGGGCTGCCTGCCTCTGGCTGCCACCCTCTGGTTGCCTGCCTCTCTGCCCACCATGCCAGGCTGGGCACTTCTTAGCACAAGAACCCAAGTGGCTGTGAAGGCCCCTTAGTTGTCAAGACCCCTGGGCCCAGCTCAGTGTCCACCATCCACAGTCCCAGAGAACGATCCTTATTGGCCAGCTCATCTTTCCTCTCCAGACCGCACATCATGGGTGCTGTGGTTCAAGTTGTGTCTCCTTGCCCCCAGCCCCCAGGATGTGTTGAAGCCCTAATCCTGAGCTGTGAGCGGGACCTTGCTTGGGGGAACCGGGTCTCTCTCTCAGTGGCATCAGTTAAACCAGTGGTTCTCAACCTTCCTAATGCCGTGACCCTTTAATACAGTTCCTCATGTGTGGTGACCCCCCAACCATAAAATTATTTTCATTGCTACTTCCTAATTTTGCTACTGTTATGAATCGGGAGACCCTTGTGAAAGGGTCATTGGACCCCCCAAAGGGGTCACGACCCACAGGTTGAGAACCACTGAGTTAAACCATACAGCTGTCAGGTGGGTCCTAGTTCACCCCTTCTCAGTGGTGTCTCATAAAACGGGACAGACAACAGAGAGAGTCACACAAAGGCATGAGTGGGAGACAGATATCATGTGACAATGGACATCTATAAGCAGCAAAGAAAGCTAAGCGGTACCCTCAGCCCAGGACACCAGGAGCAGTGTCCCCCTCCCCAGAGTTCCTCTTCAAAAAGGGGGCGTGGGGCCAAGAGCCTGTACTGGGCTGCCAGCCTCCAAAACCGGCCACAATCACGTTGCCCCTTGAAGCCACCAGTCTGCCAGGTTCCCTGTCGGCCTCAAGGCAGACTAGGGTGAGCCAGAATTGGATACCATCTGAACTGGTCTGGGCACTGCAAGGCAGGCAGAGGGCAAGAAAGTGGGTAAAGAAACAACAGGGCCATCCCCACTCTCAAACCTAGTGCGGAAACTTCTGGGGTGGGGACCGTCCCACCAGGAGTACCAGGAGCTAGGCCACCAGATCCCCATCCTCACCCCCTCTGTGCGGGAGGCTGCTGCTTGTGGATCCCACAGGGTCACAGAACTTGGAGAGAAAGGCCGCTTTGCGCTCGGGAGAGGGAGCGTGGGTCAGGAGTCCATGGTGCACTGCCAGGTGGGGCTTTGGAATATGCATGGGAGCGGG
>NW_022103968.1:10574381-10636002 GCF_000313985.2 Echinops telfairi
TGTGCTCTGACTGAGGTGGGGGCAGGGACGTGGGATGATCTCTCTACCAGACTGCAGCTCACCGAGGCCAATGACTCACTTGCTCTCAGCACTCACTGCAATGGAAGGTCACGTTTCCATTCAGCCAGTGTGGGACCAAAGAATTGGTTCAGTTCTTTCTTACACAGATGAGTGCTCAGCTCCCACCATACTGCCAGCAAGGCTGGCTTTCCAGAACGCACCGCCACGGGGAGGCCGTGGGTGTTCTCAGAGCCAGACCGTCAGCGACAAAGCGAGGGCCCGGTTTTCCTGGTGAAGGGAGATCAGCCCTGTGTCTGCGCCCCCTCACCCCCACCCTCCTCCTCCAGTTTTCCTTTCACATCCATCTTGGGCCCCGCACCTGTGCTGACCGGGTGAGTGTGGGAACCTTGCTGAGTCAACGTCTCTTTCATCCAGCTCCGATCAAATCAGAACCTCAGTGACAAGCCTGATCGGGGGTGGTGTCCCCCAGTGACTCAAGCCTATTCAGAGGTGACAGGCTTCAGCCATCTGTATTTGGGGTGGCCATGGCCTGCAGAGGGCTTTCCATGACCCAGCACACTTGGCCACTACTGAGAATGAGAGGTGGGCATCAGGAGAGACTAGCCCTGGGTCCAGCCCTGCCACCGGCTCACAGGGACCAGGAGGAAGCACCAGCCTCTGCCTCAGTTTCCTCGTCTGGGGCTAAGACCATTGCACAGAAACAGTGGGGACAGAACCCTCTTTTATTTAGGAGCCCAGTAGTGTGTTCCAAGGAGCCTTGGTGGCACTGTGGGTTCAGTGTGGGGCTGCTAGCCACAAGGTCAGCAGTTCGAACCCACCAGCCTCTCCTAGGGAGAAAGACGAGGCTTTCTGCTCCTGCACAGATTTAAAGCCTCAGAAACTCAATGGAATTGCCCCGACCTATAGAGTCGATATGAGTTGTCATCAACTCCACAGCAGTAAGTTTGGTTTGCGTTTGGTATCAGGTTGCACCAAACCCAAACTCACTGCCATCTAATCCATTCTGATTCCTGCAGACTGTGGGACAGGGTGGAACTGCCCCTGTGTGTTTCCGAGACTAACTCTTTAGAGGAGTAGGAAGCCCTCTTCTTCCCACAGAGCACCTGGTGGTTTCGAACAGCTGACCTTGGGGTGAGCAGCTACACATGTAACCACTATGCCACCAGGGCTCCCATGGTGTTCCCCAGATTCATGTCTGCCTAGAACTTCCAGATGTGGCCTTAGTTGGTATGAGGGTCTGACAGATGTGAATCATTAAGGGCCTTGAAATGAGGTTATCCTAGATTTAGGGTGAACCTCAAGTCCAATGGCTGGTGAGCTTATAAGACAGTACTTCTCAACCTGTGGGTTGTGACCCTTTTGGGGGTGGAACAATGACCCTTTCACAGGGGTGACCCGATTCATAACAGTAGCAAAATGATAGTGATGAAGTAGCAACGAAAATAATTTTATGGTTGGGGTGGGGGTGGGGGGTCATCACGACATGAGGAATTGTATGAAAGGCTCTCGGCATGAGGAAGGTTGAGAACCACTGCTCCAAGAGAAGGGATAGTGAGGACTAGACACAGAGGGACACTGGGGAGAGGTCACAGGAAGACGAGCTGAGACTGGTGTGACACTGCCACTAGCCAAGGCCCACCAGGGGCCACCGGGGGTGGCTGGGAAGGATTTGTCCCTGGAGCCTCTTGGGAGAGACAGCCCGGCTGACGCCTTGATGCTGGCCCGCCGGTTCCCAGACCGAGGGAGAATAAACCCCTGTTTTCAAGCCACCGATTCCTGAGAACTAGTTAGGGCCGAGGACTCTGTTGGCACGGTGGGCTAAGCATCGAGCTATTCAACAAGGATGCCATTCAAGTTCACCAGCAGCTATCCAGGAGAAGGGTGAGGCTGTCTGTCCCTGTAAAGAATGATCATTTCGGGAGCCCTATGAAGCAGTTCTGCTCTGTCTTACAGGCTCACTAAAAACTGGAAAAAACTCAGTGGCAGTGGGTGAGTTCGGGCCATCCTGGGCAATGACACAATGCCCCAGGGTTGATAGGGTGGGGAGAGAGGGGATGGGGCTTACCAACACTGGGCAGGGGGACCCATCTCATCTCTGTGGGTCCTACGTTCTGAAAACACCCAGAACTTGGCAGACTCTACTTTGGGGCACCTTCCTGTGTAAAGACTTTCTGGTCGCGCTTGACTCACGGGACTCCAGCCTGCCTCCTCCCTACCCCCCACCCCTCACACATCCACCCACCCCGCACCTCTGTCCAGCCCCCATTCCTCCATGACCAAGGTTCTTTCTGCTGCGTGGCAGGCCCCACCAAAGGCACTAGGCCCTGTGAGATAGGATTTCTGCTTTGGTGACTTGAGTAAGCTGCCCACTGGAACAGGGGCTATTAGGAGCTGTGGCCCTGATGCCTCAGAAGTGTGCCCAGTTCCATCCTAGCTGGGAAAGGGGTGAGTTTGAAAGGGACATGGGGAGATGAAGAAAGGGGGCACAGAGCCCCCCCTTCCAGGGTTTCCCAGGGCTCCACACCACCACCTTCACCACACACTGGGTTTAACCCTCTTTACAGCACTACTGCAATGACATGAGGAGGACGCCTGGGTCCCTCGGTGGCCCAAACAGCTAGCACTCTCAGCTACAAACCCACAGACTGGAATTCTGAGCCCACGCAAGGCAGGGAGGCAGAGTACAGCACAACTGTACTCTGACATCCATGGGTCATCAGGCTTTTAGAAACCAGCTCAGAGCCGCACAGGATTTAGCCGAGACTGTTCCAGCGGCCCGGAGGCAGCCTGCCCCAGAGTCAGTAAAAGCAAAGAGATGCGGAGGCCAGGTGGAAGGGAGGGATCTCCAGGCCCAGCCTGGACTGCTTAGTGTAGGGTGGGGGGTGGGGGGGGAGAAAGAAGCCCCTCCTCACTGCTGAAGAGGAGGGTCAGCAAGCACAGTGGTGGGCATTGGGTGCCCCGCCCCTGCCCCACCTGTGCCGAGCGCTGCTCTTTGCAGGACGGGAGGTGGAGGGTGAAGATGCATCTGCTTTCTGCCTCAGTGAGCTCTGTGATGTGGCCGATCTCAGCTGCAGGAGCCTGAAACTTGCCCAGCAGGCTAAGGGCAGCACAACAGCTGGGAGGTATGAGGCGTGGAGGGCGGAATGGGGCCTGTGGGGCCTGTGGGCTGTGGGCTGTGGGGAGGTTCACCTCCAGGCCCGCCTCACAGCCACACGACAGTTGGGGTTTCCAGGGCAGAAAAGCCTCAGCTACAACCAGAAGGAACCCACAACCTCAAATTAGGAAAACCCAAACCAATGCCAGGCCTGGTAACTGGTCACCACGGGGACAGCAGACACGCCTCCTCCCAGCCCACTGAGCCTGGTGTGGTTGAGGGGAGGCTGGAGACTGGGCACCTTCCCTCCCAGAAAGCTCCTGCTGCTGAGGGCAGAGGGTAGAGACTGGGCTGCCTCCCGGAGGGATGGTGCCGCTGCTTCCCAGGGGCTCGGACGACCGGCTTCACAGCCTCTTCACTGCAGTGTGAAGGTGGGTACTTCCACATGCTTATGTGAACCTGCCACACATCTGCTGTGTAGCCTTGGTGACATTCCCCAAACTCACTGCCGTCTAGTCAATGCTAACCTCACAGGACAGAGCAGAACTGCACCTGAGTTTCCAAGATGGTGACTGTTGGTAGAAGTAGAAAGCCCCATCTCTCCCGAGGAGCAGCCGATGGCTTCAAACTGCTGACTTGCAGTTAGAAGCCCAATGCAGAACCACAACGCAACCAGAGTTCCTGCAGTCGAAGATGCTGCAGCTCAGGCTGCATTGCTGTGTTAGGACTGGAGCCACGTGTGCGAAATACTTAGCAGAGAAGATGCTCACTAACTGTAGCTGTTGTCACCACCACCATCATCTCCGCTATCACCTATTACCATCACCACCATCTCTGCAACCACTGTCACCACAGTGATCACTAACAGCACTACCAGGTCCAGCATCGCCACAATCATTTCCACTACCACCATTACCACTATCTTACCACCATTTCATCACCACCACTACCACCTTCATCACGAACACCACCGTAAGCACCATCATCACCACAGTCATCTCCACTACCATTGTCATCATCACCACCCTACCATGACCAACATTTTCATCAATACCACCACTATTAGAAATACAACCATCAGCATTACCAATACCATCACCATCACCACAGTCATACCCTATCATCACCAATGTTATAATCAAAACCACCACTATTAATTAGCACCATCACTATCACCACAACCACCACCCCAAAACCACCAACATTATCCTCAATACCACCACTATTACCACTATCAACACCCTACTGCCATCAATACCACCACCATTACCCCACCCCCACCCCCACACCAAGGTTATTTGTGGATGAGAGAACAGGGACCAGGGAGCTGGCATGGGGCAGAGAGCACATCTCAGGTCCAGGTCTTCTCACCCTTGATGCAAAGTTCAGGCATCTATCCAACCACTGCCCCCGCCCCGCCCACCGACACACACACACACACACACACACTGCTTCCCCATCAGCATAATGTCAGATCTGTCCCAAGGCCTGGGACATCCTGGGGATGCCTCTGGGAAGCCATGCAGAGGGGGCTACATGATCTGGTCCACTAGCTATCTGACCTCCCCTCCTACTCTTCCCTCCATCGCTCACTCCACTCCAGGCACGCGGTTCACCTTGCTGTTCCCCAAGCAGCCCAGGCACATTCCTGCTTTGGGAGCTCTGCTCTGGACCAACGTTGGCCAGAGCTCCCTGTCCTGGCTATTCAATTCTGCCCTTGTAGCGCAGCAGTCATGGGTAATATGTATACAAACTGGCATGGCTGTCTTCCAATAAAACTTTATTTGCAAAGCAGGGAGTCTGTTGGATTTGGCTAGGGGGATCATAGTTCACACCTGTTCTTCTGTTCCCTCTGCCTGGAACCCTCTTCCTGCACCTTGGGAGAAGATGTCCCCTGAGTAATAGATTCACTTCCTCCAACATTTTATACAGACCTCACATTCTCCAGGAGACTGGCCGGACTACCCCACCCAGCCATCCACCCAGTTCTCCCATCCACCTGCCTTCAGCTCTGAGTTTCCAGGGCACGCATCACTGAGCTACAGTCTCCATGACTTGCTCCTTCTGTTTCTTGCTTATTGCCTGTCTCTTTCTCCCTTCCAGTTACAATGTGAGCATCACCACATCAGGGACCTTCGTTTCGCTCCCCGCTGAGTCCTAAGAACCTTGAATGGTGCTTGGCATCCAGGAAACCCTTCATGAGCCTTGGATGGGTGGGCAGAAGCGTGGAGAGAGGGGCAAGACCACACCCAAAGAGGTGGTTTCCAAACGAGCCTAAAAGCACAAGGCCCACACCACACACCACAGCCTCCCCTGTCCTCTCGGAAAATGGCCATATACCACCTCCTCCTGAGGAAGGACCAGTACAGAGCCTCCCAGTGCCACCCCCAGGGTGTGTTGGCTTCCATTCAGGGGGTCAGTGCCTGTCACTGGACCATGTGCCCCTTCTTCTAGGACAGCCTGGGAAGCCAGGCGGATAGACTTCCCACTCTTTTCATCACAAGCTGAGTGGCCACAGGCCACGTCTCCAACCTCTCTGGGCCTCATTTCTCAATCAGTATAATAACCAAGAGGAACCCTACTGGTGCAGAGGGTAAGGCGTCAGATGGCAAGGTATGTCCTTGCCCTCCCCTGGGGAGAAGCGTTCCTGCGAGAGACTTGGCAAGGACAGGGACCCCAAGGGGGAAGCTGAGTGTGTCTGAGGCATGAAAGGCAGCCCAGAGCGGCTGGAGCGGAGTATGTCCAGAGATGAGGCTGGGAGGGAGGCAGGCGGCGGCCCCTGGCCCCTCAGCCTGCAGGGTCTCGTAGGTCATGATGAAAAGTCTGGAGTTCATCCTATGAGCAATAGGAGCCATTGGAAGCCTGGAAGTGGTTTGCTTGTATAACCCCACCAGCTGCTCCACAGGAGAAAGATGAGGCTGTCTGCTCCCGGCAAGATCTGCTGTCGCCCACACCCTGTATAAAACCACTGTGAGTTGAAATCCACAAGCTGGCAGTGGGGATTCTTGGGAGGATCAGAACTGAATGCCCTTTGAAGGGGCGATGAGAGTGTGTCCTGTAAGTGCTCGTGACAAGGACAGGTTAGCGTAGGCGGGTGCGAAGACGGCACTTTGACGTCCTTCTCCAGCCACCGCCTCAACGCTCCGAGCCCACGCTCCTCAGCAGGGCCCTCACTCCTCTTTGTCTCTCGGGAGGACATTTCTTTGCAGAGAAAGCGGACCCCTGTCATCTAGCAAACACCGCTGACCTGACGCATGTCCCTTCCAAGTAAAACAGAGATTTTAGAATGTGTTTCTGTGCTGACTCTGCTTTTGCCTGCACCGGTTTTTCACAGTTGAGAAAGCGTGGCCACAAAAATTAACTTTTCGCTGCAAAAGTGATGCCCTTGTCTCAGCAGAGCCCAGCTCTGGCCACTTGCGTCTTTGTGATGTTTCCTCTGGGTGGAGGCAGCTGTGAGAGTTGGGGGAAGGGAGGTGGACAGAGCCCCGGAGAAAAGCCACAGGCCGTTGTAAGTTGGCCTCCACAGCACAACTGTGGTTATTTTGTTGGAGAAATAAACAGGGCTGTTTGCTCATGAAAAATGCCTCAATTTTTCATAGGATCGTCACAAAAATATTTGCATTTCCCTCTGAGTAATAATTACTTCTGCTCTTCCCAGAATTTTTGCACTGCCTCCTAAAAGAAACTGAAGGGACTCTTTAGAAACCCTTCCTCATCAACCCCCCACCCCCCTCCACCCACCGTGCCTTTGGTATGTGATGATGTCAACGGAACTGAGCACACAGAGGCTGGGGGGTCTGAGGCAGGGAAGAGGTCAGGGAGAGCCAGGTCCTGCCTCATGGCTCCCACGCCATGTCTCTGCGTCTCACCACAGCAAAGTGGGTTTAGGCTGCAGATGGAGCACCAAGCCCAGAGAGGTCAAGCACCTGGCCTGGGGTCACACAGCAAAGACATGGCTGAGCTGGGATTGAAACTTAACTCCCAGTCCAGGAGGCAGAGACAGAGTGAGAGCTGTGGTCCTAGGCAACTTCCTCCAAATTCTGAGGCCATGGGAGAAGCTCAAAGGAAATACACCGCAAAAGAATCCGTGGACAGAGGGGTTTCCTGTGTCAAGGGGAAGCTCCCCAAATGGGGGTCTAAGAGGAAATACTTGATTCCCACCCATCTTTATCTCATGTGAGCTCCTCCCCCAGTCCTCCCTGTCTCAATAAACAGCACCTTCAACACCCAGTACCTCAGGCCACAAACCTAAGGGCCTCCCCTGATTCCAGCCCCGGCACTGTCTCTCAGACACAGGGTGGTAAGCACCACCAAGAGGACCGTCAGCGATGCATACCTCCCGCTATCCACAGCCCATGTCCTCAGCCCCTCCCACACAGAGCAGGGCTGGTGTGGTGGAAGTGGAAGAATGTGGTTTCCAAGAGGAGGTCGTTACTGTGGCAGTTACATCATCTGTTGTCAGTTTGAGACTACTGAGAGTGAAGGGGCGGAGTTTAGCCTGTTAATCAGGTCACAGCTTGATGACCTCATTTGAAGGCGCTAAGGAGAAAAATAGCTCACTGGCGGCAGTGGGACACATGCACACTCCCTGCAAGACATTCCTGTTGAGAAGACACATGGAGCTATGCTAGAGCCCTGGAACAGAAGGAGCCACTTGGAGACCCCTGCCAGCACTGAAATGCTTCCACTGTCACTGGATCCACAAGACTTTCCATCCACTGGCCTGTGATCCTCCTGCATTCAGAGTCATTTATAGATTGGTACTGGACAGATGGGCTAATATCAGACTTATGGACTTGATCTGGACTGGGCTGGGATGTTTTCTCAAAATTCAATTGCTCTTGTATATAAAGCTCTTTCTTACACACATGAGTGTCTACGAATTTGTTTCTCTAGTCTACCCAGACTAACACAGTTACTGTGCCTTCTTCTCAGGTCACTTGTTCTAGGGGAAGCTAGCTGCCGTACTCTGAGAGGTCTATGGGGAGGAATCGAAGGCTCCCTGCCAACAGTCACCACCATCAGGCTGCCAGTCATGCGAGTGAGCCACCTTGAAAGGGAATTCTCCAGTCCTGGTCGAGCCTTCAGATGCCTGTAGCTCAGCCATATCATGGCAACAACTCCATGGCTCAGGAGAGACCCTGAGCTGGGACAACCCAGCTACGAGGCTACTCAATCCCTGACCCACAAAAATCATGAGCTAACAATGGTTTGTTGTTTTTGTAAGCTTCTAAGTCTCAGGTGGTTTGTCACACAGCAAGAGTCCACAGACACAGCCCCCACCACAACCACCCCCATCCTGCTGCTGTCCACCCAGTCCTATGGACTCTACCTCTGCATGACACATCAATACTCCCTTCTCCTCCACATAGCTGCTCTCCATCGCGTGGGACAACCACAGCAGCCATCTAATCAATCCCCCTGGTTCCAACTGGTTCATGTCCAGCCCAGTGTCCATGTCACTGCCTGAGGGGTTAATGAAAGCTAACCACTTCTGGGTTCCCAATGGTGCCCCATTGCCCTCAGGATGAAATCGAGACTCTTCGCCATGACCTGGGAGATGCTATAGGCTGAGGCCCACCTGGGAGCTGCACCTGTCTCCCTTCCAGCCTCATCTCCGAACATACTCTGCTCCAGCTGCTCCGGGCTGCCTTCTGTGCCTGGAACATACCACGCTTCCCCCTGAGGGCAGGGACACGCTCTCTGGATAGCTCATCAGGAAGCACCTACAGGGGCAGCCCAGCCGGAACCTCACCCACGTGCTCACGCCACACAGACAGGCTTGGCGGGTCTCTCTCGAGCCAGTCAGCACAACTCCTCTGAGCTGGGTTCACAGAGGTGTGAGGTGCACTGGACTGGGTCTAGCAGCCTGGGTGTGTGACCAGAGAGGACGGCTCCCCTCTCTTGGCTGCGTTGACATATCAGACGCTGTCCATCTGCAGGACACCTGACTGGACTTGGACAAGCCATGTGGATGCAGAGTCGAGAGCCAGGCATGGGGGTGACTGAGCATCAGCCCTGGGGGCCTCAAGAACAAAGCCAGAAAAGAGCGGTTCCCCTCACCGGCGCAGAAGCAGAGGGATGTCGCGCCAGGTCCCAGGCGGAGCTCAGGCTCAGCTTTGGTGCTGCCAAGCACATGGGCTGATTCACCGGGAGGCTCCCCGACCCCACGCCTGACCCAGGCTCCGTCGTGGGATCCCCAGCTGACATCCAGGTCTGCTAAGAGGGCTGCTGAAGCCTCCACCCAGGGCCTTTCCATGGCAATGGAGACAGCTGCCAGCGGGCTTTCAAACACAGACAGCCGGCTTAGGGGCCAAAGCCAGGCCTCCACTGGCTTCCACGCAGGGTAAATTCCTTCCTGCTTCAGGGCCTTAGCACATGCTGTTCCCTCCACCAGACATGAACTTCCAGCTGCTTGTTTTTAATGAAAAGATTTCACAAGTAAATCTATAGACAGTAGCTAGATTCGTGGTTTCTTGGGGGTATGATGGGGAGGTGGGGCGGGGGGAATGGGGAGCTAATAACCATGAGTACAAGAAAAAAGGAGGTGTTCTGAAATTGATTGCGGTGGTGATTGTACAACTCTCTTCCATACGACTGAACTATTGAATTGTGTGATATGTGGGTTATGTGCCAATAAAGCTGTTTAGCAGGATATATGTATAATTTTTTTAAAAGAGATTTCAAGCTTCAGGAAGAGAGCGAATAAAACAGAAACACGCATGTATCCACAGGCTCCGTCAAAACGAACCATGAAACGCTCACTCTCCCGTGGGGACACAGGTTCGCATCAGACAGAACTGCCCAATCACCCTGACACAGGCCCCCACCTGGTCAAGTCCCCTGCCCCCTCATCATCAAGCCCCTCCCTGAGCTTTCCCCTGCCCCAGGTGAGCTCTCCCCATGCCCCTGCTGTGCTGCAGGCCCTGGTCTCGGCTCTCCGGCACACTGATTTGGGTCATCGTTGGGTTCCTGTCCGAGAGGTCAGGGACCGTGTCTGTTTTGTGGCCAGTGACTCACCAGTGCCTGGCCCACAGCAGGCCTGCAGGGACGTGGCACCAGGAGCTGCTACGCCACACTCATGTCCACGCAGGACCTGAGAGATGAGCTTCACTCTGCCTCCATCCACCCTCGCTCTCCCTGCTGTCGGCAGGGCCTCAGGTTCCTAGCCTGGGACCCTGAAACACAAGGCCCCCGAAGCACGAGGCTCCACGTCAGGTCCCCCTGCAGAGTGCCAGGTGCCCTCCCTCAGCCCACTGGCCTACGCGTCTGCAGCCAGATACCGACTGTCGAGTGCCATTGAGCCGACACACACAGCACCACAGCCACACCAGGTGGCAGAAAGGGCCTGCCGTGGGGCTTTCCTCGTTGTCATCTTTATAGAAGCAGAAGAATCGCCTGGTGTTTCTCCTGTGCAGCCACTGGGTGGGATTTGTGTAGACACGGAGCACTCACTCCTCGTCCCACCAGGGCTCCTGGCCAGACACCTCTTTGCGCTCGGCCCGAGGAGCTACAGGACACAGCCATGCTCTGACCGAGACAAGGAACTGCTGCCCCTCACCCCTCACACCCCTTTCCTGGGTGGAACCGACCCGGCCCCCACCTTGCTAGCCACACCTGTTCCTGGGCGGAGTACCAGAGACCAGGCACACCATCTCTGATCCCAGTGTGTCCAGAGAAAATCCTGGAATAGGGATAGCATGATACTCTAGCTGCCACTGTCCAGGGAGGCTCTGTACTGGCCAGCATCTCTCCTTTCCCACCTCCACCTCACAGGGCCGACCCTGCTTACAGGGCAGAAGCCTGGAGCAGAGAGAATTCACCTGCTGCCAGGAAGAGGCAGAAGCAGGATCTCCCAGCATTGAGAGCCCACAGGCAGGGGTGTGGGGCAGCCTGGCCCTGGGAGAGGAGGCCCGAAGAGCCTGCAGAGGTTGGTTTTCATGGGGCCACAAGCAGCCCGTCTTTGCTCGCTTTGGATCACTCCTAGGACGTCAACCCAGCATCTTAACGACCGACAACAAAGCCAGCTGCAGACAGACAGACGCACAGGCAGACGTGCACGGATGCGTAGGATGCCGTAATGATGATCCTCAAGGACAAGCGGCTAGAAGTAGCTACTAGGGCCTCCCCACCTAGCCCTTCCCTCCGACCACTGCATCAGGGCTGGCCCCTTCAGATGCCCATACAGGCCTAGTCCAAGGCCTGGCCCCACATATGTTCTCAGTCCCTGTGTCCTTCTCTATGGGATGGGCCTGTGCTCACTGGGCTAGGCACTGATGGGAAGCCAGCCTGAGCAGCAGAACCCCCTTCCGCTCCCACACCCCGCTGCACGTTGAGCACCATCCCAGACCTTTACCCGCCTGCCTTCTGGACATGGGAGGTGCTGAGGGGGACCGCAAAGTGAAGGCCTGGAGTGGCCCAGACACGGGGAGAGCGTGGTCATGGGCAGCCAGGCCTAGACCATGTCCTGCACTTCTCCGGGCTCTGCAAGTGGATAGGATGTCTGTCCACCTGTGAGTCAACATCTGTCCATTACACGGGGGCTCAGGGTCCCTTGAGCAGGGTTCCCTCAGAGCCTCAAGTTCTCAGAATCCTAAGAAAGGTGGCTGTTAACTTGATGTCAACTTGACCCTGTGTGAAAGTGCAGGAGTGGAGTCCAACCTGTCAATCAGGCAGTAGGTCGCCTGATGATACTAGAATTCTGTGCCTGTCTCCAGGGGCAACCCCACGTGGGCCTCTGACCCTGGGAGCCAACTTGGGACCTGCCGGGTACCCTACCAAGTTCCCACCAATCCTGGATCCACTCAGCTCTGCATCCACCAACCTGTGACCTCTCCACTATCCACATCACCTTTCTGCATCATGGATCTGCGTGACGTGAGTTTGAAAGAAGGCTCTGGCTACCGTCGGGCCCATGGACTTGAGTTGGACTAGGCTGGGTTGTTTACTTGGTAGAAAGTGACTTCTTGGTATGAAGTTCTCCCTTGTGCCTATGTGAGTGCTACTGGGTTTGTTTCTCTAGACAACCCAGCCTAACACATCATGTGACACTTTCCCATGACCAAGCTACAAAAGAAGGGGGTGGGAGGCAGAGACGTGAGATCCACTGTCCTGACATAGTGTTACCCGAGCATATCCAACGTTTGCTCACCACAGTGATGACATTGCTGAGTATAGACATTGCTAAGAGGGTTCGCATTCTTTCCATCCAGAATCCGGCGGGTATTTTATACTTAGGACGCATCCCCGTTCCCACGGGGCCACATTCCAGGAGCTCCAGTGTCACAGGCAGGCAGCGAGTGGCTCTGTTGTGGATAGTGCAGACCCTGGAGCACCAGAAGCAGCAGCCTGGAAGGGGACTGAGGCAGCTCTACCACCCATTCATTCGCCACCTGATGGCCACCTGATGGGCGGTGTGCAGGGTAGGCCCCAGGGGAACAGCAGAAACAGCCCCTCCCATGGGGCTCACATCTGGGAGACAGATATAGGCGAGAACAGCAGTGGGGAACCATCTCCCGCTGGCCCAACCCCCGTAAGGACATGGATGGCCACCTGTCCAGTCAGACAGCCTTATGTGTGGTTTGGAAAATGTGGGCAGTCCCTACCTTCTTCCTCTGGGCATCAAACACTCCTCCCTGGCACAGCCACCCTCTAGTGTGAACTCCATCCACAGACCCTGAGGAAGCCCTTGGAATGTGTTCAGATGGGAGAAAGGAGCTCTTCTTCCACCGGCTGGCAGGAACCCCAGGGAATTTTGGTCAGGTGGGCCCTGAGGGTGCCAGGGCTAGGGGTGGGCAGGGCCCAGCAGCTGGGGTGGCGAAGGCAGAGAGCCTGTCCACCCCAAGACTCCTCCTCCTGCAGCTCCTGGTGGTCAGAGGAGCTCAAGGCCTTGGTCCCAGCTGCCAGCCCTGCAGCTCAGTTGTTCAGCAAGTGGTGGTGCCCCCACTCAGGGGGACCCCCACAAATGTCAGCATTCAACTGTGGTCCTCGGGGGGGTTCAATGGCTGCTTCTTCAGAAGGAGCTCACCAGGCCATTTTTCTGAGGCACCTCGGCTAGCAGCTGAGTGCATTAACCATTTTCATCACCCAAGGACTCTCCAATCCACTGCCATAGAGTCAAGTCCAACTCACAGGGACTCGACATCGGGTTTTCCAGTCTGTACATCTTTATGGGAGCAGACAGTCTCATCTTTTTCCCTGAGAGCGGTTTGAGGGTTTGAATCATTGATTCCATGAGTAGCTATCCAATGCCATCAGAGACTCAAAACCAAACTCACAGCCATCTAGTAGATTCCGACTCATAGGAGCCCCATAGGATAGAGTGGGTGGGTTTCTGCTACTGGTGGCTTTTATGGAAGTAGAAAGCCTAATCTTTCCTCCAGGGAGTGTGTGGTGAATTCAAACCGCTGACCTTGTGGTTTAGCAACCCTATTCACAGCCTGATACTCCACCAGGGCTTCTAGGGCCTGCCTGACGTCAAAGTGACACTAACAGCAGCCCTAAAGGACAGGATAGAATGTCCCCTGTGAGTCTCCGAGACTGCAACTCTCCAGAGGAGTAAAAAGCCCTGTCTTTCTTCCGAGGAGCGGCTGGTAGTTTTGAACTGCCATCTTAGCCGTTAGCAGTCCAACATGTAACCACTGCAACACCAGGGCTCCCTTCTCGGGGACTCGTGTTGCTTTATTTCATTGACTTCATAACATTCCTCACTATCATCCAAGTTCTACTGTTGGCGGGGTTACAGATTATGTGTAGACATGTGACATTAGCTCCTGGCTTACTCCCCACCCCAAGGACAAGGGCCCCGTCTGCCTCGTCCTCAGCCGTATCCCTGTAGTGCAGAACAGAGCAGGCCACAGAGCAGCCTTCCACCTGGTCACTGGTCCCGGAGGGCCACAGACCCTCTCCGAGCCTGAACTGCCTCCTTTTGAAATGTCAGGGATTGGATCACAGACTCAAAGGAACAAAGGGCTAATGAGCTAGTTGAGCCACTGTTGACATGACCCTGAGGCCAGAAGGACTAGATGGTGTCCCGCTACCACTGACAACCACTCCGATTGGGAACACAAGAAAAGACAGGATCAAATTCTAGATCCTCAGAACAAGCAGACTTACTGGTCTGACAGACAGGTAGGACCTGGCCCTGGAATCAACTTCCAACCAAACAACCGACAGGCATGTTAAAGTGGTAACAGTGACAAGGAGTAACAGTAACAACAGGGAGGGAAGTACCTGTTTCAACCATCAACCATCAGAGACCCAAAGGGCAGTCTTTTCCCCCAAACAACACTCTGCAGGGAGGAAGGGGCAGGATGGACAGAGGAACTGATGGAAAGCGGGAATCCAGGGATTGGGGTGGGGGTGGGGGGTGGGGGGAGCTGTTACATTGAAGGCTGGCAACTTATGTTGCAAAATATAATCTGTAACATTGTTAACAGGAAACAAAAGGCTCCATAAACTTTCACTCAAACTACAGCAAAGAATAAAAATGGCAGGGACTGACTGGGGCAACCTCCACACCCCTCCCATCTGGGGACTCGAGGGGGGAGCACTAAAGGGGCAGAAGACCCAGGAAGAAGAGATAGGATGCTGTGGGCAACGTGGCCACCTCTGCCAGGGGCAGCGAACAAGGGCTCCCCCAGAACCACTGGGCAAGGGGCCCTGGAAACCCCAGGCTTTACGTAGAAGGAGCCCCAATTCCCGCCCTTGGAGACTCCCTAGCCACCTCTGCTCTCCCACCTGGAAGGGCCTGTTTTCTGGCCCCAGGAAATATTGACATTTTCATTTAGTCTGGTTTTAAACCACGTGGGCTGAGACACTCCATCCAGTAAAGCAGGAAAAACTAATCCAACTGGGGGGCAGGTAACAACCATGGACTGAGAGTGGAGTTGGCCCAGCAGCCCCCACCCACCCTTCACCCTTCTCTGCCTGCTGAGAACAACCAGCCCTTGTGAACAGGGGGACTCACCACTCCTGCAGAGCCCCAGGAGGCTGCTGGGCAGACAGGGAGGGCGGCCTTGGCAGATGCTCCCCTCCATGCCCCCAAGGATGGCTGCCCTCCTGCTGGGCAGGGTCTCACCCAGAAAGTGACCCTGTTACAAATCCAGGCCTCATGCAGGGTCTTCTGAGGACACCTCAGACCTTCTCCGGTCGTGAGACCTCGGCAGGCGGGGAGCATGCAAGCCTTTGCTTTGCTACCCTCCAGGTTCTTTGGCAGTGTGCCTCTGGGTGCAGCAAGGGTGCCCTTGGCTAATGAGGACTCAAAATTCCCACTGGACCATGCCACCCCACCCCCTCCACCCTCCCTGCAAAGGGAAAGCCAGGAAAGAAAGGACTACTCAGGAAGGTGGCTTCTTTTATTCCTGGGCAGAAGGCAGGGTTCTGCTCATACTGCCTGGAGTGGGGCTTCATTTGAGTGGGAGCTCATGGAGTGCCAGGGGTCAGAGTAAAGAAGTGCTGAATTGATTAGCAATGTCTGCCGGTGGCATGGGCATGGTGAATAATCTGTACATGCTAGACATGTGTCCTTCGTTTAGGGATGGGGTGGGGTGGGGGATCCAACACTTAAGAACAGCTGTGGGAATTCGGACAACCCAGGACTCAAATGGTACGGAAATGTGGTCAGAGTAATCCCACCGGAGACGCACAGAGGAAAACCACTGGTCGTTTCCAGGGCACAAAGGACAAGCCCCTCCCAGAAAGATCTAGTCACTTCCTCGGCAGCTGGAAAGGCCTCTGTATGAGGGTAACGCACACCTGCTGGGGATGTCACTCAGCTCACCACCCACTCCCACTGCTGCCAAGCCCATCCCAACTCCCAGAGAGCCTGCAGGACAGAGTGGACCAGCTCCACCCAGTTTCTGAGACTGAAAGCATCATGGGAACCGACAGCCTCGTTTTCCACCCACCGAGTGGAAGCTGGGTTTGAACCACCCATATTGCAGCTAGCAGCCCACTGCCTAACACATGGACCCGTGGACTGAGGCTGCTTGGGAGGCATTGTGGGGCCCAGAAAGCGATGCCCAGAATTATGAGCTGGGTTTGCTGATGACAGGGTGTGGGGAGGGTGGGGAGGGAGGTGGTTCTCCCTGGGGGCAGATGAGAAAGGAGCTTCGAGCTGCCCGTAGACTTTGGTCCATTGGTCTGAGCCTGTGCAGGGGAAGAACTGAGACCAGAAAGAAGGCAGACCTATTCAGCAGTACACCATGGCAATGTGGGCACCTCTGCCTCCAACTGAGATGTACTGTCTCCACCTCATCTCGGGACCTGAGGAAGAGGCTTCCTCACAAGATGGTGGGAAGATCCCCTCCCACAGAAAGCCGGCTGGGACCTGCTCCCCACACAGGGAAGCAGGGCAGGGCTCAGGGGCGTGGATAAGGGTAGGGCTGGGGAGAGGGTGAGGTCAGGGGGACTGGCATCCCTGGCCTGGAGCCATGGGGGTAAAATTTGAGGGAAAGAGTGTTCATTCAGAGAAGAGACTGGGGGTATTCTCCACATCTACAGGAGACACTTACCCGGAAGACAATGTCTTAGACATAAGGAGAAGGTTCCAGAACATGTGACACTAAACTAGGGGAGGAGAGTCTCAGTGCAGTGTCTCAGGGTTGGGGACATCACAAGTAGGGAGGCCGTAACTGGGTATCATAGCACCCCAACTTCTTGGAATAGCACGACCTCTGCAGACTGCATCACACCCCCACCCCCACCCTCTGGGCCCCCGCCCCCCTATCTATGCTTCCTGCACCAGAAAAAAAGAAGGAAACCGGAAAAGCCGGTTGCCCACCCCTCCATGGACCTCGGGGGCTGCAGTAAAAGCAAAAAGTGTGTGGAAGTCGGCGGAGTGCCACAGAGCAGCAGGAGCCAGCCAATATGGGGAGAGCCCAGTGGGATCGCAGGTTCTGGTCCTCAGTTCCCCTTCAGGTCTGGAACTGTGACCACCCCCAAGTGGGAATAATCAGCCATCTAAGGGTGAAAGGGCAGCATATACCAAAGGACAGAGGATCATTTACTCAAGGACAGAGGGTCATATATCCAGGACACAGGGTCATAGACCCCAGGACAGAGGGTCATAGACCCCAGGACAGAGGGTCAAAGACTTCAGGATGCAGGGTCATAGACCTCAGGACAAAGGGTCATAGACCCCAGGACAAAGGGTCAAAGACTTCAGGAAGCAGGCTCATGGACCCCAGAACACAGGACCATATACCCCAGGACACAAGGTCATATACCTGGAGGGCACAGGGTCATAGACTCCAGGACAAAGGGTCATATACCTGGAGGACACAGGGTCGTATACCCAGGACAGAGGGTGAATCCTTCGAGGAGGTGGGCAGGCCACGGCCCATCCAGGGGACTGAAATGGACGAGTGGAAATGTGCATAAATCATGGAATGTCAAACTGATGATCTACTCTGTAGAGCGGCACCTAAATCACAATGAAAAGTTTTATTATAAACAAATAATGCAGATTACAGTGGGAGGGGGATGCACGAGGAGTGAACCAAGTGCAATTACCACAGGCAGCGACTCAGCGGGGACTCAGCAGTGCAGAGTGACAGAAACCAGACACACAGAAAAAGAGTAAACACTGTGCAAGTTTGTGGGATATAAAAAGATGATGGAGTCTTTGCAAGGTGCCTCAGAAGAAAGGTCTGGGGATCTGCTTCCCCAACTGCCAGTGTTTGCTGCCATTGGGGCCAAGCACCTCGGAAAGGAGAAAGGCACCTTCCCCCGCTTCAATAGGGACTCGGGAGGGGAGCTGGGAGCCCTGTGTTCTAGTCTGGATGGGTTCATTGTGAGAATCAGCACATTGTTCCTGTTTGCACGAGGGCCTGGGCCAGACCAGTGGTTTTCAAACTGCCTCACTAGGACCCTGCTTGGTTCCTTGGGGGCCCTCAGGAACCACCCCAGTGGGGTCGTTTCATTTGAAAAGCCAGTTCCGAAGATATTTTTCAAAGATTGTTAAGAGCTGAATTAGATTCACTTAAGGTTCCTAATCCAGCCAGGAGCACAGACCGAATGAACCATAGAAGCAAGGATGGCAAAACTTCGGGCATGTCATCAGGGAAGACCAGTCCCTGGAAAAAGCCACCATGCTTGGTAAAGTGGAGGGCAGAGAAGAAGAGAAAGGCCCTTGACGAGATGGGTAGACACGGTGGCTGCAACAAGGGGCTCACACATAAGAACAACGGAGAGGGTGGTGCTTCATTCTGCTGTACACAGGGTCGCTCTGAGTCACAACCGGCTTGGTGGCACCTAACAACAGGTTCCCTGAAGGAGATCTGGGATTCGACTGTCTCTCCTGCTAGAAAACAGGATTCTGGGGAGGGACAGTCCTCATAATCCTGTCTAGCCCACGTCTGTGCATTTGGTGGGTCAGTGAACATCTTCCGTCCAGGCACTGAAGATAGGGAAGAGAGAACCCGGCCCCCAGAAGCTCCGGGAGGGTGTAGAGAAGGGTGACTGACGGAGGCAGGCTTTAAGGAAGGCCAGACTCAAGGAGGCAAGGATGGCAGTGGAGGGGGGAGGCTGCATGGAGAAGGGGTGTTGAGCAGAAGGAGGAGTGGGAGTGGCTGGGGGGAAGCCGTACTCCTGGCCCAGGGAGAGAGGGAGCAGCTTACAGTGACCCAAGGGCAATGATGACAGCGACCACAGCTTGTCCTGTCACCCCCCTGTCCCGATGCTGGCAAAACCCAAAACTCGCTTTCCCAGTCCCCTTCACAGCTAAGGCACAGGCTTCGTGACCCAATCCTGCTCAAGGGCACCTGAGGGGAGTCTGCCGGGGGGCTTCCAGGAAAGGTCGCCCCTCCACATACAAAGAGGGGTGTTGGAGGAAAACCCTTTCTTCCGCTGGATGTGAAGAAGACTGCTTGGGATGTCTGGAGCAGTAGCGGCCTTCTTGTGGCACAAGGAGGCAAGCCTGGGGACCCAGGCAATCCCCTGGATGGAAGGGCCACAACTTGCCATTGGATACAAGAGCCAATCCCACAGAGGCTAGGGGGATCGCACTACCACCAAAAAAGAGCCGGGAGCAGAGTGCCCAGACCTTTGGACCTGGTGTCCGAGAACCTTCTAGACCCAGGAGACAGCAGCTGTAGTGGTTGGAGATCAGAGGACAAGAAATAGCAGCAACCATGGCAGCAGCAGAGAAATGGTGAAGGTGGTTCAGGCAGTGAGGTCATGGGGTCCTCCGACAGCCACAGTGGGCTGAGAGCAGGTGCCTTTGGGCAGGAAGCTTACTGGTGGAGTGGAGTGTGGTGTCACACACTAACACTTGCCTGCGTAGGAGTAGCCCAGGGGAGAGCCCTGGGAGGGCCTGGCCGACAGAGGGCCATTGGTGAGTGTACAGAGAAAAGGGCCCGTCTGTGCGCACAACCAAAAAGCTGAGGGTTGCCCTGCTCAGAAGGTGTACGGATTGATAGCCTCCTGTCCCCTGAGCTGTAGCCTGATACTTCACTACTAAGGTCTGGGTGACGACTGCTATGCATTGTGGAGCCCGGCAGAAGTACAGGCTGACGGTGGGACCACTGGGGTCAGAAATAGTGAAAAAGTTGGGGGGTGACAGTGCATCTGACCTCCAGCTCATAGGTCCTAATTCTCACCCCGCCTCCTGAATGCAGTCAGGTGCAGGTGCAAGGTCACACCTTTGAGAGCCGGTGTGGTTTACAAAGAAACCAGGATCAGGCAAGGTTAAAAACCTGGCCAGGTGGTGAAGCTGGGATTTGAACTCAGGCCTGTACAATGCTCTGCTCTCCCCACCACCCACCTGCCTCCCCCAGGTCCAGGAGCCCTTTTTTTCTACCTATCCAGGAGCAGCAGTGGACATATGCTCTTAAGCAACAAAAACAAGTTGAGAAGCCTGTGTGACCTCCCCCGTGTCCCCTGCCTTGCAGTCTCAGCATTTCCCAAGCTCAACCACAGGAGGGGGCAGGGCGGGTGAAAATACTCCCACTCCCAGATCTCAGAGATTAGCAGGTGGTTGCCAAGCTCCTAAAAAGACAGAGAGTGCTCAGGGCATTATTAGACGCAGGCGCGGCCCTCCATTCTAAGAGCAAGCAGGTGTCTATTTCAGGTTTCATGTAACAGCACAGTAATTACTCCTGCCCACCCTAGGAGAGAAGCAGGGATGGCTGCAGCTTGCATGGGTCTCCTTGTCTCCTGTCTCCAGGGGAGGACAGGTCCCTGGGTTCGCATCCACCCACACCGCCAGTGGAACCTTTTGAGGCAGTGGGGAGGCGAGTACCAGTCCCCCTTGGGGCAGGAGGTGAGTGGAGAGAAGCAATGGACAGACTGCTTTTGCCAAAAAAGAACCCAATCTGCCTGAGGTTCTATGCCAAGGATAGAGTAAGTCACTTCACAGTGACTGCCAGTGCCCATGGTCAAGGGCTCCCCAGAATGAGAGCCCTGGGGAAAGTACCCCAGAGGACACGGGGTGGACAAGTGGCAGCAATCACTGAGAACACATAGGTGGCATATGGGAGTCCTGGCTGATTTGAAGCATGTTGCCCATGCCACTCTGTTCATCCTCGAAATCCAACATGATCACCTCCAGTTTCAGACAACTAAGGATGGACATACATACATAACATATATACATGGGAGCCCTGGTGGTGTAGCGGGTTCTGTGTTGGGTCAGCAGTTCAAAACTACCAGCCGCTCCAAGGCAGAAAGACCAGGCTTTCAACTCCCATAAGGAAACACACAGGGGCAGTTCTACCCTGTCCGACAGGGTCTCTATGAGTTGGCATCGACTCACGGTAGTGAGGAATGAGGACATACGGCTCACGTGGGCCTGGAGTTGAGCCCACCAAGAAGGAGTCCCTGTCCTGCAGAAGCTCACGGTCCCTGGTGCAGAGGATGTGACCACACTGAAACATCCATGATACTTGGGATCAAAAGCCAAGGGAGGAAGCCAGGTGCTGGCCTGTCCCATCCCTTAAGTCTGCACCACGCCAAACTGGTACTTGGTTCCTAAGGGTAAGAACCATGGCTGGGGCTTTATTTTTATAGCGTTCTCTGAACGACCCCCCAAATAGCTACTCCAGCCCAAAGCAGCAACCCCCAAACAATGGGCTGATGAGTGCGGGGCTCCCCATGGGTGGGGGTGGGGGTGGTGGCACCAGCCGATGGAGGCAGTTCCTTCCTGGCCCCGGAAACAGCTCTACGCCTCCAGTGCCCCAGACAGCGTGGCCACACCCACTCAGCCCACACACCTGTTTTCCCTGCCCTCCCAGGCTGGCCCCTCCAACTGAGAACAGGCTTTCAAAAGTGGAAGAAATCAACCCACAAGAAATTCAAAGATCATGGTAGTCAAGAAACACTGTGAGATCCCCCTCCCCCCTCCCTTCTACCCCAGCTGCTCACCCCTGCAGCCCTACCTCCTGCTTCACCTGCCCAGCGCCCACTCATCACCTCACTCCCTGCCTAAAACCACTGGTCGTTGAAGGGCTGCCTAGCCTCCTCCCTCTGCAAAGTATCCCTCAGAAGGCCAACCAATGGCAACCTTTTCCTCCCCTCCTCCGGTCCCCTGCTCTGCCCTAGGATCCATTCACTAACAGCCACACACCCATCCTTGACTTGGACAGGCGCTGGGCTCGCCGCCAGGAATCCAGGGATGAAAGCAGCCCCTGGGGCAGGAGTCCGGTGGAGAAGGCGCGGCTGACACGTCAGCTGCTGTGCATGCCCCGGCACGGGACCGTCTGAACAGAAGGCTGTGGCAGCACACAGGGGTAGGCAAGCCCAAGGAATCTAGAAGTCCCCTCAGAGAAGAAGATGGCCCAGGGCCACCTGGAAGGACAAGTAGGTGTCTGTCCATCAAATAGGGGCGGGGCAGGCATTCCAGCAGAGAGGTTCCAGGGGGCTGGATGGTGGGCTGCCTGAGGAAGGACGGGAGTCTGGAAGGGTTCTTGCAACCCAAGCTCCCCTGCTGAGCAAGCCCTCCACGCAGGCGGTGGGTGGCTTTTCTCATTTTCTTAGGACCAGAGCTGCCGCTCAATCAATAACTTGAAGGATCCCTGAAACATAGTGTGTTAGGCCACCCTGAGTCTGAAGAACATGTTCTGTTTTTTGTTTTTCAAGCTGAAAACAAACGAATCATGGTGAACAGCCCATCTTTCCTGGGCCAGCCATCCACAGACCCACGGAGCCGAGCTGGAGTTTCTAAGCAGCAGCCTCCTGCACGTGGCAGTTCTGGAAGCTAGGCCGCTGCTATTTCCAGCACCTGCTGGAGGGTCACCTGTGCCGGTGCAGTTGCAGTGGAACCTCTAGACTAAGATGAGCTAGGAAGAGAGATCTGGCAAAAAATCCCATGGGTCCCAACAGAATAGTGTGCAGTGCCAGGCTGGAAGAAGCATCCGTAGGGTTGAAGGCACCGTGCAGAGTCCACAACCACAGGCTCAACACACTGACAATCAGGACGACGGTGTCGGGCTGGGCAAGAGAAGGCTCTGTTATACATAAAGCTACTATTTGCTGACTCAATGGCAACCGGCAATCATACAACACATTCCAATATAAAGGTCAATGAACAATAAAAAAAGGCCCCCTGGAAGTCGGTCAACACACCACTGCTGAGGCCACGCACGGGCAGACTCAGGAATGGCAGGGGACTGATGCTGGGCCAAGGAAGCAGGGAAGGCATGCTTCCACTGGGCCCTCTGCTGTCCCTCGGAGGAGCTGGGCCTCTCGGGACTCCAGTCCTGCATTCTCAGAACGCAGGGGATACAGGGGCACTCAGGTAGCAAATGCGCCATGGGCTTTGGACAGCCCACCCTACACACACAGCCAGTGTCAGCTTCCCCCTCAGGATACCTCCACCACCACCCCCTGTTGCCTTTATCCTCCTGGCCCATCCTCTGTCATTCCCCATGGCCCCTACTGTCTGCCAGCTTCCCCCCATATTGAGGAATGCAACCAGCAGGTCTGATGCTGCCTCCCTCTGCCCAGAAGGACAGTTCCTACAAGCAAAGGCGTTCAGTCAGCACTTCCTGGTGGAGGAGAAATGCTTGTTTACAGCCCTCAGCTAGTCTAGTCTTAGGTCTCAGGGGGAGGAAAAGGCTCCCAAAAATCCTTACCCAAAGCAATGGCCCTGAACAGCTGCAGGCCCCAAGTGCAGAAACCTCTCCCTCAAGAGTGGAAAAAGGGCCATAGACATGGAGTTCTGGAATTTTCTGCCTGAGGCAGAAAATAGCTCCAAGTAGCCCCCACAGCCCTTACCCTCCCCATCCCCCAAAGCCTTTTTTTAAAAGGGGTATGGGGAAATCTCGAAAATAGATGGGCTTATGAAAGGAAACTATGCTCCCTGACAATATTTTCTCATGAAGTTAAAAATACAAGTGTTGGTGGAAGGGAAGTTGTGTAAGGTCGGCGGAGACAGGGAGTAGTGCTTGCTTTCTGAAATCTTGAAAAATAAATAGATTCTAGCCCACATCACAGGCTCTCTGGGAACGTGACCTGGAGTTCTGCTGGGGGTCGGGCAGGCAGGCTTGTTTAAAGAAAAGTTCAAGGGCACAGGGGGGCGGGGATTAATGGCTGGGACACTGCCTCCCTCTGCAGATATCCAGCTGCCACCCAGAGACACAAGAAGAGGATGCAGAGAAACTGAGGTGGGCATGTGAGCAAGGAAAGTGAGAACACAAAGCCTCCAGTGCTGCCCTAGGGACAGGCAGGGGCCCTGAGTGCCCAGCAGGCCAGTTCATGCAGAAAAGGGCTTGTCCAATGGGACTCAGGTCATGGGGGCAGATGTCATCCACACAGGTGCTAATAGAAGCCACAAGCAGGGGACAGAGTCACATGGGGTGGTCTTGGGCCACCCACCTCCCAGCAGGTCACTGGATATGGGCATTCCAGCTGACATGACAGACCAAGTACCAGGAGTTTATGTTGGAATGCGCAGTCTTCCAACTTCTTTCCCATCTCCCCATCCCCTCTGCCAGCTCTATCAGTATTACTGCCCCCCAGGGCTCAGGAACCCAGGGGACTGTGCAAACAGTGGGGTATGGGCGGGGGCACAGACCCACCCAGCTGACTGTAACACAGGATGCAGCAGATGCATCCACTGTAGGAGTGCCCGGCTGAAGCCACCGCTCTGTGGGAGGATGATGTGGCTGGTGGTCAGCTTCCTTCCGTAATGGTTACTGTCTGAAACCCCCTGGGGCTGCTTACTCTGGCCCCTAGGGTGCTGAGTCCAAATCAACTCAAGGACAGTGGCCTTGATATGGTTTAGGGTCCCACGCTTCTCCCAGGCCCTGCTTTGGGGGCTCAGAAGGCCCCCACTCGGGCAGATTCTCGGCCCAGCATCAGTCCTCCTGATGGGATCTTTGGACCTAGTGTCTTTAAGGTCAAGTGCAGACAGTCCTCCATACGAATGTTCCCAGCATCATAAATCACACCATTGTACTGGAGACCAATCCCTCCCCCCACTCACCCTCCACCAACCCGCCCCAGGAGGCCTCAGGGCTTCCTTCAGAAACCTTGTCTGGGACAAAATGGCCATGGCTTTCCAAGATCTTCCCTCAGGAATCAGGATGGGGCAGCTCACCGCTGACCTTCCCACTGGACCTTACAACCAAGTCAGAAAATGGTTCAACCTCATTGGAAAGAGCCCAAGTTCCATATTGCCCTGTCCCCTCCACGAGTCTGTAATGCCCAGCCCCATCTGGGACCCAATGCCTCCAAGCCCCAGGCACTCACAACCCTGCCAACAAGCTTCCCTCATGCCTGGGTCCAATGACTTCCCTCCTGACATCGGTCCCCAAGACACCTTCGAACTGGATTCTCAGAACTTCTGTTATGTCTGAAGCCTCATAACTGTTTCTGAAGACTACATTGTGCCTGTTCTGTGCTCCGGGAGTTTTGCAACAGTGTCTGGACAAAGGCAACAACGTACAGAGCCAAGTCCTCCGGGAGATGCAGTTCCTGGGCTGCACCCCACCCCCTCCCCCAAACCCTCAGGAGCAGAAGAGATGTGGGATTTTCAGGAGCCACCCTGGTGAGACCCACTTAGCCACTGGTAACTTTGGGTGCACTCACCCTTGGAAGAGAGACATGAATGTCCTTGTTCAGGGCTGTCATCCCTCCTGTGTCTGCTACTCCGTCCGCTACTATAGCCAGGGGGTTCACGCCCACCCCCCAGCTGGCCACATGACCCTGTGGAGCCCTTGAAATGTGGCCAGTCCAGATTTCTAGGCCCTGTAAGTCAAACTGTATGTGAGACTTTGAATACTAAGCATGAAAAAAATAAAAGACTGTGAAAACTCATTAATAATCTTCCTACTGATTACATGTTAAAAGGATCATATTTTACAGATACTGGGTTAAATAAAATATACTGCAAACATTTCAGTTGTTTCTTTGTGTCCTTCTCCTTGCCCCCCTCATCCCAAGTCTGATCATAACCCCCCATTTCATAAACAAGGAAGCAATGCCGACTGCTCCTCCCTGCCTCGGGCACCGTGAGTCTGGAGAGAAGAAAGTAGGCCCCGTTGGCCACCCACCGCTACATCGCCTGGCTGCACTGTATCTCTCTGTTGGGCAGTGCAGGTGTGCACAGTGGCTCTGGCATGGACTGCTGCTGCCGGCGGCCACTGGCCTGCCCTGGTGCATGGCAAACAGCCCTGGCATGGTGGGTTAGACCCTGGGCTGCTCACCACAAGGTCGGCGATTCAAACCCACCAATGACTCCAAAGGAGAAAGGTGAGGCTGTGTGTCCCCATAAAGAGTTGTGGGGTGAGAAACCCTCTGGAGGGCTCTTAGGAGTTGGAATTGACCTCATGGCAGTGGTGTTGGGTGCTGTTGAGTGTTCCCTACTTCTGGTGACCCTGGGCACATCGCCCAGCCTGGCACCCTCCTCACTGTGGTGATCTCTGAGCCCATTGTTGCAGTCATCTCGTCGAAGGTCTTCTTTTCCACTAACCGTCTGCTTTACGTGTCCAAAGTACACCCCACCCCACCCCCAGCCCCTGCTTCTAAGGAGCACTCTGGCTGTCCTGCTTCCCAGACAGATTTTATGGCGATGGGTTTGCTTTGGGGATTATGAGTCGGAATTGACCCGGGGGCAGTGGGTTGGGTTGGGTTCAGACACACGGCAGTTCCGTGCACACTGGGATGAAGCAATGACCAGTCCTGCACCAGCCACGGCACCCCTGTGACCCACAGGTTTCCCGGGGCTAATTTTGGGAAGCAGATCCTTAAGCCTTTCTACCTAGTCTGGAAGCTCTGCTGGAGCCTGTTCAGCACCCTGCAGTGTTGCTACTAGGTGCCGTCAAGTCGGTCTGACTCACGGCGGACAAGAGAAGGAAACACTGCCTAGTCTCGTGCCCACCTCACCATTGCTCACCATCATAGTGACACGCGAGCCTTCTCAGGTAGACCGGTGGTGGCTGTGCATGAGGGTATGCACTACCTGGGTCCCACTGAGAGTGGCTGATCTTAGGCAGGTCTGTGGGTAAGCTACCTCCCCTCGTTGGCGGGCCATGGGCAGTTTCCACTTCCTCTCTGAGCTCCAGCATGCTCGTCTGCACACAGAGGATGAAGGCACCCGGCCCGTGGAGTTGCAGCGCTGGCTGCCAGGCTGCACTTCACAAGCAAGTACTGCGCTCCCTACCGCAGGCCAGGCTCCTTGCGAGCCCCAGGGACAAAGATGAAGCACAGACACCCGCCTGCTCCGAGGGCGAAGTGCACACCTCTGCTTTCCGACCAGCTGCGCCACCAGCAGTCCCCTCTCTTCATCAGTGTCCTGGCAGGGAGCCCAGAAGCAGAACTCATTCCTCAACTTGGTGACATTCCTAAGCCTGAGCCTGGCCACTCATAGCCCCAATGCATGTGATTGGTCCCACCCAGGCCCCACCCCTCTTGTCCTCACTGACTATCCTCTAGGAAGGAAGGGGTTGGGGGGGTGGGGGGGCTTGGCCTCACAGTCACGCAAGCCTCAAGGTCAAGTGCTTTGCATCATCCCCAAATCTGACCATGCCCAGACCCAGGGCCCACAACTCTCCCAGCCCATGGCAGGCCCACCTTGCCTGGAGCATGCCATAAACTAGTACCTCTTATAGACCCTGGTAACTCTGCAATTGTGTTTGATATCAAGGTAACGAGCTTATAATCCCACCGTGTTTGTAGCCTTGAGGTAGCACCTCTTTATTTCTTCATTAATGGGGAGCCTCAAAGCAAACCGCAAACCCAGCGCAGGCCGTAGTGCGCTGTCTGTGCAGATGGTCCATGCACCTGAGGAAGGGCTGGCCAAAGGTCAGTGCCTGGTCAAGCAGGCCACACCTATGGGCCCTGCCTCCCAGCCTCCACGCTGCCTTTAGGACGACGACAGCAATGTGGGCTAGAGAAACAGCTCAGCTGAGAATTCCCTCAAATGCCTCCTGGAGGCTGTTAAGCCTGGACCCTAACTGACCACTCTGGGCACCCGCCAGCACACCCATTAGCTGTTAGCTCAGCCTCAGGACGCTGTCTGAGCCCACCCAGGCCCACCCACCATGCTCCAGATGAGGGACCTGGGCCCACAGAGAGCCTGGTCCACTGCCCCACGCCAACACCTGCCCCAGTCCATGCACCCCGAGGCACCACTCTCCCTGGGCACAAAGCCTGGTTCCTGGCCTCCAGGCAGGTGAGGGAGGTGGACAGGAACAGGTAATGGTCACACCGTGTGGCTGGAAGGGGGCTAGCCTACAGCTGTGAGAGCAGCCGGAGCAGGGTCAGACAGCAATGCAGCTCCCAGGAGCTGGCCTGACAAAGAGCTTGAAGAATATTCTAAAGCCAGGGAGCCAGGAGCTGGCCTGACAAAGGATGGAGAATGTTCTAGAGCCAGGGAGATGGGGGCTGGCCTGACAAAGGATGGGAGAATGTATGTTCTAGAGCCAGGGATCAGCAAACTACAGTCCTTGAGCCATACGTACATGTGGCTCTGAAGTAAAATTGAAAAAATGAAAGGGTGTTATTCAGATAACAGTGATTTCATTGGCTTGTAAAATTATATTTAAATTGTTTTGAGGGGGCAAGATTGGCTCTTCCCTCTCAAAAGTTTGCCAACCCTGCTCTAGACTCAGGGAGTAGGAAGCTGGCCTGGTAGAGACCTTGGAAAATATTCTAGACCCAGAGAGCGGAGAGCTGGCCTGGTGAACCAAGCCCAAGGAGATAAAGGGGCAGATTTTAGGCAGGAAAATCAACTGCACTGGCGAGAAGCAGGGCGCACAAGGAAGGAGCCCGCCGGCTCCCCAGTCTGGTGGCTGCACCCACTGCGTTCTGTGCAACAAACAGGCTGGGGAGACGTGAAGCCTTTCTCTCTCGGAGCTGCTCTGCAGGACAGGGCTGCACGCTCCCCCGCTGCTGGCTCACAGGCGGGGAGTTTGTCAGGCTGCTCCACCACCTTATGGTGTGGAATGGCCTAAGGGCCGAGGAAAAGCAGGGCATAGACCTAGGAGGGGGACAGGTGCTCTCTATGCCCCCTTCCCCCAGGGCACACAAGCATCCTGCCAGTATCAAAGGCCAGTGCCCAAGCCCCAGGGGCAACCCGGCTCCCTCTGTAAACAAGCCGCCACCCTTGGGCAGCTTCTGGGAGCCTGGGCAGAGCCACAGGATCCCATCAAACACCCACTGACAACAGCAAAGCAAACCATCCCACCACCTTCCCACATCAGTGTGTCCGGCTGTTGCTGTGATGCTGGAAGCCCCACCCCCAGTATTTGAAATGCCAGCAGGGTCACCCATGGGGGACACTTTCAGCGGCGCTCCCAGCCTAAGACAGACAAGGCAGGCCTGGCAATCCACTTCTGAAAATCAGCCCGGAAAACCCACGGAAAGTGGGCAGTCTGATGACACTGGGCACCAGTTTGCCACGAGCCAGGGGCGGCGCAGGCCGGTCAGGTGGGGACACATGCTGCCAGCCTGGCCTGCGGTGCGTGCAGACTGAGCCAGACTTCACACTCGGGCTGGGCCGTCCTGCTTTTCACACACTTCCCTTCCACTTCACTGCCCTGGAAAATGGTGCAAGCATTTGACGACAGAGCAGGCACCGACTGACGTGAGTCTGTGCTGGCCCAGCGCCAGGGACCCAAACGCCTCCTCCTCAGCCTGCAGGGACAGAGCTGGCCGGAATCCCAGGAAGTGGGGGGCCCTGGGCTGCCACACTTCCTCCTTGAGAACCACAGCATCCTTCTGAAGGACAGCTTGGGGATGGAGATGCGCTACCAGCGCTCCTTTAAAAACAGAAAACAACTCACGACCATCGAGTCAATCAGTAACTCACAGCAACCTTAAAGGACAAGGAAAACCTGCCCCTCTGGGTTCCCGAGACTGTAACTCTTGACACGAGTAGAAAGTCTCATCTGTCTCCCCAAGAATGGCTGGTGGTTTCAAACCACTGGCCTGGCCGTTAGCAGCCTAATTCATAAGTTACTACCCCATCAGGGCTCACATGGCCCCCGAACCAAAGCTAGTGCCTGTCGAGTCCATTCCAGTTCATACTGCTACCCTAGAGGAGGAGGATTGCAGGTTGCCGTCTTTACAGAAGCAGGCGGCCTCAGCCTCTGCCTTCGGAGCAGCTAGTGGGTCAACAGTCAGGTACTGCAACCGTTGCACCCTCGGGTCTTGCTAACAGAAGACCACACACATTGGTGATGGATGGAGGGGCTGAGCCAGGAGGAGAGGGGAAAGAAGGCCTGGGCCAGACTCTTCAGGGCCCATAAGCCAGGAGGCGGCCCAGAAATAATCAAGCCTCTGAGATTTCCTGAGGGCACCGCAGAAACAGCCAGTCTCCTTAAGGCCTCCGTGTGAAGCATGGTAGCACAGGATATGACCAGAGCTTACTAACCCTACAGGGGTCAACACATCTGCCAGCACCTTGGCTGGGTGGAAGGTGGATCTGGACAGAAAGACCATCTGAGCAGCCCCTTTCCCATATCCAGCATCCCAGGCACTCTCGGGGAGGTGCTAAGGCCCAGGAGAGCAGTTAGGGAAGACACAGGCCAGTCATCAGGCCATCACTGGAGACAGGGCTGTCAGAAACTGAACCCTAACCTCGATGCCGGTGCTTATAGTCCCAGGAGGGAATGGGCAATCTTGACTTTAATAACATGGCAAGATTAGTGTGGGGCTTATCTTGCCTCAATCTCTTTTGAGATATAAGAGAGATTAAAGAATGGAGCAGTAAAGACAGAGAGAGATCGATCACAACTCATGGAGGTCTAGTGAGGACCCCAGAGCCAACAGACTCGTACAACTGTCAGCCTGAATGCAGACTCCTAGCCTTCTAAACTGTGAAGAATGAATGTGTTTCTTAAAGCTACCCCCTTATGGTATTTCTGTTACAGGAGCACTATATAACGGAGCAAACGGCATGGGCCACATCTGACGTCTTCCCACTACAGAAGGAACAAAAAATATTAGTTTTCTGATTAGTTTTGTTTTTTGAGGGGGAGGCGGTTCTAAAAGATGTATTAGAAACCTTCTGATTAGTTTTAATTTCAGAAATTACATTAGACATTTCTTATTTTCAAAATTCATCCTTTACAGAGAAGACAAGAAAAGTCTGGCATCCATCTCCGGGGTCTTTTGGGACTCTTGCTGACTGAGCAACAGTTTTAGTTGAGAAAAGTGTGTCTTTGTTTTGCTTACACACTGAGGAAGAGAAAGTGGGTGTTGACCGTCACATGGAGGTGTTCTGAAGATCAAGGCCGGGCTCTTGCTCTTGGAACTAGACAGCTCCTGATTGCGGTTCGCAGAACTCAAAGCCTTCCTCTCAGTGTCCTCAGAGTGGGGTTAGCCGCAGGAGTGCCAGACTTGCTCTTCAGCGAGGAGAGAAAACTTCACTTTTACCTTGATGTTTAACTGTTCTGTTGCATGTCTTATAAGTCACCAACAATACCCTTTTGGCATTTTTGTACTTTTTCACAATTTTTGCTTTTTTAAACTTGAGTATGACTTGCTCGCCGCCAGCTCCTTTGCTCCCCGGCCTGTGCCCCTCTGGCCCCACCATGCTCTCCATCCTCGCCTGGCCAGAGGCCGCTGCCTCCGCCGCAACTTCAGCACCTCGGCCCAGAACCATACTAAAGTAGCCGTGCTGGGCACTTCTGGAGGAATCAGGCAGCCCCTCTCACTTCTCCTGAAGAGCAGCCCCTTGGTGAACCGCCTGACCCTCTATGATATCGCTCATACCGGTGGAGTAGCCATCGACCTGAGCCCATACCCCTGGAGTAGCCATCGACCTGAGCCACATGGAGACCAGAGCCCATGTGAAAGGTTACCTCGGACCTGAGCAGCTGCCGGACTGCTTGAAAGGCTGCAATGTGGTGGTCCTCCCAGTGGCGTCGCAAGAAAACCAGGCATGACTCGGGACGTACTGTTAAACCCCAACGCCAGAATCGTGACCACCCTGGCGGCCGCCTGTGCCCAGTATCGCTCCAAAGCCATGATCTGCATCACTGCCAATCCGGTCAGCTCCACCATCCCCATCACCGCGGAGGTGTTCGAGAAACACAGTGTGTTCAACCCCAATAAAATCTTGGGCGTGACCACCCTGGACCTCATCAGGGCCAACACTTTTGTGGCGGAGCGGAAGGGTTTGGACCTGGCTCGAGTCAACGTCCCCGTCATTGGTGGCCACGCAGGGAAGAGCATCATCCCCCTATCTCCCAGTGTACGCCCAAGGTGGACTTCCGCCAAGACCAGCTGACGGCCCTCACGGGGCACATCCAGGAGGCCAGCACGGAGGTGGTCAAGGGGAAAGCAGGGGCAGGCTCTGCCATCTTGTCCACAGCCTACAGGGCACCCGCTTCGTCTTCTCGGTTGTGGATGCGTTGAACGGCAAGGAGGGCGCCATCGAGTGCTCCTTTGTGAAGTCCCAGGAGACGACTGCACCTACTTCTCCACGCCATTGCTGCTGGGGAAAGACGGCTGGAGAAGAACCTGGGCATCGGCAAGGCATCCTCGTTCGAGGAGAAGGTGATTGTCGATGCCATCCCGGAGCTGAAAACCCCCATCAAGAAGGGGGAGGAATTTGTGAAGAAGATGAAGTAAGATGCCCTGCCAGAGGCGTCCAGCCCCGTATTTCATTCAGGCTCCTTGTCACTGCACAGTCATTTCAGAGATCTTCGTTGTTTTTTTCTAACTGGCCCTGATGATGTTTGTTGTACGACCGTTACCCGCCCTTCCAAATCAGAGCATCAATAAAAGTCACCTTTGATTTTATTTTCCAAGGGAAAAAACAAACTTGAGTGTATGACTTTTTGCTTCTAGATTAAGAAGTTTCTGTATTTGGGTGTCAGTTTGGACTTCGGCTTGAGGTGCACTCGGGAGTTATCCAATACCAACAACAGGAAACAGTATGGATATGTTTCTTCAAAAGTGTCCTTAGCATCGTGTGATGAACTGTAAGCCCAGAGGAGCTAGTGGGCTTGGCCAGGGCAGGTAGCTTATAGCTTTCCCACTACAGCCTCCAGGTAATACTCAAGATTATAATTCTTAATGGGAGCAGAACGCCTCATAGATCTCCTGAGGAGTTGCTAGTGGTCTTGAACTGCTGGTCTTGTGGTTAGCAGCCCACCTGTAACCCAATACACTTCCAGGGCTCCCTGCATATGCCCAAGCTTCTTAAAATAAGGCAGTGCTAAAAGAACGCAGATTCCTAAGTGCCAGGCTGGGGTGTGGCCGAGTGCAGTAATGGGCATGGTAGCGCAGTTCTTCCCTGACAGTGGGGCAGAGTGAGAGGGGCCAAGCTGGGGACCCTGCCACCTCTGTGAGTTTCCAGAACATAATGGGATCATTTCTCAACATCTCCCTGAGTTTCTCCTGGGAAAGTGTGTGAACAGCGGTGACATCATTGTTTTCATTTCGCCATCTGGAAGCTCCTCCAATATCCGCCGGAATCAGTTTGGAGACCTGTGCGGAAGTGAAAGAGTTGTGTCGCTGGCCGGGAATCTGGCCTCTGTGACCCTAGCGGGGTGTCCTGTGAGCTCTTTCCTGAAGCCCTTGGGTGCCAGGAGCCATCAGGCACACAAGAGTGTACTGCAGCATCTACTGAGAGGGCATCAGCCCAGCCACCTTCCAGACCATCACCACCTAGTTCTTCACCTGGGGACATGTAGGCCCCAAAAAATATGCTCGCCTGGTAATGTGATCCAGAGGTTTGACCAAAGAGTCACCAATTTCCCCAAGTCACAAGGACAAGAGATGGGGATGTGGCTATCAAGAGACCCCAACTCAACTTCTAGTACCTCAAGGCCTTGCTAATTATATAATGAATGCCAATGAAGCTTAAACTTACAAATGCCGCATCTATGTCTATAAAGGAGCCCTGGTAACATGGGGGCTTTGAACTGCAAGGTCAGCAGTTTGAAATCACCAGCCACTCCAAGGGAGAAAAATGGGGCTTTCTACTTCCATTAAGAGTTACAGTCTTAATTGGACAGCCCCTCACAGAAGGGCCACATGAAAGGGAAAATACATCCAGGTGTGGTATAGCACCAATGAAACACATAACTATCCTCCACTTCTTTAATATTTCCTCCCCTTACTATTATGATTTTTGTTTGACCGCATTAATCTTGTCAGACCTGCATAGGTTCATTCGTATAATTAAGATCATTCCATGCATGGAAGCCAAGATAGATAACCCTTTAGAAACAGTAATGAAAGTAATGATTCCCTGAGGGTACAGGAAGAGAGGAAGGGGCAAGGGGGAGCTGATAGCAAGGATGATTGTATAACCCCCAACTCAATGGGAGTGAACAACAGAATTGTAAGTGAATGAATTTATTGGATGAGGTAAGATATGGCAATAATAATAATAATAATAATATATAATAATAACAATAAGGGGTCCTAGGGAGTAGGGTGGAGGAGGTAGGGGACAAAGGGGATCTGATATCAAGGGGTTCAAGAAGAAAGAAAATGTTTGGAGACTGATTGTGGTAACAACTGTACAATTATGCTTGCCCTAACTGAATTGTTATGATATCTGTATGAGCTCCCTAAAAAAGGATTAATAAATTTTTTTTAAAGAGTTACAGTCTTGGAAATCTACAAGAGCAGTCTTATACCCTGTCCCATACGGTCGCTATGAGTCAGAATCAACTCCATGAGTGAGCTTTATGGAAGAAGCCCCAGTGCCATTGTGGGGTAAGTATTGGGTTGCTAACCACAAGATTAATGGTTCAAAGCCACCAGCCACTATACAGAAGAAGGGTGAGGCTGTCTGCTCCTGTAAAGATTTACAGTCTCAGAAACCCTCGACAGGGTTGTCAACAGTCAGAACTGACGCCATGACAGTGGGTTTTAAGTCAGAATTGACGCCATGACAGTGGGTTTTAGGTTTTATCCACTATATATTAGGGAAAACAAAACTGGTGACATTGTGTTGGGCCCAACTCATGGGGGGGCCCACTGGTCTCAGAGGAGAACTGTGCTCCTCTGAGTTTTCAACAGCTGCTTTTTGGAAAGTAAAATTGCCAGGCCTTTCTTCTGAGGTGCCTCTAAGATGTGAACCACCAACCTTTCAGTGAACCCCAATCACATTAATCATTTGCACTATTCCCAAATTGAAACAAAACTTCTGTCCTATACATCAGGCAACACCCTGGATCTGAGCTGCACATGCTTCTGGCAAAAGCCCAGTGAATCCCATCCCTGGGCCAAGACTAGCAAGTGGGCTGGAAGGACCTGGAGATTTCTTGACATGACTTGGGGTTGGGGTGGGAGCTCTTTCACATTTCCCCTTGCTACCCAAAGCTGAATTTCAACACATTCATTTCCACACATGCTCAGCAGCCCATAAATGCTTCGGTTTTTTTTCTAGTCAATAACTGCTGGGTGTTTCCCAAAGCACCCACCATCCAGCAACCAGCAATCAAGGGCACAGGGTGCCATGACTCCAAAACCCACCCCAGTGGAACCCTGCCCCTGGGGATGCAGACTTGAGCCTGGTTCTAAAGCGCCTCATTTATCATCATCAAAAACGGTGGCTGCATGTTCTTCCCCTGTAGCAAGTCTCCTTCACAGTAAAGTTTAAATAAACAACATGCCAAAGTGAATGGCCCGGGGGACTCCAGGAAGTGATAATGTGAGCAGCAGGCTATACCTGGGGGTGAGGACCCCACCCTGGCCAGAGCCAACTGGGTCCTATTTCTAACGGGTCAGGTGAAGGTCACAGTCCTGAGAAGGTCCAGGCCACTGGAGAGGGAAGAGAAACCAAAGATGCTGATCAACTATGCTGGGCTGGGCTGGGCAGGAACCGTGGCTTCCGGAGGGGGCTGAGCGTCACACCCTTGACAATAATGACGGTTACAGCTGTCATCCACGGTGGTTTGCCAGTGAACCGGGAGGCCTGCTCCCCTGTCTATATGATCACAGAGACTCTCATTTTACAGGTGAGAAAACTGAGGGCCAAGCCAGGACTCCAACCCTAGGTTCTCAGCTGGGTTCCCTGCATAAGAAGCAGCTCTCCATTTCCAGCAGGAAACTAGCCCAAGGTGGACCTGAAGCTGGACCCAGGGGTGCTAACTTCCGATCAGAGTCCACCCAGGCAGCGGCAGCTCTGCTAAAGGACAGGAGAACCTGGTGGTCCAAGTGAGAGAGGCCCAAATGTATAACTGCCTTTCTCCAGGGAGAAAGGCATTGACTGCCTCCCGCTGTAGGCCACTCAGAGAGGGATTTCCAGCCCCCACCTCAAGGGGCTTGTTGGGGCCCCTGAATGAGACAAGACCTGAAAGCAGTCACATAGAAACCCCAGGCCCAGCTTTCCAACAAGTCAAACCCCATGACAAAAGGCCAATCGAACCCATTACCGCTGAGTGGATTCCTGCTCACAGCACCCCGACAGGACAGAGGAGGACTGCCCCAGAAGAAGACGGCCTCATCTTTCTCTTGTAGAGTGGCTGATGGGTTTGAACTGCCAACCTTCTGGTTAGCAGCCACACACTTAACCACTGCACCACTAGAGCTACATTAAAAGGCAAACTCAAACAAACACACACACACACACACACACCCTCAATTCCAACTCATAATGACCCTATAGGGCAGAGTAGAACTCCCCCTGTGGGTTTCTGAGACTGTAACTCGTGACAGATGTAAAAAAAACTCATCTTTCTCCCAAGGAGTGGCTGGTGGTTTCAAACTGCTCAACCACCCAACGCCTAACCACTATGCCTCCACGGCTTCTCAAGGCCAAGGTGCACCAAAGATCACACAACACAGTCTTGGACTCTGTTCATATGCAATGTCCAGCCCAAAGAACTAGGGAGAAACACAGACAGCAGGTCGGCAGGTACTTAAGGTTGGGGAGCTGAGGGATACAGGATTTCTCTTGCAGGCAAGGAAACATCCTCATGTGGGCTGTGGTGGTGGCGGCAGCAGCATGGCTCTTTGAAAGGCTGAGACCCACTGGGGTGCCTACTTGCAGTGGGCGGATCCTATGGTCTGTGAATTGTATCTCAGTAAATTGCAGAATGAATGGACTTGAAACTGGACTTAGGGCGAGCCCAAGCCAGAAGCCTGGAATTTCTCCCATGTCTCCTCCTGGTGCCTGTTCTCCGCCTATATGGCTCAGAAACCCACAGTCCTGTTCTTCTAGGGTCACTAGGAGTCAGAATTGACTCATTGACAGTGAGCTGGGTTGAGTTTTGGTTTTGGACTCCTAATTTCCAGCCTTGACAGTGTCCAATGTTGCAGAGATAGACTGGGTTAGGTTTCTGGGCCACCAGGGTGACTACTGGCAAGCTTCTTGCTGGGTCAGCGCTGTCACCTGCCTGCTGGCAAAGTTTGGGTCCACCCCACCGCTAACTTGGCATTGCAGCTGAGTTAGAGTTAGTCTCTACCAGCTAACCAAGCTTCACTCCAGATCACTGCCCAGGGTGCTTAGGGCATAAACCCAGCTCTAACTAGCTAAGTCCTTTCCTGACCTGTAGGGCATACCAAGGGGCTTCAAAAAGTCTGTGGAAACATGCCCTGGTCTTGTTTGGTTTGGTTTGGAACAAACATATATGTCACAAGAGCCCAAGTTCCTTTCGGTTTTCCTTGGCTCCCTGTTACAGCCACTGGGACCAATGTTTAGATCCGAGGGGCACAGGGTCTGGACAAGGTTGGGGACTGTGACCCTCCTCTCTTTTATTTTTTTATGTATTTACTTACTTTTGGTTTTATTGATTTTCTTTTTTCCCTTTTGTTTGTAGAATATAATACTCACCAAAAACCAACCAACCAGCTAACCAGAAACCCGTCTTCTTTGTAGTTTGCAGCCCATCTCATCCAATCAGTAACAAGATTCCATTAAACCCCAGATGTGAGGCTCTTTTCCCTCTGTCTTTTATTTCTTTCCCTCTCCCCTCCATAGTTTCCTGTCCCTTCCCTCTCTGCCTTCCCTCCCTACCCCCACTATCATCATTGTCTTTAAAGTCTTATCCTTCCATGGGAAAACTTTTTTAAAATTTTTCCTTTATAGCAATAATGTAGTAATTTTTATTTATGAGATTGACTCACTTTGCTAAGCATGTTCTTTAATGCTGTCCATGTCTTCAGGTGTCTGACAGAGTTGTCGTTGTTTTTAAGGATGCATAAGATTCCACTGTGTGGATGTACTCGAGTGTGTTTATAACTGTTCCTCTATTGTCAGTCAGAGCTTTTGCTTGTTTCCATCTGTTTGGTCTTATAGAAATTTCTGCAGTAAATGCAAGTGTGCATATGTCTGTCTGTTCTTTATTTCTTTAGGGTAAATCCCAAATAGAGAGATTGCAGGAGCATCAGGTATCTGCATTTGCATTTGTTTACATAAGTGTCATACTGATTTCCATAGGGGTTGTACCATTCTACTTGGCTCACCAACATTTTCAGCCTCAGGTTTCTTGGGATGCTACTCTCCCATTTGTAGTTCATGCTGTGTCACCTGCATGAATCTCCCCACCAACTTTACAACCAGAGTCCACTTAGGACATATGTGTCCCATATAATTGTATTCAAATCCACATTACCTGTAAAAAAAAAAATCCCGTTTGATTGGACATGCCTTTCAGTACTGAAAATTCCTGGTATCAACAAAACAGTCAAAGCAGAAGACAATCCAGTCACAACAGGGTAAAGAAAAAGAAGAAAGCATGGGTTGGACAGACGGCTACCTCCAATCTCAACAGGACAGAGAGACAGCTGTCCCCAATCTCAACAAGACAAACAGCTGCCCTAATCTCAACAGGACAGACAGAGGGCTGCCCCAATCTCAACAAGCAAGAAGGGTGGTACGAGAAGAAGATCAATGAGGACCCTGCCTGTAGGTCTGAGCTAGAGTCTCCCATCCCTGGGGCCCCAGTGTGCCAGCGCCTCAGGGTCACCCTGAGCAAGCCTGGGACTGGAAAGTCATGGGCAGCCACTCCACCCCAAACATCAAGGGCCAACTCAGGTGGATCACAGGTGAACTGACTTAAAATGCTTTTTAAATGGTGACGTGCAATTTCTTGAAGTCGCTGAGCCTGATGTGCCCCATAATGAAGCCCCATCTGGAAGAGATGGCATCAAGTCCCTCTGTGGTCCCAATGTCCACCGGGGCACCCCCGCCCCTCACCCCCACTTCTACCACCAGCCTTAGAAGCAGGGTCGGTAAGCACATCTCAGAGGTCCTTTGTGGTTAAGGCGGAGCTGTCAGGGCTACCCCTGGAAACCCACCTCTGTCTACCCAGCACCCCATAACCTCACACTGGGGACCACCACCCCTGGAATCTCCTCCTCTCCAGTTGAGCTTCTCAAGGTGAAAATGAGCCCCAGTTTAGCTGGTTCAGAATTGGGTTTTTCCCTTCGTCTTCCTCTTTTCCAATGATTAGTTGGTTGACTGATTAATTGATTTTTATTATGGTAAATATATATAACAAAACGTTTGTCATTTTGAAGTTCTTCACAATGACATTCAGCAGCACTAATTATGTTTATCGTGTTGTTTAAACATCACCATTTCGCATCCGCAGGTTTTTACATCTCCCTTTAACAGGAGCCCTGGTGGGATAGTGGTCACTTGTTGGGCTGCTAACTGCAAAGTCAGCAGTTCGAAACCACCAGCCTCGCCGAGGGAGAAACACGAGGCTTTCTACTCAGGTAAAGAGTCATGGGCTTGGAAACCCACAGGGGCATTTCTAGTCTTTTAAGGTCACTGTGAGTTGGAATCAAGTGGACCACAGTGAGTTTGTTTGTTTGTTTGTTGTTAACAGAAGTCCAGTGTCCCCTGTCCCTTCTCTCCCACCCTCTTCTCAAGCTCCTAGCTCTCTGCCATCAAGTCGACAGAATATGAGTGCCCACTTTGGGTTTCTGGGGCTGTACATCTGTACAGGAGCAGACAGCCTCATCTTTCTTCCTCAGAGCAGATGGTGTGTTTGAACTGCTGACCTCACAGTTAGCAGCTCAGTGCATAGCCCACTATGCCACCATCACTTGTTACCCCCTCTTGGAAATCACGAATAAATGCTAATCTCTATACACCTGCCCGTTACAGTTCTCCCCAGACCCCAAGCATGCCCACGGCATTGCAGGGGAGGGTTATCTTTGGGTTTGTGCAACAGTCCTAGAAGGTCGGAGTTGGGCAAGGCTTTGAAGGTTATTGGAGGCAGATGGTTGTATTACTGCTGGGGGCCCATCCAGCTTCTGCCAGACTCCCTCTGGTCAGCTGTCTCCATGGGCAGCTCAGGCCCCTCCGGAATGATGCGTGATCACTGGGAAGTACTCCCTCCCTGTCACTCAGGTTCTATCGGCTGGGCCACCAGGGGTATGGATGATCCTGGGTATTTGGAGGGGCAGGCCTTGAGATTTTCGAAGACCATGGTGTCCTCTCCTGCTCGCCGACTCCCTCCCAGCCTCCATCACTCCAGTCTCCTCCAGAGTCCGCTTATTTCCAAGGACGCCCTAGCGCTGGTCTTTCCACAGGCCGCCATCGGCTGGGACAGCCTTTGCAGGCCCTCACAAGCTGTGGCTCAGTGGTGCTCATGATGATGCTGACAGGAGTACTTAGAGCGGCAAGTGCCATGCCCCAGGTCACACAGAGAAGTGAGCAGGAGCTTAAGGCAAACCCAGATGGGTTCAGTCAGCCTTGGGAACCTTGGCTGCCACCCTCACGGCTGAGCCTGATGTTCTGGCCACTGTCAAGAGGGGTGGAGCATCACCATGGCTTCCAGGAGGATCACAAAGGACCTTGAGCCCACTTCTGCATTGAGTGGGTCCACCAGAAAGCACAGTAAAGCCACTAGGATGAGGACAGGCGCCGCCCACCCCCTGCCGCCACCCCACCCCAAGGCAGGGCCCAGCATAAATAATAATGGCTGGTATGTGTTAGCACCATGTACCACACCAGAAGCCTGACAAATAACCAGGTGCTGTGGTCGCCTGCCCTCAAGCTGGGCGCCGGCTCGTGGCGAGCCCATGCATAACAAAGTGCTGCCCAGTCCTCTGCGGTGTCCACGAGCGGTGGTAGACTGGACTGTGGTGATCCTGGGGGTTGTCTTTGCCGAGTTTTCTAGTCGGTCACCAGGCCTTTCTTCCTAGCCTAGCCTATCCTTGTCTGGGACCTCCACTTAGAGCTGTTCACCATCCAGCGGCACACAGCCCCCCACAGACAGAAGGTGGTGACTGCGCATGAGGCACCATGGGTAGAAAACGAGCGCGGGTCTCCAGCAGTGGAAGGTGAGAGCTGCACTGTAAACCAAAAGATGTGCAGGCAGCAGAAGCGCCGCTCCTTGAGAGCCAGGCTGGCGGGCCTTTCTCACTGACTCTGGACCTGTTGTCAGGAGAGACCCGTCCCTGGAGAAGGGCATCGTGCTTGGTGAAGAGGAGGGGCAGTCATCAGGAGAGACCAGTCCCTGGAGAAGGATGCCATGCAGTGGAAAAGAGGAAAGCCCTCCCTGAGATGGACAGACACAGTGGCTGCTATCGTGGGCTCAGACATAAGCACAATGATGAGGGTGGTGCAGGACTGGGCAGGGTTCCTTCTGCTGTTCACGGGGCTGCTATCACAACAGCAACAACACATTAAAAAAAAAAAACAACCCACTGCCATCGATTCCGAAGGAGCAGCTGGTACGTTTGAACTACCGACCTTGCTATTAGCAACCCAATGTCTATCCCATAGGGCTCCCTTGGATG
Source organism: Echinops telfairi (assembly GCF_000313985.2). Classification (NCBI taxonomy): domain Eukaryota; kingdom Metazoa; phylum Chordata; class Mammalia; order Afrosoricida; family Tenrecidae; genus Echinops; species Echinops telfairi. The sequence continues at coordinate 10,615,603 of NW_022103968.1, forward strand.
AGGAAAGAGGCGCCTACAGGAAAGCAATGTCCCTAAAGTCACACCGTGAATAAAAAGTGCAGAAGCTGGGACTTGAACCCAGAAAGTTAGCTCGAGTCCATCTGCTTAACCTTTTCACCAGCCTGGTCCTTTAGCTTGCTGCCCCCTGGCTCGTCAGCATCGCCTGCCATCACTATCACAGCGCTGACCCTCCCCACAGGGGCCACAGGGCCTGCATCTCTGGTGGGAACCAGGCGACTTCTAGACCGTCCAAGGTCATCAGGCTCCAGGAGGGGGTGGCAGGTGCGGCCGCCCAGCCCTCTCTTGGCTAGCAGACACATCTGTATATGCTGCACGTCTGTTTACCAGTGCAAAACAAAGACGCCTGAGCCAGTGAGCAAAATCTGTAGGAAACACATGGTGTCAGCCAGGCTCTGGCCAGCGAACAATGTAAGCCGGCTGGGGAAGAGAGACGGCCTTATTCACCAACCTGCACCCCTCCATTTGAGTTGGCAGCTGGAGGCCCTGCAGAGCCCAGTCCAACATCGGAGAAGGTCAGGGAGAAGGACAGGGGCCACCCAGGGCACCTTCTGAATGACCAGCCCCAAGGATGTGGCTGTACACAAGTGACCGGGATAGCGTTTCTGGAGGAAAGGGCATGCCACGCCGGGTGCCCATGGCACCCACAGTCTGCTCCACAAGCTGAGCCTGGGGAAAGGGTCCGTCTGCCCCTGGGTCAGTAACCGCTAGACAGGCCCTGATGTTATTAACACTGATTAGATTGTTGTTGTTGTTGTTGTTCAAAGTATGTGAGAACAAAACACTGCCTAGTCCTGTGCTGTCCTCACAATTACTCATGTTTGAGCCCATGGCCACAGCCACCGTGTCAATCCATCTTATCAACCGCCTTCCTCCTCCTCGCTGCCCCTCTACAGAACAGGAGGTCCTTGTCCGGGGACTGGTCTCTCCTGACATGTCCAAAGTATGTGAGATGGAGTCTCTCCATTCTTGCCTCTAAAGAAGCATTCTGGCTGTAGGTCTTCTGAGATAGACACTTTCAATATTCTTTGGCAGCATCATAATTCAACACATCGATTCTTCTTTGGTCTCCTTAGTCAATGTCCAACATGCACACACACATGAGAAGATCGGGTTAATGATAACACCCATGGCATTTCAGTGGTGGGGTCCTACACCTCAGCCTTGCTCTTGGCAGTAGGGGTAGGGTTCCCACCCTCACCCCCACCCCACCCCTTCGCCATCAAGTCGATTCCCACTCAGTGGCCCTGTAGACTCTACAGTGTAGGGTTCCTGAGGCTGAAGATTTTTATAAGAGCAGAGCCTCACTGCACTCCCTTGAAGGTACTGGTGGTTCTGAACCGCCAACCTTGTGGTTAGCAGTCCACAACTGAGGGGAAGAGTTATTTGAAATGAAATCCCAGATTTCTGTTCTAAGAAACCCTGGTGGCACTTTGGGGCGCTAACCACAAATCCAGCGGTTAGAGACTACCAGCCACTCTGAGGGAGAAAGGGAGGCTTTCTACTCTTGTCAGAACTCCAGTGAACAGTTCTACCTTGACCCATATGGCTGCTCTGAATCAGAACTGACTCATTGGTACTGGGTTTGAAGGGTTTGAGATGAGTCTCTGGGAAAGGCAAACAGCTAAGTGCTCAACTGCTAAGGTGAGGGACCACGAAAGAAACACCTGCTAGAACACGTGTGAGTGCCACCAGGAGCCAGGCTGGTCCTGGGTTGTCTCCTGGAGAGCTGCCATACCACCGTACTGAAATGCAGGTGAGGGCTTGGAGAGCTTTCTTCAGAGAGAAACGGTTGATCCTCTTGAGCCCGTGGGCCAGGTCCATTTCAGCGTGAGCCACTGAAAGGCAAATACCAAATGCTCTACGCTCCAGACCACACGGATGCTCTTAACCTCGCAGGTCGCAGGGAACCCTCGGGAAGTCTGGACACCTCCTCCCCCAAAGAATGAGCACATCCAACAACATCTGGAGGATCCTCAGAGAGCCAGGGGTGGGGGCAGAGGCTGGGGTCAAGGCCGGGGGCAGCCCAGGTCAGGGTCTTCCCTGACCACCTATGTTCCAGCTGGGGAGGTGGACAAGACACGAGTAAGCCAACCAACAGAGGAGGAGGCTTAAAAGAGTGCCTGGGAAAGATTCTATTATGTTCCCATGCCATTTCTCATGAACGTTTCGGGGCGTCCTTGTCCAATGACAGGTGTTGGCGATGGCCAGAAAGAAAGAAAGGAATGGGAAGCTGTGATGGGAACCACTGAGCTGGGGGTGGGGGGGAGTGGGGGGCTGCACACAATGAAGGGGAGAGGTCACCAAACCTGAAGGTCATTGAGAACTCTGGGGAGTGGCAGGTTTGGGGAGAGAGGACAGAGGTCCATAGGCATAGGAAAAGGGGTAGAGTGATGGGTGGCTGGCAGAGGGGCAGGAGCTGGGCAAGCAAGGCTTCCTCCCTCCCACCAACCCCAAAGGTTCTCCTCCAAGATGGTGCTGGGAGGAGGCTGGGAAAGCAGGAGTCAGTACCAGTTCCATCTATGGATGAAGCCCATCAGACAGACCTTCACCAGAGTCTTTCCTGCCTCGGTGCCTGAAACTAGGAGTCACCTTGAGCACAGGGGGAGTGCATGTGGGATCTCTCCGGAAACCTTCTTCCTGGAGACTGGGGCCTCCATCACCCACCTGCCCCCGTTCTTCCCCTCACAGGAAGCAGACCGCGGCTATTCTCGATTGTTCTCAGCAGGCCGGCTGGATTGTCAGAGGACAGACCACACACAACAACGGGAGAACATGTCAGGTCTACACACTTCCTGTGAAAAGTCCCTCTGGGCTAAGAAATGATGCCGGCCGGTTCCTACGTTTCCACAAAGACACACAGATACTTGCTGGGGAGAGTCCAGACTGAAGTGAGAGAGCTACCATCAGCCCCCAATCCTATTCTGTAGAGCGAGGTCAGAACCTCACTCGCCCCTAGAGAGGCAGCCTTCTTGCCTCAGGGACTCGGCTCCAAGGACAGGGTACCCCCTTAGCTATCGACTCCCAAGTCACCCCATGAGAGAGTGATGCCAGGGTGGGAGGGGCCCCAGTCTCTGAGGATCACTGATGAATCCCATCTTAGGCCAAGAGCTGTAGGCAGGAGGAGGATGACGATTTATGGGACTAATCACCACCATTAAGCGGTCTGGGTGGCACAACAGTTCAGTCCAAAGGTCTGTGGTGCAAATCCATCAGCAGCTTAAAGGAGACAAGAGCAGGAGGTCTACTCTGGTTGAAAGATTGAAACAAAACCAAGCCCACTGCCCTCGAGTGGACTCCAACTCCCAGTGGCCCTACATAGGGTTCCAAGGCCAGACAGCTTCACCTTTCTTTCTTCCACTGGGGGCCATTCGATGGCGACACCTGGGGTCGTTTGCTGTGAGTTGTAAAGGACACAATGGCACACAACAACCCTCACCACCAGCACCTACCCCGAGCCCATCGCTTTCCGTGGCTGGCTTTTCAGAAGAGGATCGCCTGCAGCAGCCATTCCCACCCCGCAAGAGGGGCTGCCGAGAGCGCAACCACCATGTATACCACCACCCCAGGACACCGCAAAGGGACTCACACCTAACCCAGCCCACGGCCAAGAGGTCGATGGTGATTCAGTACACACACACACACACACACAGCCGTGGATTGCTGAGACTGTAACCACTGACGAGAGCAGAGAGCCCAATCTTTCTCCCTCGAAGCTGCTGGTGGTTTCGAACTGCCGGCCATGAGGATCGCAGCCCCATGCGCAGCCCCAACACTGCCGGGGTTGGTCAGCCTCTCTCCTCTAGGGATGAGATGATGGTGATGCCAACCACACGATCATGAGCACCACGCCCCAAGATGGATGCAGCTGTGAGCACGCACTGAGCACTTAGAGTAGCCGTGTCCCACGCAGCCACTGTCCCATGGGCGACAGATACATTCATTTAAATTCCCGTCACCCTACCACTATTCTGACTCCACAGATCACAACACAGGCTCCTGGGAACCAAGTAATTGGCCAAGGCCATGTCCTAATTGATGGAAGAGCTCGAAGTCAAGGACAGGGGATCTGAACTGCTAACCACAGAGTCACTCCACCTCCAGTTGAGCCCTGAAAGGGTCAATTCCGGGAGGGGACGGCTCATTCGTGTTGGCAGGGCCTAAGAGCGCAGAACCATCGAGGGGTGCCAGCAGGGACAGAGGTCTGCCCTGGGCAGAGGGCTGGGGTCTGCACAGGCATGGGGTGATTTCTTTTCAGGCCAGGAAGCTACTGCATCCAGAAACCAGACAAACACAGGGTGGGGTCTTGCTCCACATCATCTAATGGTCTCTACTCCATTAATGCAGAGGTGGTTTTCAAACGGACTTTGCTAACTTCCAGTTCCCATCTGCTACCTTGGAAACCAGTGAGCGAAAAAACACGCAGCAGGGGTCTCTCCACCTGTGAATGCATGAGGGCAGGAGCCCGCCCGGGGACTCCATGCCACCTAGAGACACTCCCTCAGGTCCCAAACCCTGTGGGCTCCAGAGAGGACACTCACTGGGGGACAGCCCACAGGAGGGCACCCTGTCCCTCTCCTCCACCAGCCAGGCTTCAGTCACCCCCTCAGGAGACCCTGTCTCCTGAGAGGCAGCAACCTGCTTGTGGACCTAGCTGGACAGAGGGCCGAGGAGAGTCTGCCCCTGTGCTCCCATGACTCCTCCTCCATCCCACAGGTCACAGGCTGTGTGAGGAAAAAGTCACCAACTGAACCATTGCCTGGGAGCCTTCCAAGTCACTCCACTGACCTGGCCTGCTGGATAACAGCGGCTGGACGACCCCAGGCTGGCACAGGGCCTTTCTCTGGGCACCACAATGGCGCCTCTAAGAGCAGCAGGATGGGTGAGAAGGGACTTTGTCCAACATCTGCTGGGACCTCAGGGGTCCCCTCCACGGTTTCCCATCCGTTTGCCTGTGACAAGTGCCACTGTATGTCTGCTTGGACAGGGGTGGACAGCTGACTCAAGAGACTCTCACCATGGCAAGAGAAGAGCCGAGCTGTGCTGACCCAGGGAAGTCCCATCTGCCCCCAGGACACTCAGCTGTAGGGGCCGCGGAGCAGCAAGGTCACAGGCCTGAAGGCAGATGCTGTCCTGGGGGCTCTGGTGCTCATTTGGCAGGTGGCCCCTGAAAACTGGAAAGAAGAGCCTTTGTCTCTTTTACCACCTCCCTTTTGCATCTGAAATGACCCCGCTATCTTCTGGTGCCTGTTGGTCCTCAAAACCAAACCAGAATAGAATGCCTTTACTGCCCCGGACAGAGAACCATGGGTGATTTGGATCCGGACAGCAGAACAGAGAAGCCCAACCAAGCACTGGGGGTCCCTGCAGCCAGGTCAGTTTGGTGACCCTGGGTACCCGAGTAGTCCCCACAGGAGGGTCTGGGGCATTTCTGCTGACTGGGGACCAGGACTGGGAAGGGGGTAAAAGCAGGTGAAAACCCCTGAAATAGGAGCAGCATGCCCCTCAAATCAAACAAAAACCAATCTCACTGCCATCGAGTCAATTCCAGCCCATTGGGACCCTGTAGGACAGGGAAGAACTGGTCGTGTAGGTTTCTAAGGTTGTATTTGGAAACCCCGGTCACTCCTCCTCATTAACCTGCCATGGCTCCCTAGTGCTCATACCCTCCCTCATTATTGAGCACCCAGACTCTCCCTAGCCTCCTCTACTCTCTTTCCCAGCAGCCTAAGGACCAGAAGTTCCTGAAGAGCCCTGTACCCACAGCCCCCAAAGAGGTTGCCTAGGCCACTGTGGGGGGAACTGACTGGAGACTTTGCTTCTCTCCTTCCCCCAGAGACGGTAACCCTGTCCTCTACCCCAACATCGGGGCACAGTCAGTGCAGCCTCCAGCTCAGCCTCCCAACCCAAGGTCCCCAAGCCTGGCCAAGGACAGAAGCTGCTTACCCAGCGGCCATGAACCCAGCCCCTAGACAGACCAGCAGGTGCCATCGGAAGCCCCAGCAGATAATAAAACCTATCTTCTGGCCTCTGCCCCAACCCCAAGCCCAGTGTGACGTCAGCAGGAAAGGCCCCTCTGGGTTTTCAACCAGCTCAGACATGGGGGAAAGCAGCTAAGCCACTGGGACACCACTCTGCTTCCAGCCACAGCCTCCAGGACCCAAGAGCACACTCCCTGGCAGATCCTCAGACTTCCTCACCCCTGAGAACACCCAAGTTAGAAAGGGGAAGGAGAACCTTTCCAGGCAGGGGCTTAGCATGTGGGGAGGGTTCTTCTGGTAGTTACATAATCTGGTGTCAATTTGAGAGGATTACGAGTGAAGGGGTGGAGTCTAGCCTGTCAATCAGATCATAGCCAATGAGGACTCTGTGTGGGCATGGCCTTCTCCTGAGAATTCTGGGAAATCTGATTTTTCCTCCTTGGAGGCGGGAGAGACTCTCTGCTCACTTCCTTGGAAACTACTGACAAGGCTGACTCCCTGTGAGGCATCCCTGAGGAGAAGCCACATGGACCAACTCTGATGCAGCCAGAATCCTGGACCTGGAGAAGCCACATGGAGACCCCTGCCAGTGCTGAGATGCTTACAACACCACTGGATCTACAAGACTTCCCACCCACTGGCCTGTGATCATTCTGCATTCGGCATCATCTCATGTGATTTGTGAGTCTGAAGAGGACTTTATAGATTGATATCAGACATATGGGCTAATATTGGACTTATGGGATTGGACTGGGCTGGGTTGGGATGCTTTCTTAAGGTACAATTCCCCTTTATATAAAACTCTTTCTTATACGCATATGAGCATCTCTATGAATTTGTTTCTCTAGTCTACCCGGACTAACACTGTTCTCTTCTGAGTAAAGCCCACCAGCGTTGTTTCTAAATGTAAGTTAGAAACTCATACAGCTCAGGACTCCAAAGTCAGAAAGCCCACAGGCACCAAGTCCAATTGGACTCAGAGGCATCCTATGTAGGGTTTCCGAGACTGTAGATATTTACAGAAGCGGTCAGCTTCATCTTTCCCCTAGGGAGCGGCTGTTGTGCTTGAACCGCCTTAGCAGCTCAAGTCCTAATCCCAGGGATTTCTTGAAGGTGCCAAGGGCAGCCCCAGAATGTCTGAGGTCCTGCAAATAAATGCACTTCTAGGGGAGGGGTTCATAGCCTCCATCACAGAAGAGCCCGGGCAGTCTGAGAAAGACCGTGAACCTGGACTTCCGGTCAGGTCCCTGGCTGCACTCTGACCTGCAGGCATAATCCTGACCCTCGGAGTCCTCGGCTGTCAAAGGAGGCTGGTCATGTCTGCCTTAGAGAGGACTAATGAGATGAAAAAAAACAAGGAGGAGGCTGCAGGGTAGTTGGAAAGAGGCACAAGATGGGACCCCCAAAATGCCAGGTTGGCAGCAGACAGTCTGAGCCAGCACTCCTTAAAACCTCCATGACACAATGATGCAAAGATGCAATATCCAAAAGGCAACATTTGCCCAAAGCTGAAGATGAGAAGACAGAGCGGGGTGGGGGCAAGGAAACGGGACTATGGTGGAGGGGGGGGGAGGCGGAGGCCCCCCGGGATGCCACCGGGAAAACAAGTTTTACCGCCACTGTGCATGACTGACTGACTGACTGGGAGGTTCCTTTGCTATGTAAATTTTCACCAGGAACACACTGAAATGCCAACTAATCATAATAGCATACATAGGAGCCCTGGTGGCATAGTGGTGAAACGCTGGGCTGCAATCCCAAAGGTAAGCAGTTCAAAACCACCAGTCACTCTGAGATAGAAAGACTGGGCTTTCTACTCCCCATAAACAGTTAGAGTCTCGGAAACTCACAGGCGCAGTTCTACCCTGTCCTTAAAGGCTCACTATGAGTCGGCATCAACTCGATCGCAGTGAGATTGGTTTGTTTTTAGTTTAATCAAAGCAGGTGGAACTGATTACAAGGATCTACATATAACCCCCTCGCTGGGGGACAGACAACAGAAAAGTGGGTGAAGGGAGACGTCGGATACTATAAGACACAGAAAAAAATTATTACTTATAAAAATAATTATTAATAAAATAAATATTTATAAATTATCAAGGGCTTGGGAGGGTGGGAGATGAGGGGAAAAGTATGAAGAGCTGATGCCAAGGGCTCAAATAGAAAGAAAATGTTTTGAGAATGATGATGGCAACACATGTACAAATGTGCTTGACACAGCAGATGTAAGTATGGATTGTGATAAGAGCTATAAGAACCCCCAATAAAATGATTTTTTTTTTAAATTTAAAAAGAAGAAGAAAAAAAAAAATCAGAGCAGGTAGTGAGGCCTCACTACTCTCCCCACGGGGAAGGGGAGGAAAGTGAGGCAGAGAGGTTAAGGTCACACAGCTTTTAAGTGGTGGGTGGGAATTCAAACCGAGGTCACCGGATTCCACAGCAGACACACTGTGTGTGCCACGACTCTGCCCAGCCATGTGCTGAATGCCTGTAGCTCTCTGCTCTCGGGCGCTCTGGTGGCGCCATGGTTAAGTGGTCAGCGGCTAATTGAAAGACCACTCCACAAGAGAAGGATGTGGCCAGCGGCATCCTTCAGGATCGCAACCTTGGAAACCCTGCCGAGCAGCTTTACCCTGTCCTGTAAGTCGCTATGCGTCCAGAGTGACCCGATGACAGTGGGTTCTTCTGCGTGAATCCCGGTCCGTTTAATCCTGCTGATCCATCTCCCCCTCCATGGCCCAGGCTATGAAAGGATAACCTACCCCGACTTATCTCACAGGTGTTTCAATGAGCATTCATGCCTTCCAGCTGTGAACATCTCTTCTCTTCACCCTGATCGGTAAAGGGAGGAGTGTTTACACCATGGAAATGGGCGAGTGCTACCAGTCAGGTTGTTACACTTTTACAAGCACACTTCTGCCCTCACAGTTGCAAAGCTAGTCAAGCTGTGGCCTCTGTCACACCCAAACCAGGCCAGTCTGAGAGTTCCAATGACATGTGACATCTGGGTGTGGGGGGTGGTCCTTTTTTAGGGGATAATATAGTAGCCAGCCAGCCTTCCCATGATGGGGAAAGAGATGAGTTGTGGATGAAGAGGAGCCAGCAACGATCAGAGATGAAGGAGGGGAGGCGGGAAAAAGAGGGGCCAACACTAGAGGATGTAACTTGAGCCCCATTCAGAACTTCCCAGTTATGTGAGTCAATAAATTCCTTTTTTTCCCCCCTTAAACTAGTTGGAATTGGGTTTCTGTCGGTTATAATCAAAAGACACCCTAATTGTGGTCATCCTGCTGACATTGAGAGCAACCAACCTACAAGACAACCCGGGACAAGTAGAAAACCGCTGAAGCTCATTCCCTCGGCCTTCCATGGGTTCATTTGGATAACAAATCCAGAGAGACTCTGGGCACTGGGGGGGATGCTGGATTTAAGAGAGGCAATGCTGTGAGTCTCCTCAGCTTGTCTTCACCTTCCATGTGTCCGTGCTCAGAATGTGTGTTCTAGACAAAGAAACAACTCATACTTCATCATCAATTAGGCTTTAAGACCTAAAGGGGTGAGAAACCAGAACACCCACTGCCTTCAAGCCAATTCCAACTCGCAGTGACTCCCCAAGGCTGTAAATCATTACGGAAGCAGATAGCATCAACTTTCTCCCTGGGACTGTCTGGTGGATTTGAACTGCAGACCTTGTGAGTAACAGCCCACCCCTCAGAAGGGTGAAAGGAGAGCAGAGAGTAGAAGCAAGTTATTCTGTCTTAGGGACTGAACTTCCTCCTTAGCCCAAAACTCTTAGACTCTTGAGCCAGAAACTTGGAAGAATCACTTCTCCCTATTTGCCAAGCTGATGACCTTGATAAACTCACAGCCACCAAGTCTATGCCGACTCCCAGGGACCCTAGAGGTCAGAGTAGAAAAGCCCCTGAGGGTTTCTGAGACTGTCACTCTTTTCAGAAATGAAAAGCCTCCTTGCTATCCCTAGGAGGGGCTGGTGGTTTCAAACAGCTGACAGGTCAGTCAGTATTCTAGGTAATGTCGAGAGATGCTCTTCCGAAAAGAAAAGTTAGGATCCCAGGGGCAACCTGATTTATATCAAGTGAGATGATACTTTGTATTCTTCTGTGGGATCTCCCAGAGCCCTGATTGTGTACGGATGGGCACTGCAAATCTCCAAGCAGGGAATACTCCATTCTCCTTTCATTCCACTTTTCCACCAACAAACTTTTTGAAGCCCCTTCGTTTTTGCCTGCTGGCACAACTGACAAGAAGCTGCTCTGATCCAAGAACTGGTCCTCATCGTGAAATGCAACCTGTTACTGCCCTAATCCGCCCCATGACTCCGAGTCAGGTCCATGTGGAGAAACAGAATGTCGGGAGGGCGGGCTGCGCTTCGAGTTGGTAAAAATGCTGGACGGTGGAGGCATGTCTGACCTCCGAGGTGGTGATTCTCTCAGCTAGGATAGAAGTCGAACGGCCAGGAATGTCAGCTGGTGCTCGCTTGGACAGAGTGTGGCGTATGCACCTCGTGGGCTCGACCACCTAAGGCTGAGGCTCTGACACACAACGGATGGGGACCCTTGAAAACCCCTTGTGACGTGAGGGAAGCCAGGCACGGAGAGAGGCCACGTGTGTGTGTCCAGTTCCACTGAGGAAATGTCCAGAAGAGCCAGAGCAACAGAAAGAGGAAGCAGATTAGTGGCTGCCAGGGACTGGGGTTGGGGGCCAGGGTAGGGTGGGGCCAAGGGGAGTACAGGGCTTCTTTTTGAGTGATGGGAAGGTTCTGCTATTAGCAAGTGGCACTCGTTGAGCAACCCAAGGAGTAATATGAAACCCAGCCCTGGGGGAGGGGACAGCCTGGGGACCTGTGGGAGGGGCAGGGCCTCTTGCCCTAGCCCTGTGCCTGGGAAGGGCAGTCAGCGCCCGGTTGTAACCTGGCTGTGTGACCTCAGGCAGATTGCCTAAATTTTCTGGACCCCCTGAGCCTTTCCTCAAGAGAAAAGGGTGAGATGGGGTGTGGATAGCATCTTGTGGGCCCACACCAGTGGCAGTGGGGGCAGGAGTCTGCTCAAAGGCTCCCTCCCTCTTGGCCTGAGCCTCTTGTAGCCTGTCTATATGGCTCCCACCCTGCTGGCTTTCCTGTGTCAGAGCAGGAAAGACCTGGCTCCCATTTAGCCCTGAGAAAAGCGTGGCTGCCGTCATATGTCAACCCAGAAGCCCATGCTCAGGCCTCCCTAGAATTCACTACCTCCAAGAAGCTCCTCTCCTCCTGTTTCCCCGGAGCCTGGCAGCATGGGGGCTTTGACCTGGTCACTTCCCACCTCTCGGCCTTACCTGTGCAGGGGCTGCAGCGTGAACACACACACACACACACACACACACACACACACACACGCATGCACACATGCACGCACGCACATACCACCACCACCACCACCACCCAATGGATATTTCTAGGGTTTGTTTTCGCGATGTTTTAAATTAAAATACATCTGACATCTCAATGTTTCTTTAGCCTCTCCTTGCCCTCCACGGTACCCCCTGCTGAGCAGCAGGTTCTGCCTTTGAAGCCCCCAGTTCTGAGTGAATTGCCCCACCCAGATCCAGGGCAGGAAGTTAGAGTGCCAGGGCCACCCTGCCCGCTTCCATCTCTGATTCTCAGTGCACAGGGTGGGGACGACCACCTGCTCTTTCCCCACTCCTGGCTCACATCTGTCCTACTTGGCCAGGGGGTCATTGCTCACCACTGTATCCAGAGCCCTTCAAACATGATGGGGAAGACCAGAGTGGAGGAGGTTTGTCACCTAAACATGCCACAGTAAGGGGCTGGGGGAAGAAAAAACCAAAACCTCACTGCCATCAAATTGATTCTAACTCATAGTGACCCTGTAGGACAGGGTAGAAATGCCCCTGTGGGTTTCTGAGATGTTAACTCTTACGGGGAGTAAAAAGTCTCATCTCTCTCCCAAGGAGCCGCTAGTGGTTTTGAACCACTGACCTTGACGTTAGCAGCCCAACTTGTAACCAGGGCTAGAGTAATATATGACCATGGGCTTCAAAAAAGTCTGTGGGAAGATGGAATTGAGAGACTGTGGGGCTTTTCCACCAGTTGTTTTTTTTAAGCCCCCTCATGTTGTCTGAAAAACAAAAGGCCATGAGGGAACAGGATTCAAGTTCTAGCTTTGTGACCCTGGGTGGGTCATGGGCCTTTTCTGACCCTCAGTCTCCCCTTCTTTCAAAATGGAGCGCCTGGCCAAGATGACCTTCCTGGGCTCCTCCAGCGCACACATCGATGATTCTGGACCGCCGTTTCCTGTGATGCCCGGTGCTGAGCCTGGAGCGTGTCTTGTCTGGACAGTCAGCCGCACAGCCAGGCTTCCCTCCCGCCGCGGTTTGGTTTAAGGGCCGGACTCGGCAGAGACACAGCGGCCCTGCGGACAACGGAGGCGTCACATTTTCCATCAGGTACACACACACAAACACACACACACACACACACACCACTCCTGGGACAACCAAACTGCCAAGAGCCTAAATGCTGAGTACCCTCAAGGCCCCCTCCCCCAGGCAAAGCTCCAGAAAGTTCTTCGGGTGATGCTGCATTTTTCCAGAACTGTGTCATCGTTCAAAGGAGTTCACGCTCCGGGCTCTCAACCGCCGAGTGCTAGGTTTAGCTGCCCAGAGCCACAGTGAAGAAAGCACTGGCCACATGCACCCTTTCTCTGATGAATGCAGGGTGGACAGAGGACAGGGCTGCCGCTGGGGCCAGCCTGCGGAGCGCCACACCCTCTGAGCACATCGGGAACTGGCCAGCACTCTGACTCAGTCAGGGAGCCCAGCAGCTGCCCCTCGAGTCCATACTTCTGGTGGAAACTATCCCAAGGGTAGGCCTGGCCCTCTTCTCCGCAGGTCCAGCAGGGTCCAGGGGAACTACAGAACCACGGAGGTGGGAGCAGGGGACATCTGCCCCATGTTTGCCAGTGCAGCGCTGAGCCTGAGATGCTGCACATAAGTGTCTCCACCAGGGATGTGCGTGGCTCCATTTACCTGACCAGGGTTGACCAGGGCACACCTGCCCGATGCAGCCATGGCTCCAGGCAGTGAGGATGGGCTAGCGCTCCCATTCCTGGGGGGCTGACAGTAGGAATACAAAGAGGGAGGCCCTTACGACAGAAGAACAGGACCCAAGATCTAGATGGTTCTCAATCAGAAGTGAAAAGGGAACGTGGAGAAGCATTTTTGATCACCATTTTCTACTGGCATCAAGTGGGTAGAGATCAGTGTGCTGCAAAGGGCAGCCCCAAAACAAGAAATCATCATCCCCAAGTGCCAGCATGCCAGGGGTGAGAAACCTTGGTCTAGGGCCATAGCTTTCCAGAGGTTTTCCTTTTATTTGCTTTCTCCCAGACCCCTTCACCATCTCTCTCTGATGGTGTGAAAATGCAGTAGTGCGGGAGAAAGGAAGGGGGGTGTCAACCAACTCAGGGACAAAGGAACAACAAGTGATCTAAAATCGATGGAGAGAAGGGTGTAGGAGGCCTGGAGGGGCTTAATCAGGGCAATGTAAACAAGAGGAATTACTGAAACCTGAATGAAAGCATGATAGTTGGACAAGAGGAAAGTTAAAGGAAATAGAGGAAAGAACTAGGAGACAAAGGACATTTATAGAGGTCTAAATACAGGCATGTACACATGTAACTATATTTATATATAATGATAAGGAGATAGATCTATGTACATATATTTATGTTAAGTTTTAAGGTAGCATATGGACATTGGGCCTCTACTCAAGTACTCCCTCAACACAAGAACACTTTGTTCTATTACCCTGGAATTCCACGATGCTCACCTTCCAGATATGATCGCTGAAGACAAAGTGGGTACATAAGCTAATGTGGTGAAGAAAGCTGATGGTGCCCAACTATCAAAAGATATGGCGTCTGGGGTCTTAAAGGATTGAAGATAAACAAGTGACCATCTAACTGAGAAACAACAAAGCCCACATGGAAGAAGTACACCAGCCTGTGTGATCACAAGGTGTCAATGGGATCAGGTATCAGGCATCAAAGACCCAGAACAAAAAATCATATCTATGTGAATGAGGGGGGGTTGTGGAACGGAGACCCAAAGCCCATCTGTAGATAATTGGACATTCTCTTACAGAAGGGTCACAAGGCAAACACAAGCCAGTCAGGGTGCAGTATAGCACCGATGAAACATACATCTAGTTCTTTAATGCTTTCTCCACTCCACTATCATGACCTCAATTCTACCTTACAAATCTGAGTAGACCAGAACATGTACGTTGGTACAGATAAGAACTCGAAATACAGGGAATCCAGGACAGATGAACGCCTCGGACCAATAATGAAAATAGAGATATCAGGAGAAGGGGAAGAGGGGGGGAGAAAGGGGGTACCGATCACAATGATCTACATAAAACCCCTTCCTAGGGGGATGGACAACAGAAAAGTGGGTGAAGGGAGACAGTGCTTCATGTAAGACATGGGGGGGGAATGTACAAATCATCAAGGGTTCATGAGGAAGGGAGGGCAGGGTAGGGGGGGAAATGAGCTGATAGCAAGGGCTCAAGTTGAAAGAAAATGTTTTTAAATGATGGCAAAAGATGTACAAATGTGCCAGACATATGGATATGTGTATGGATTGTGATAAGAGTTGTAAGAGCCCTCAATAAATTTTTTTAAAGAGAGAGAAAATGGAGTGGCGGCGGCATTTGAGCCCCTCTCATTTCACAAGGGGAAAAACTGATTCCTATGGGTCAGGGGTCAGACATGCCTCCCCCCTCATTTTACCAATCCTCACACAAGCATCCCTTCCACAGAACTGCCTGCTTCTCTGCTGGGTTTGATGGTTGGTTGCAATGGCTACGCACACCATACTCGTGTTGTGGGGTTTACTAGGGAAGTCAGGTTCCAATTCAGGGTCAGGAACACTTCTGAGAAAGGCTAGACTTCTCAGCCATGCCCACGGGCTGACCTCTTCCTAGCCCTCGGCCTCTTGGTGGCTGGGTTTCTACCCTGCTTGGGCATGGGTCAGTAAGAGTAGCTCTCCCTCCAAGACCACTGTGCTGTCTTCCACGGTCTTCCAGATCTGCTGCTACTGTTTCTGCACCGCTGCATCTCACCATCTCTCACGGTCTCCAGTGTTACAGCTCTGGTCTCTGGTCTAGGAGGTTCTCAGCACAGGGACCCCAGATCTAAAGGGTGCACTCTACTCTCATCCCATCCCTTCTTGGCAGTAGTCAGGTCTTCTCTGTCCGCCTCTGGGATCGCTCATTTAAAACCTAATTAGTTGTTGAAACTGACCCATCCCCTCACTAGCATTCCACATACCTTCATATGCATGGTCCCACCCCCATCGGGGTGTTAGGCACTTTACTCGTATTCTTATTAATCTAGCCAATCCCCTTGGTGGACACATGAGCTTTCCTGCCATAGTCCCACCCCAATCTGTTTGGTCAGAGTTATAGGTCTATACCCTAGAAGGGCCATATTAAGTAGTTCACGGCATCACAGATGGCAAGAAACTAATGGACTAGGGCAGTTCCCAGCATCCATCTGTCAGTGTGGTCATCCTGTGGTGACTTGGCTGCGGCTGCAATGCTGGAAGCCACACCACCAGCACTTCAAACACCAGTAGGGTCCCTCGTGGTGAAAGGGTTTCAGCAGAGCTCTCAGACTAAGGCAGAGTAGGAGGAAAGGCCTGGTGATCTACTGCCAAAGATAGGAATGAGCCAATGAATGACCACAGACTACTGTCCCACATCGAGCTGGCAGATGAGTCCCCTAGGTTGGAAAGCACTACACAAGAGCCACAACAATGGGCTCAGACAGACCCGAGTTCATGGGATGTCACAGGACCGGGCAGCTGTTCCGCTCCGCTGGATGAGAGGTTGCCATGTGTGGGGGCTGACTTGACAACAACTGGCAGCCAGGCCAACTACAAGGCCAGATAAATGTTCACAGCCAATCAGGAGGGAAGCGCTGGCTTTTCCCATGTGACAACGACTGCTAGGAACTGAACTGAACTGCAGGAAACCCAGTCCTTTGGGAAAACAGCTCAGGATGGAAGGCAGGCCTGAGAGGAAGTCCAAGTGCACGCATCAGAGAACGGCCTGGGCCCTGTCATCCGATGAAACCAGAAGCGTGGGGCCGGGGCCTGGCCCGGTCGGGGTTTTTGTTGTTTGGTTGTTGCATGGTTTTAATCAATGACTTTGGATTCCTCATCCCTCTGGGAAAGTGTGTCAAATGTTGCACATTCCTCGCAAACGACTACTGTCTAAGTATGTGGAGATCCCAAGTCTCAAATTCAAACGGTTTGGGGGCAAGCAGTGCTCTGTTGTTTCTTCCTCTCACGAACGTGAGGAGGGGGGAGGGCGGGGAGGAAAGAATGCACATGTTCGTCATTGAAGACACACAAAACCAGATGCATTTTCCCCCTCAGGCCCAAGGTCAGGGAGATCTGCTCCGAGTCCCAAGACATGCCGCTGCTGAGGCTCAGACAGGACCACCAGGAGACGGCTAGAAGCAGACACGGCACCCAAACCGGACGCTCTCTCAGAACTGTGTCGTCGCCCTCAGCTGAGGACGCAGCCTGGGGGACGAGAAATCTCGCTGCCTTCACAGAAGGTATTACAGACCCTCTCCACTGAGCTCCAAACAAACCAAATCCACTGCCATCCAGCCGATGGCCACGCACAGTGACCCTGCAGGACAGGGTAGCACTGCCCCTGTGGGTTCCTGAGGTGGCTAATTCTTGACTGGAGTAGAAAGTCTCATCGTGCTCCCACTGAGCGGCTGGTGGTTTCAAAACTACTGACCTTGAACTTAGCCAGCCAGTGAGTAACCACTATGCTGCCAGGACTCCTGTCCTGAGAACCAGAGGCTGAGAACAGGGGCCGCTCTCTTCAAGCCACCTCTAGACTCTTCCCGTGCCCTTCCCTAGTTATCGAGAGACCGGCCCGCTGGGGAAAGTTTGGCTTCCTGGAAGCAGGGGCATTGGGGTGGCCAGAAAGAGAGGTGGTTCGGAACGCGGGCGGGGCCCCAATTCATTTTGGGAAGGGTTGCAACTTCTCTGAGGCCCTTCGGTGGCCTCATCCGTGAAACGAGCAGTTGTGACAATGGAGAGTAAACACTGACACACCAAGAGGTCAGGGCAGAAGAGAACTTCACCTAGCAAAAGGTGCCAGCGTCCTGGTTTAGGGGACAGCTCTCCAAGGGGACCCAGCACAGTGGTCTGGGCAGAGGGCCCCAGAGAGAAAACTGGCTCTGAGGGCCTCCAGCGAGAGCAGCACCCAACTCTTCTAACACTGGTTTTTCTTATGTGCACCTTGAGCCCCACCCAGAACTGCTAAGGCTATGGGAAAGAGGAGAGTCCATCAGAGAAGCCATCTAAGCAATTTTGTAGCAATTGTCGACATATCCCCACCACTGGGTAGACTTCAATGGATTTATAATACCCTTGCACGTGTGCTCTAAGAGCTACGATAATAACAATGAAAACGGTGGGCAATAATCCTTAATGGAGCATTTAAAACATTCCAAGTGTTCTGCATGAAGTTCACATATGCAGAGGTGACAGATGATGCATCTGGAATATGTGACAGACGATAAGTGGATTAAGTCACTTAACCAAACCAAACTCTGCCATCAAGTCAATGCCAACTCATAGAACGACTCCTGTGAGTTTCTGAGACCATACGCTTCAGGAGAATAGAAAACCCTGTCTTTCTCCCCCAGAGCAGCTGGTGGTTTTGAACAGCTGATCTTGCAGTTGGCAGCCCAACTTGTAACCACTACGCCTCCTGGTCTTAAGTAATTTACATAAATCTTCGAAGCAAAAAAGTCCACTCGTTGCTGTTGAGCTGCTTCTGCCTCACAACAACTCCTCAGAGCAGGGTAAAATCCCCAGATAGGAAGCAACCGAGGTCTTAAAGGTGTGTGAAAGGCCATCTAAGGTGCAACGCTGGTCTCTCCCCATCCGAGGAAAGAAGAGTGAACCAGGAGTTCAAAGGACTAATAGACCACAGAAACATCCATCTCCAGGACCCGGAGACCAGAAGGACTAGACCAGCTACCACTCGCAACGGCTCTGAGAGAGTATTAGAAGGTGCTGGATAGAATAGGTGACAGATGGGGAACAGAACTCAAAATCATGAAGGAAATCAGGAGTGCTGGCCAGATAGAGACTAGTGGAACTCTGGGACTCTGGGACCCCTGGGACTCTGGTCTTTGGTCACTCTTTGGGTCCGGACCAGAACTCACCCTGGTGGCTCAATTTTCAACCAAACTATAGATAGGTCTATAAGGGGAATAATAAGAACATTGATCATCATCATAATAATCAACCATTTGGTATCAAGGGAACAGCCCACCCCACAGAGGTTTTTTCAGACATGAAGAAGTAGGAAGAGAAACAGCAAGTAGACGTATCAAGACAGAAAAGAGAGAAGTTAACAGGAGGTCCGGAATCTCCTAAGAGAAGAGCTGTCTTCAGGCTTCAGAGAGAGGTCTGCCGGCTAAGAGATGCTGAAAGAGTCTGCTTGGCCTGCATGCTTTCTGATTCTGATCCTGAGTTGTGGCCTGTTGCTCCTGATCCTGAGGTGGTAGTACCTCTTAGTAAACACCTTCAGTAGTGCCAAAAGAACCAACAAATCGGTCTTGGAAGAAGTACAGCCAGAATGCTCCTTAGAGGCGAGGATGGAGAGACTTTGTCTCATGGACTTTAGACACGTCAGGAGAGACCAGTCCCTGGAGAAGGACTTTTGCTTTGTAAAGTGGAAAACCACACTCACTGCTGTTGAGTCAGTGCTGACTCATAGCAACTC
Organism: Echinops telfairi; assembly: GCF_000313985.2. Taxonomy (NCBI): domain Eukaryota; kingdom Metazoa; phylum Chordata; class Mammalia; order Afrosoricida; family Tenrecidae; genus Echinops; species Echinops telfairi. The sequence continues at coordinate 10,634,446 of NW_022103968.1, forward strand.
CCTGTGGGTGGCCAAGACTGCGGCTGTTCACAGGAGTAGAAAGCCCAGTCTTTCTCACAAGGAACTGCTGGTAGTTTGGAATTGGTGACTATGCAGAACGCAGCCCAACACATCACCACTGGAGAGGCAGCGAGAAAGAGGAAGACTCTGGAGGACTTGGTTGCCACACTGGTTGCCAGAATGGGCTCTGGCATAGGAATAATCATGAGGAAGGCGCAGGTTCAGACAGGGTTTGGATCGGTCACTCTGAGTTGGAACCAACTTGAGGACACCTAACAACAACAAGGGTACGCCTTTACTGTAAGCGTGGTCTGTGAGCTCTGTGTGGTGTTGTAGTGGATTGTCACAGCCAGTGGAGAGTGGAGGGACAGCTGATGTCCGCTGGTCAAAGGGTTTGGCAGTGGAAGTTATGTCTGGCCTCAGCCTAATAGGGATCAGCTCTGCACGGATCCTGGTCATTGTCCTCCCTGACATTAGACAGACAGGGTCTGAAGCTACAGTGACGACTACTCCAGGAATCGTACACAGCTATGGAAGCATAGAACAGCTATGGAGTGTAGGTAAACAAACACAACTGTGACCACATTCCAATAAAACTTTATGTATACAAACACTGAATGTTGAATTCCATCAGCCTCTTTGATCAGGAAATACTATTTTTTATTTTATTTTAATAATATAAAACCCACTCTTGGCTTGCTGACCATACAAGAGGATTTGGCAGGTGGGTTTGGCCCAGCGGCCCCAGTTTGCCAGGCCCTGATCATTCAGTGAGTGAGTGACAAAGTCAGACCCTGGAGCTCCAGCAGGCTCACAGACTAGACTCATCATCTCAGGGCCCTGGTGCTTCGTCTGGGAGTAAAACCCAAAACGAGACAGGTAAGCCAAGGCTTACATCAAGCTGCGCCCACTTTATGGAACACCCTGCAGCATGAAAAAGCGACGCAGCCACAGGTGGTTGTTGGCTGCCATCGAGTCCGTTCCAACTCACAGTGACCCCGGGAGACACCGTCTAGCTGCCCCCATGGGGTGCTCTAGGCTGAAATCTTTACAGGAGCAGACTGCCAGGTCTCTTCACCCGTGAAGCCACCGGTGGGTTGGAATGGCCGACTTGCAGGGGAGTAGGCCAGTGCTTGGCCACTGCACCCCCAGGGTCCTCCTCTGTGTAGACTCACCCCCTTCCCCACCACCACCACATCCCCAAAAGGTGCTCTGGACAAAGACAAAAATACAAAGCAGTTGTGTAGCATTATTTACCTCGGGCCACTCCGCACAGCCTACATCTATGTTAAGGTGACCAGACATCCCGCTTTTGGTGGACAGTCCCAATTTTTAGCAATTTTCCCCGCATCCCGCAGCATTTTAAAAAGTCTCGATTTTTGGAACGAATGCACGACAAGCTACGGCATACGGTTTTCAGCTGCCATGTGGCTATTTTGCTAGGATATGAGTTTTATCAATGGTGTCCTGCTTTACCAATGTTAAAATCTGGTCACCTTAATCTACATGCCAAGAGGCCTGGGAAGAAACTTACCAAGTGTCCCTAATCAGAGCAGT
>NW_022103968.1:10636102-10639277 GCF_000313985.2 Echinops telfairi
GGGGGGGGGGACTCTCCTAGGCAGTGCACCAGACCCACATGGCTCTAGAGTTTTGAGCTGCCTACGACCCAAAAGCATGCCTCTACTACTTGTGTAATGAAAGGAAATGAGAGAGAGAAAGAGAGAGACGGAGGTCCGAGTTACAAACCATCATTTGCCAACAGAGTTGGAGCATTCGAAGAGTTTCCATGTCCCCAATCTAAACAAGAGCTGGTTCCAATTATTGACAGCAGGACAGAAACATTCCTTCCCACGGGAAACACAAACAAAGGTGGCATCAACTACAGTCAGTACTCACAGCTCTGTCTCTCTTTTGATTATCAACCGTCTTTTTCATTTTTTTGGAGGGGGGGGTTGGCTAACAACAGATTAACCTCCTCTAATAGACCCTGTTAACCTTCAAACTAAGGCTGTCGGCTGTAAACAAAGCCTTCCAGGCTTTGCTCAGTGGGTGAAGCTCCGGGTATTGCTCTCCTGACTACATAAACCCTCATTTATGCAGCCCTTCTGGTCTGCTCCGCTGGCGTGCACATAGCTGAAGATGGAGTCACCAGCAGTGGAAATGAGGTTTCTCTCAGTGCCAATTTATAAATCCAACTTCCAGGTCATCTTATTTTTTGGATGCTCCCCAAACTCACATTTTTTGTTTGTTTGTTTTATGTGAAAGAGCATATTCCTTTTCCCTAAGCCAGGTTTCCCATTTTCCATTGCTCTTATTAAATGCATCTTATTCAAATGGAATGTTCTCGAAGTTTCCGCCCCTCGCTGGTCTAGGGGAGAGAGGCCAGGAATCGCAGGGCTGGACCAGGCAGTCCCCCTTTCCTCACCTTACACGCCTGCAGAAAATTGGAAGGTCAGAGAACCCATCTCCCCAGGCTAGTAGTGCATGGACTGACCCCCAGACCCCTGCCTCATGCTCTGCTCTGAAGCAGACCATAAGGGAGCCTTCAGCCAGTCCCTTGGTGCCAATTAAAACAGCAGCTGGCCGGAGTGGATGAAGGTGCTGAAATGCAAATCCTCCAGGAGCCTGGTCCTTCTCAGGTGACATCCAGCCGGGGCTGTGAGGGCTTCTGTTGATCAAACAATGAATGTTTTCAATCCTAAGCAACACCTGGTTTGGAGGGCACAAGAAGGAGTTTTAAGGCGAGGAATACCTCATTAATCCCACATTTGTGACATAATTATCTTTGTTTCCGAAACACTCTCCAAGCTGAGGTTTTGAACAGGGCCATGTCATTGCTCCCTCTGGGCAACGCTTGCTGGATGCCTGGCTGGCCCATGACTGGCAGCCTCAGAAGATCAAGTTATGAAAGAAGCATTAAGATGCAGGGGCGGCCAGGTCCACTCTGACTCACAGCAGATCGCCAGGTTCTTCTCCCATGATGCCTCGGAGAGGACTCCAATCTCCCACTTTTCAGCTAACCACATGCACCACCCAAGGACTGCTGACCTACAAGGGTTATGTGGTGGGCTGCTAAGCACAGGTCCAAAATTCAAAACCACCGGCAGGCTCTGCAGGAGAAAGATGAGGCTTTCTACTCCCGTAAAGAGTTACAGTCTCGGAAACCACAGGGGCAGTTCTATTCTCTGAGACCTACAGGGTCACAAGGAGTCAGCATTGATTTGATGGCAGTGAGTTTGGTCTTTGATGGGATTGGTTTTATGATTTTTCTGCCTACTTCCCTCCCATCACATTGGGAATACAAATAAACTTTGCTACAATTTACTTTAGAGTTGAGTTTTATGGCCCATTAGAATATATCTTCCATCACATCTATAACAGGAGTTGGCAAAATAAGGCCTGTGTTTGTTACCTAATGAATGCTGCTTTAGCAGACACTACAAGTGCATGGCTTTAACAAACAATAATGGAAAATAAACAATAATTGAGCGATCAGGAGGCTAGAGGCCCCAGTTCAGGGTGGCAGCTCCAGGGGAAGGCTTTCTCTGTTTGCTCCGGAGAACGCTCTTTGTCATCCATGTGCCCCTGGGTCTAGGAGTTTCTCAGCACAGAGACCCTGAGTCCAAATAACACGCTCAATTCCAGCTCTTGTGTCTTGGTGGTATCAGGTCCCTCTATCTTCTCCATCCTCTCTTCTATCTCTTTTAAGATAAAAAGTGAATTCCCCCATTTCACTGGGACTGTGAAATGATAACGGTGTTGCACCCCACCCTAATCCTCTTATGATTAATCCACATCAGATCACATCATGATATAACTGCCAAATCGCTGAGAGTCATGGCCCAGTCATGGTGATACCTACAAGGCAGCTTCAGGACAAATAGAATGAAAAGACAATGAAAATCTTCCCTGAACTGTTCGAAGCCCCCTCACCTGTGGGGGAGAGACACGAAGCAATCCATGGCAAGGCCTATGGGCCAAATCAGCCCAAGGCATTTTTTGTTAATAAACGTTCATAGAACAGGGAGTCCTGGTAGCCTAGTGGGCTATGCACTCAACTGCTGACCACAAGGTTGACAGTTTGAACCCTACTAGCCGATTGGCAGGAGAAAGATGAGGCTTTCTATTTCCTAAAGAGCTACATTCTCAGAAGCCCGCAGGGGTTTCTGCCCCCCAGGGTCACTATGAGTCGGAATTGACAGGATGGTGGGGAATTTATAGAGCGTTTGGGGGCCTGTCATGCCTATTCATTTACATATCATCCAGGCAGCATTCAAGTTTCAGTGGAGAGCTGGTTGCAACAGAGACAGTATGGCCCAAGTTTGAAATAGTTCCTCTCTGCCCTGACAGAAAAAGGTTGCTCAGCCTTATGTAGGGTCCCTGGGTGCTAGCACACTAGGCTGCTGGCCAAAGGGACAGCGTTTGCGCTCGCCCAGAGGTAGGTGCCTCAGAAGAAAAGCCTGGCAAGTCCACATCTCAAAAATCAATCACTGAAAACCCTACAGAGGGGGTGGAAAGGGGGAACCGATTACAAGGATCTACATATAACCTCCTCCCTGGGGGACGGACAACAGAAAAGTAGGTGAAGGGAGACGTCAGACAGTGTAAGACATGACAAAATAATAATAACTTATAAATTATCAAGGGTTCATGAGGGAGGGAGGGGAAAAATGAGAAGCTGATACTAAGGACTCAAGTAGAAAGCAAATGTTTTGAGAATGATGAGGGCAACAAATGTACAAATGTGCTTGACACAATGGATGGGATGGATTG
>NW_022103968.1:10639377-10663492 GCF_000313985.2 Echinops telfairi
TACCAGGAGGGTAAGGGGAATGTGAGGTAGAAAGGGGAACTGATCACAAGGATCTACATATAACCCTCTCCTTGGGGGATGAACATCAGAAAAGTGGGTGAAGGGAGATGTCGGACAGTATAAGACATGACAAAATAATAATAATTTATAAATTATCAAGGGGTCATGAGGGAGGGAGGGGAAAAATGAGGAGCTGATACTAAGGACTCAAGTAGAAAGCAAATGTTTTGAGAATGATGAGGGCAACAAATGTACAAATGTGCTTGACACACATGGATGGATGGATTGTGATAAGAGTTGTATGATTTAAAAAAGAAAGAAAATCCTACAGTGTGCTCCCGCCCAGAATTTCAGGAATACCCCCACATTCCAAAGCATATGAGTCAGTTGTACTTACTTTTGTTCAAGTCAGTGATACGTGAGGATTTCTGAATACCACCACCGTTGTTATCTGTTGTGTTCTACACTTTTCATCTGATATTTCATATATATATATATATGAATATATATATTGCTACAAAAATCACAGAAGCCATTATTAAACAAAAGCATTCAAATTGGAAGCTATGGCTCCTTGACCTAGCTTCCACCTAGGTCTACACCCTTCTGAAGACGGTGTTTCTGTCTCTCGCTCTTTCCTGAGAAGTCTGTAATTAGCAGCGTGGGCCTGGATTAGGAAAAGCTGCGGGAACACTCAGGCCGAGATCTCCACTGACCCAGTCAGTGGCTGGCAGCACTGGGAAGAGAGCGCACAGTGGCCATCTATCCCGTGCCCACCTGGTGTGAGGAGCCAAAGGCTTCTCCTCCACCTGAGATGGCAGGAAACAACAACTTTGGTGACCACACAGAGACGAGATGAGTCGCAAGGCTAAACCTTGCTCACATTGATGTGACCCATTCCAGTTTCCTGCTACCTTCTGGCCTCCATTTGGGTCTCACAGGAGCCCTGGAAGTGGGACTTGCTATTGGCCCCACTTTACAGATGAGATACCGAGGCTGAAAGAGGAAAAGGATTTGCTGTAAGTCACTCTGCAGTAAGTGATGGATAAGGGACCAGAGCACAGGTTTGTCCAATCCCATTTCCCTCGGCCTGGGCATCTGCATCCTTTGGATGGTCCAGGTGTGCAGCATCAAGCCCCAGCTTGATGAGCTCCCCACTAGCAAACACTCTTCCCCTCTTTCCAACAAGAAGCAGGTTCTGATGGTTGTCTGGGTCATTTAGATTGCAGAAGAAAAAAATGTATGTTCACATGGACCGTTTTCCAAATGCCTTGATTTTAATGCCCCTGGAGTGCTGGTGGTGTAGTGGTTACACATTGGGCCACTGATGGAGGGGTCAGCAGTTTGAAACCACCAGCCACTGTGCAGGGGAAAGATGGGTCTTAATTTCTCAGGTAAAGAACTGCAGTCTCAGAAGCCCACAGGGGCAGTTCTACCCTGTCCTATAGGGTCACCATGAGTCAAAATCAACTAGATGGCAGCGAGTTTGGTTTTGTTCTTATTGTTTTTCTTCTGGGGGGAAGTGGAGGGCCCAAAACAAAGTTAACTAAAAGAGTCTTTTCTTGCTCTTTCTCTGTAGAGCAACTATGTGGCATATTGTCCATATGGGGACCCTTTTGAGAATGAGAAAGGTGACACTATAAATTCTTATACTGGCCATATGACTACTACTCTTCTTGGGGGCCAGCATTTCTCACCAGCCAGAAAAGCCTGGCTAACCACTTCCAAAGAACCTGAGGACCCAGGACAACTGCAGTCGCCACCAGGTCAGCTCCGCTTCCTGGCTTCCCACATGGGTCAGAGCAGGCACCAGAGGCCCAAGACTCAAAGGCTGGTTTTTTGGAAGTGAGTCCTCAAGGCTTTCTACACAGGCACCTCCAGCCTCTCGGTTAGCAGCCAAGTGCATTAGCCATTTGCACCATCGGGAGCTCCCAACAACACCCCCACGGCTGTCTGGATTCTGACTCTTGGTCACTGGATAGCTTGGAGCAGAACTGCCCTGTGGGCTTGCTCAGGCTGTTGCCTAGACTGGGGCTGCCTGCCACTTCTTCCTCAACTGGAGCTCCTTAAGCAGCACCTCTGGGGTGTTTACCCAGGGCCTTGCCAGTGTCCCCAGCCCTGTACCCCGCTTTCACACAGGAGTGCGAGGCTCTTTGCTCTGCTCTCTGAACAGAAGGAGGCCCCAGCCACTGGCACCAACCCCAGGCCTCTAACAGAAGCCCTGCCTAGTTGCCCAAGAGGCCAAAGGGCCTGGGGGTGCTTTCTGTCCCAGCACCAACTCTCATTTCCTGAGACCAGACCTTTCTAGTCTCAGAAATTCCACAGGCAAGAGGGGAGGATGTCTAGTCTCAAAACAAAGGAGGTTGGCAGATCCCTGGGTTCACCCCAGCCCCCAGCCAGGCCACACCCACCATTCCAGATGGAATCAGATCTCTGTACTTTCCTTTCACCCTTCAGAGGGAACCAGCCTCCTCCAGCGCCTCCTGAGCAGGTCCAAAGTCTACTCTCGATCTTCAGGGCAGGCGACCCTCCGGTTCAGACTGTTGGAACTCAGATTCTGAGTACTAGGTTTGCGGAAGGCAAATCCATATTTGAGTCTCCATGTGGATTAAGCTCCTTGAATTCAGCAATGGGAGTAGCCTGGCCCTCGGGCAGAGCGAATTAGAAAGTGGATTGCTACCACTCCCTAAACTGTCCCAAGCAGGGGAGGCCTAGCCCTCAGCAACTTGGAGACTTCGGGGTGCTTTTTAAGATGTTATCCTCTCATGTCCTATTGAAGCCACTGGTTCTCTGTAAGTCCCTGGACCCCACAATGGCCTCCTGCCGGTGGTCTCCCGGATCTGGATGAACTGTCTTCACCTTATCTTTGTCCTGTCTAACGAGCAAGCCAAACTCACTGCCACAACAGGTCAAGACAGAACTGCCCCTGTGAGTCTCCGAGTCTGTAATTCTAGCGCAGCAGAAAACCTCGTCTTTCTCCCACAGAGCAGCGAGTGGTTTCGAACTCCTGCCCTTTGGTTAGCAGCCCAAGCGGAACAACCACCCCGCCTGCAGCGATCCATTTGCCCTGTTCCAGACTTCATAAATAAACCTCCCCTGAGAGAAAGGGCTGGTGGCGGCCTGTCAAGATGATGATTGAAACCGTGTGAGCAGGTCTACTCTGTCACATGGGGGCCACTGGGTGTGGAAACCAACCAGACGCCACCTCACAATGCAACTTTCCTTTTCAGGCAGGGAAACCCCTCCCTGGACTCAGAAAGTAAGTAGAACATGTAGTAGCAGACACACACACACACACACACATAGCCTTCTCTTTATATTAGTGCCCCCCTCCCACACCCTTCAATCCCCAAGACGACTGTAAATGGAAAGTGGGTCTCAGCTCCTAGCCCCCCCAGCCCCGCCCTCTTCTCCACGGACACGTCCACAGTTGGAGTTCGCCCAGAACAATAGCCTTTCCTGTAAGAACGTATATGCAGCATCGTGCCCACTAAAACCTGAGTATTTCCCAGATGCACTGCCTCCCATTTCTGGGTGGTGGGATGCGCATGGAGGGGGGGCGGGCGCCAAGAGGATTTCTCTCACCCTCACCCTATCCCACCCCACCTGCCTCCCACCTCTCCACCCTAGCCTCTCAGAAGTTCACTTTTTGATGATGCCAAAGCTCCAGGGGCAGTCTGGTGATAAAAGAGGAAAAGGGACTTGCTGGGGGCAGGGCTGCAGGAATGGATGGGGCCTGTGATCAGTGAAGAACTTTCAGCCTCGCTCAAAGACTTCTCCGCTAACTTCTGTGCTCCTAAGAGGAGTCTTCGATCAGGAAGATTCTGATTTGTAAACCTCATGGTGACCAGTGGGATTGCGATCTGTGAGGTCGGCAGTTCAAAACCACCAGCCACTCCATGAGAGAAAAGGGGATTTCTACTCCCATAAAGTTACAGGGACTCACGGGGCACTTCTACCCATCACTATAAGTCAGTCTTGACTCAATGGCAGTGAGTTTGGGTTTTGTTTCTGTTTGGGCGGACAGGGCTTGCTAGCAAGGAGCCCGGCTGTACCCTAAAGACCAGCACCACTGGGCACAGGGGAGCAGGTGTGGAGGGGGCGCCTGGCCCCAGGTCAAGTCCAGGCCCCAAAACACTGTTGTTGTCTCCTGGCTGGAGGCAGCTCTGGAAGCCCGGCCTTACTCACGCCTCACCTCAGGAGGGGTGGTAGGTCCCAGAAGCAGCTTTCTTTTTAGGAAGGGAACACTTGGGAAACAAGATTAGTTTTCAATAGAGGACATTTACTGTCCCAGCATTGACCTAGAGAATTTCTCCCTCTGCCGAGTCATTTTATGAGCAGCATTGTGATGGGTCTCTCTGAGAGAGGCCAGGAGCAGTGGCCCTTTCCCACTGAATGTGTGAGACACACCGATCAAATAGCCCTCACCAGGCTCACGGGCCCTTATGGCTGAGCGAAACACAGTCGCTCAGAGACCACTCCCTCCCAGAAAATAAAAAGCTGTGCCTTCCTTCCCGTACTTGATGCCAGGGAAGCGGGTCCAGGCTTGGACGAGGAGGAGCCGGAGCTGCAGGTCCAGGTTCTGTTGCTTGGCTCTTGGTTTTGATAACTGAGATGCTGGAGAGCCCGTGGACCCTCAATTCCCTCGCCCCTAGAATGGGGGTAACAAGAGCACAAGCCTGGGAGAATCTGAGAACTGGCAAATGCAGCCTTCACGGCTATGGAAGCGTGGAAGAGGTATTGTTTTCTTAACATCTGTGCAACAGACAGGGAAAGACAAAGAGAAAAGTCCTAAAGGAAATTAAAAAGGAAAAAAATAGAAGTATGAAGTATGATACCAAAAAAAAAAAAAAAAGGAGAAACACAAAACCCGACCATCGAGTAAATTCTCATTCAGAGCAAATGTACGTGGGGCAAAGTAGAACTGCCCCAAAGCATTTCCAAGGCTGTCATCTTGACGGAAGCACGTCTTTCTTGTGCAGAGCGGTGAGTGGGTTTGAAAGGTCAACCTTTGGGTGGCAGCCAAGCACTTGACCACTGCACCACCAACGCTCCAGTAATGTGCACAACATACTTAAAACAAAGCAAAGAACGTCGTTCCCACTGAGTGCACTGCAGCTTACAGTGATCCCGTCTGTGTCTGAGTAAGACTGTGCTCCGCAGGGTTGTGAATGGCTGGTTCGTTGGAAGTGGTTCACCAGGTGCCTCTCGGTGAACTTAAACCAGCCACCTCCCCTTTAGTAGCCAGTCGCTTAACCATGTGTGCCACTCCAAAGCCATTGGCTCTTCACGACATCCTCAGTGGCTCTCGGAAGCGTTCTCTCCAGCCTGGGAATGAGGGACTCCCAGCCTTCCTGGCAGGGTGGGGAGAGGAGTGGAGTTGCATCTGAGGGAAAGGGGCCCTGAACATCCCGACGGGCCACCTAGTCCAGTGAACCAGAGCTCTGCCCTTGACTCTGAGCTCCTAAACCAGCAGGGACTGAGCCTGAAGTTTCCATGCACCTTTGGTCAGCCATCTGGGGAGAGGTGGCCTGGTGTGGACCAGAGTCCCAGTGGTTCCAGGTTCATCATTCATTCACCCCATCCCCCAAAAAATGTCCTGAGCAGTTACTGTATACAAAGGCCAAGCAATACAAAGACACAGGCCCTGCCCATGAATGAAGAAGCATATAGGCTGCCAGTCCTCAAATCCACCTTTATTGCTAACAGTAGAGCCTAAATAGAACCCTCAAACAGGGAAAAATCAGAAATTACACAAGTAGATGTCTCTGTACCTTCATGATACAATGACTCATGCTTTTTGTTACTGAACCAATTCATTAACTTCAGGGCATTTATACAGTCCAAGAGTGTCTTGTAATGGGCCCTCAATAAGGGAAAAGAAAAAGACAACAACTTTTGTCACATAATCTCACATCACAGCATGTGTCACGTATCCAGCCAGCCCACTAGCAGTCGGCGTTTGGCTCTTTCCTCACCAAGGGGCTAATTGACATGGACTTCATAGTGTGATTCCGTTTTTAAAACCTCGTCCTTTTGCGTTAACACTTTCCAGTGACTTACATGTGAATTCCAGGACATGGCTCTCCAGTGAAAAAAAGCAAGGTGCTATTCTTCTCTGTCCACAGTGCTCACTCCCATGATTTGTTTCTTTAATATGGATGTACACATGAAGAACATCACAATCGATGAAAGCCAAATTTAGAAATTCCAGTTATCACCCCTCCGGGGCTTCCTCATTAACTTTCAGGCACCTTAGCATTTCAGATCCATCTGAAACATCACCTCAAAATAGTATACCTCTGCTTCTTATGAAATGTGAAACGTGGCCAAGATTCTTCGATCCACTTTGCTTCCATTTCCTCATCTGTAAAACGGGATTAACCCGTTTGTGACCACTAGGTCTTGTGTCAACTTGGCTGGGCCAAGATTCTCAGGATTTGGCAGGTGAGGCCTAGTAATCTTCTATTGCATGATCTAACACAATGTAATCAACTCCATCCTGGGATCTGCTGTGAGCAGCCAATCAGCTGTTAGAAGCTTGGGGAGGGCTGCAACCCCCTTACTCGGGTCACAGCCCTGATGCAATTGAAAGGAAGTTTTCTCAAGGGTGCAGCCTACTTCCTATATAAGTAGACACTGTAGAACAAGCCTCTTTGCATATCATCTGGCATGGCAACCTCTGGTCCCCTTTGGACTTGAGCCAACGATCTGCCAACCCCAGGGGCTATTAGTGGCCTGCCAACTTTGATTCATTCTATCCAGTCACAAGCCTGGCCTGCTGTCATGGATCCGTCAGCCCCTGAAGCTACTAGAGTCAGGAGAAGCCTCTGGTTTAGTATCTGATCCACAGACTTTGAACCTGTCTGGACTGAACTTGTCCACTTTTATAACTGTGTGAGCCATTTTCTTGATATAATTTTCCCTCTCCCCCTTCCTAGACACACACACACACACACACACACCATGGAGTTCTGGTGGTGTAGTGGTTAGGCGTTGGGCTGCTACCCACAAAGTTAGCAATTCAAAATTCCACCAGCTGCCCTGTGGAAGAAAAAGACTTTCCACTCCTGTAAAGAGTTCCAGTCTCGGAAACCCACAGAGGCAGCTCTGCCCTGTCCTATAGGGTTGCTATGAGTCAGAATTGACTTGACAGCAGTGTTTGGTTTTATATATATATGTATGTATGTATGTATGTATGTATATGTATATGTATATTCCCCCACTGGTCTTCCTTCTCTACAGAACCCAGACTAAGACGGCATTCTTACTTCATTCTTCCTAGTGAACAATGGTTAAGCACAGGACTACTAACTGAAGGTTGGTGGTTCGAACTCACCCTAGGGGTTCTTCAGGAAAAAGACCTAGCGATCTGCTTCCATAAAAATTGAAAATGCAACCCTCTGGTCTGTCAAGCTGATTTCAGCTCAGGGAGAACCTGTAGGACTAGAACCGCCCTTGTGGCTTCCGAGGACGTCACTCTTCCCAGGATCACAAAGCCCCATCTTTCTCCCGGGGGGGGGTTCAAATGACTGGCCTTGTGGTCAGCAGCCCACTACACCAGCAGGGCTCCTTCCACAAAGATTACACCAAGGAAACCCGAGAGGGCAGTTGTACCCTGTCCCATGAAAGCCCTATATGTGGAGGGGCCCAACATCTACCTCACAGGGTTCTGGCAGGGTGGAACTCCGTCATGGAAGGTTACTTTGTTACTTTGGTTACTATTTTTTCAACATCAGTGGAGCACAGTGGTTAAGAAGGTAGACTCGGGGATCTGGGTTCAAATCCCATGTCTTCATTAATAACTGTGACCTTAGGCAAGTTAAGTGAATTTTTCTGAATCCCATCTCCTCGTCTGTAGACTCAGGAGAAAAGGAGCATCTTCTTACGGACACAACAGGTTTCCCAACGAAATCTGGGACAAAACAAATGCGTGTGAACAGGGCCGCTTCGAAACGGACTCAGCTTTTGTTCCATATGTCCGCCCCCATTCCCGTGGCGACTAGCAAGCTTGTTTACTTGTTTCCATACTTTTAATATATTTGATTTTTGAAAACAAGACTCCCTCCCACAAGGGCAGGGGGTGGGGGGAGGCTGTATTATCTGTAGCAGACATCTACCACACCATAGCAAATGCTCATTCTTGCCCTGCCCCTGAATTCTGGCCCCAGCTCACCCCACCAGGACTACCTTCTAGGGGCCCGCTAAGGATGGCATTCCATGTCAACCTGGCTTCTAGCCAAGCTTCGAATCTTTGGGTCCACCCCCCTCCCCCTACACAAAAACACTAGGATGCCCAGGGGTGCACATCTGGCCTCAAGTGAGGTTGGAAACCAAAGATGGATGTGGGGCCACAGGCTCTCAATCCAGGTCCATCGGGTCAGCCCCAACCTGCCTACCCCATCGATTCTGGATGCAACATTCTACGTTACTGGCCTTATTCTCAAGCAGTGACAAAGACAGCCACCAGCAGCTCTGAGTTTCCGTTCTGCCAGCTTGACCACGCCAGCAGAGGAGGAAGAGGAGGCCTTTCCGGGCATTTAAAAAAGACACCACCACCCCCACGCCACCTGGTTCGAATCACACTTGGCCCAGAAGCAGCTCCTGAGGTGAGAGGCCCACTCTGATTGGCCATTTGGTCACGAGGCTGCACGCAGAACCAATAGGGAGCCAGCATCCCACGAACATAGACCCATTGAAGTGGAGGACAGCTTCCCCCAGACCTTGCAGCTGGAAAGGAAGTGGGTCCTGGGCCAGGAAGTGCCATGGGCAGCCGGCTCGGCTGCTGCTGCTGGGCACCAGCATCCCAAATCCTGTCTGCAGCCTCCACGTCACCCAGCCAGCTGACCTGGAGCCCTCGCATGACCACTCCCCGGTGCTGTCCAAAGAGCACTGTGCCCACTAGGGCTTCCGGAGTCCTCTGGGTTTTCAGGGGAGCCAAGGGACTTATGAGCCCTCCCTCAATCCCGATGGCCACGCTCTTCCTCATGTAGTCCAGCTTCTCGGATTGGCAGCCCAGCATACAGATTGGTAACGGATGGCGACCAGATATAACCCTGACCCACACCTTCCCGCAGTTTAAACCCGGCTGTACGGGTCCCTTTGTTCTGTTCTGCCCTGGTCTGTGCAGGTTTCCGGGAGCCCAGTGAAGTGCTCTGGGGTTCCCAGTCTATCCATAGTGTGCTGTGAGCCACACAGTAGAAATGTGGTCTTAAAGGTCATAGTTTTGTCCTTCTGCTTCCCTCCCTCCCTCCATGTTCACAGCAGGTACCACGATTCTGAGCCCGGTCTCCCACACCCTCTGTTTTTGCAGGCCCGCTGGTCAGCTGCACGAACTCCCTGGAACCAGCCCAGGTGGCTTCACCTCATCTGTTGTCAGATGCAAATCTCCCTCTGCTCGGAAACACTCTGGCTTAAATGTACCTCCGCCATTCAAAGACCTCCCAATAGGATCCTCTGCTTCTCCCACCTTCCAGCCCCTTGCCCCCTTACTGCTACTCCCATGCTCCAGGTAAAGGGACCCCCTCCCCCTGTCTGCCTCTGCACTCACACCTGCCAGGACTTGGCTTCACCACACTCCCCACTGTAACCTCCCCGGCCGATCCTTCCCAGTGCACAGGCCTTAGGGTCACTCTCAGCTCCAACACAGCTGTTCTGTGACTGGACACACACTTGCCTGAGGGATTTGTCACCTTGAAGTGACAATGGCATTTAACTCGGAGGGTTGTGGTGGAAAATGTTGTCTTGGGCTGAATGCTAGTCACAGTGGCCCAGGGTGACATTGTAGAGCTGCCCCGTTGACTACTCTAAGTTGTGATCCTTCCAGGAACAAGCCGCCAGGTCTTTCTCACAGCACTGTGGGCTGGCTTCAAACGCACAGCTTTCTGTTTGCAGCTGAGCGCTTGTTTAACTGGTACACATCAGGCCTGATGTAGTAAAAATAACAACATTCTATAGAGCCCCCTTGATAGGACTTGGTAACCTGATGGGCACTCCATGAATGGTACCTGTCACACTATCTGCCACTAGCCTTCCCTGGCAGCCCAAATGCCTTTCCTGATCCCTCGCCCCCAGCAGAGCAGCCTTTGTCCACAGAGCACAGAGGGCCCCATCGTGTACTTGTCTCTCCCCAAGTAGACTTGGGAAGTGTGTGCAGCGCCGCCTCATTCTGCTGTACTCCTGCAGCGGCACTTTGCTACATGTTACACAAGGAGGAGAGCTGCCGCAGCCCCCCTGTCTAAACCAACTGTGATTCTGCGCATTAGCTGGTCATTAGTTCACCTGGCAGAGGTGGCAAGCATGAGCCCCTGGATCTCCCCAGCTGGTCAAACATGCCCCCGAGTGCTCACCTCCCACCAGCCTTCATACAAGGCAGGACCCATGAGGATACAAGAAAGCCTGGCCGGGAGGTGGCTCTCAAAGCACACACTGAGCACCCAGGCGGGGCTGGGTGGGGCAGGGCCCTGGTGAGCCTTACTGAATCGGGGACCCCACATCAGCCCTAGGGAAGATCCCTTACCTTCATCGCCTGCTTCCCTCTGCATACTGCTTACCTGAAAAACTGCCAGCACTTTGGGTCCCTTATGCACCCAACCTGTCAATACTTTTGGTCAATACTGGAAAAGTCTGACAATAAAGGGTGTTTTTCCCCAAAATCAAATGCACTCTTAAAAGACAGATGTATGTTGCCAGCTCAGCGAGGCACAAAAGGAAAAAATGTGTTGCATGTGCACCAAGGCATTTGTTCACATGGCCAAATTTAAGATTCATTTCAGCCACACAGCTGGAAGCAGCTTTGGACATCCCAGGGAGAAACATTGAGGGGGATATGTGTACTGCTGGCATTTTCGTTTTTTTCATATTTTCTTATGGTCCCATCAGGAGGCCTACATTGATCACATTGTCATTCCTCCTCCCCAAATGGGAGAAACTTTTTCTTTGTAATTCTCCCTGTGGGAATTCTGGGCTTTCCTTAACCTCTGTTCAGTATATCCTGTTCAGTTCTCCATTGTTCAGACGTTGTTGTGGTGGTTAGGCGTTACCAAGTTGGTGCCAACTCATAGTGCTCTTATGTACAACAGAATAGACACTACCTGGTCCTGCGCCACCCTCACCATTGTTCTTAGGTTTGAGCTCATTGTTGCAGCCACTGTGTCAATCTATCTCGTTGAGGGTCTTCCTCTTTTTGACTGCCCCTCTGCTTTACCAACCATGATGTCTGTGGTAGTGACATAATGTCATGTCAACTTGAAAAATAGGTCAAGGGGTGGAGTTTATCCTGTCAATCAGGGCACAGCCTGGTGATGCCTCCTTACGGGCATGGCCTTCTCAGGATTCTGGGACTGTCCTCTCTTGATTCTGCCATCAGAAGAGGCAGGGGTCTCTCTCGCTCTCTCACTCTCTCTCTCTCTCTCTCTCTCTCTGCCTTGGTCTTCCTGTTGACAAGCCACGTGGAGACCCGAGCCTGCAATGAGATGTTTCTACCAGCACTGAAGCCACAAGACATTTCAACCACTGGCCTGTGATCTTCCTGCATTTGGCATCATTGCATGAGTCTGAAGGGGAATTTATGAACTAGTATTGGATACATGGGCTAATACTGGACTTATGGACTTGATCCAGACTAGGCTAGAATGTTTTCTCAATATACAATTGCTCTTTGATAGAAAGCTCTCTTGCACACATATGAGTGTCCCTGGATTTGTTTCTCTAGTCCACCCAGCCTAGATCAATGTCCTTCTCCAGGGACTGGTCTCTCCAGTTGATAAGAATAGAGCTGGCCACCTATTTCTCAGTGGCCATGCATCCCTTGAACACCCCCAGATTCCCACGATCAGTCCTCTGCTGAGAGCCACTGAAGCGGTTTCTGATTCTGCGATGAACAGTGCTCTGTGGAACAGTCTATGGCATGTCGTTTGTGTCCTTATTTTTCCTTAAGGTCAAATCTTAGAAGTGCAATGTCAAGGCTTGTAGTTTACACAGGTAAGATACCCTGATGGCGTGGTTGGTTGTGACATGTTGGGCTGACCTTGTGGTCAGCAGTTTGAAACGACCAGCTGCTCCAAGGGAGAAAGACGAGACTTCTGCTCCCTACAGAGTTCTAGCTTTGGAAACCCACAGGGGCAGTTCTACTGTGTACTATAGAGTATCTATGAGTCAGAACTGACTCGATGGCAGTGGGTGGTTTTTATTGTTTTTGTTGTTCGTTGAGTTGCATACTTGTTTGGGCCTTTGGACCTATGTCTATTATCCTGAGAAAGACTCATCCATTTGTAGTCCTATCAGCAAGGGGAGGCTGAACCTATTTGCACACTTTCTTAAGTACGTACCTATATACTCGAGTTTTTTCAGCACATGTTTTATGCTGAAAAAGCCCCCTAGTTTTTTTGTGGTGAAATTAGGTACCTCGGCTTATCCTCGAGTATCTATGGTAATTCATTGACTTTTTCAATGTATGCCACTCTAGGAAGCCCTGGAGTGGTTACATATTGAAACTGCCTGACCGGGCTTTCTATTCCCGTAAAGAGTGTCAAATCCACAGGGGCAGTCCTTCCCTGTCCTATAAGGTCTCTATGAGTTGGTATCGACTGGGAGGCAGTGCGATTGGTTTGAACAAGGAATAGAAAAAGTTGAGCATCTTTTCATGGGTGGTCTGCCTTTAGACCAGTAGCTACCTCCCTACCTGCTACTCCCAGCGTCTCTGGCCTTAACCAGAGAAGCCATGTTCTATCTGACTTTCTTCACACCACCTGGCCTGCACTCTTAATTGCTCCAAGGTGGTCTGCTGCCTCAAGACAGACCTGTTCATAATTCCCCGGGAGTTTTCAAGCCAGAATTGAAAAAGTAAATGTTTCCCTCCACGGGTGGAAGGTACAGGATGTAGAGCCATGAGGGCTAGTTTCACCATCAGGAGAAACTAGGCAACTGGAAAGCCAAGAGGGGCAACGAGAGCTGTAAAGAGGGCTAGAGTGGCCAGGCTCCACGTTCAGGGCCAGCCTGCTCAGCCACTTCTCACCTGAGTTCATTCGTCTCTACTGGCTCAGAATGCACTGCTATCAGTCCATCACAAACAAAACGCCTGCCCGGTATAGACTGTTTACTGGCTGGCTCCTCTTTTGCAAATGTCATGGTCTTTTCTCCTTTCTCTTTCTCCTGGTGACTTTTCTGAGAGCAGACCTATCGGTGCCGTACAGCTGCCCCTTGAGGCCGTCAGCTCCCCTAAAGATTTCCAGTCTCGGAGGGGTTGGAATCGACTCGGTGGTGTGGTTTGGGGTAACGGTATATATTAGGGCTACTTTCCCAGCTTGTCGATTGACTTTTAACTCTTGTTATGACTCAGATGATGAAACTACTACTGAGAGGTTAAATTTCGGTTGAAGTAAGTCAGCAGCAGAGCTACCCAGTTTCCCCGAAAATAAGACAGTATCTTATATTAATTTTTGTTCCCAAAGATGCACGAGGTCTTATTTTCAGGGGATATCTTATTTTTCCATGAAGAAGAATACAGTACACATTTATTGTTTTATTAAAAGAGACCTCGCACTTCCTATCTGCTCCGGCTGCACTGTGGCCAACAGTGAGCTGCGCAGCGGTGCCCGCCGCTACGGTCCAGAGTCCAGAATTACGGTAGCTTGGTGGGGGCTTATTTTGGGGGAGGTCTTATTTTCGGAGGGGATGCCTTATAGTTCAGCAAGAGGCAAAACTGTAAGTAGGTCTTATTTTCGGGGGATGTCTTACTTTTGGGGAAATGGTATTACAGCTCCCATTCCCCATCGCCACCTTTTGCCAAGTGCAGCACTGGAAAAACTCCACTGAGGCAAACCACAGCCCTCTCAATGGCTATTAGACTGGGAAAGCTGTGAGTCACTGCTCAAGATAAGGTGGCTGTCTAGACACAGTGCCTCTTGAGAATGAGGTGGGTCAGGAATTGCCAGGATCCCACAAGAGTATGTGGTGGCACCCATGCCTTCAGCCACAAGCCGTGAAGAGCAGGTAGTGCCCAGCAATGCCTGACACCTGGCCATCCGCATGGCAGGCATGTTTTCCATCAGTCCTATCTGGACGGAAAATTCTTACATTTTCTCAACAATATTTACTTCTTGTTTTCTTTGGCCACAGACGGTGTGCTGTGTATTTTTAAACTTTCCAGGAAGACCGCTTATTACGATAATGTAGTGCAGGACAATCAAACTGTTTATTTTTGACTTTTGATTTAATTTTCCTCTCTATAATCCACTAACGAAAATACTAGGTTCATATATTTTCCTTTCTTAGACTGCAGGCATCAATGAAATGACCAGTGGCAGGTCTGATGTCTGTCTCTCTTCCACATGTGACCCCCAACTGGCCCCCATTCTGACGGGGGGGGGGGGGGGGTTGTCACTTTCATTTCAATTTGTAATGCCTGCTCTTCAAATTAACATCCGAGTTTATCATGAGGAACCCATGGGGGAATTACTTTCTGGGGAAAAGGCACCGGCAAATGCTCCATGATCTGAAGGAGGAACAGAGCCCCGGGGTCTCCTGAGCCAGGCCAAACGTCTATCCGGCTGAGGTGAGCTTGGCTCAGAGAAGTCAAGCCACATGCCTAAACTCATACAGTGTATCTTGCTACTCTTTCTTCCTCTTCCACCTAACTCACTGGGAACACCGATGGAGCTCTGAATGGGAACCAGAAACTCTGACTTGTTGCCTTCAACAGATAGAAAAGATGCCATAGGGCTTTGAATGGGGGTAGACCCCACCTTTGGCACATTATTTTATGCCTTGAGATTTTTTTCTGATGTTACCAACGCCACCATTGCCCATGGCTACTGGAGTCTGACCCTTGGGTGACTGTGTCTATTATTGACATAGGATGCAGGGAGCATGTTGCTGTTGTTAGGTGCCATCCAGTCGGTTCTGCCCCATAGCCACCCTGGGTAAAACAGAACAAAATAGCACCCCTTCGTGCTCCATCCTCACAATGGTTATATTTTAGGCCATTGCTGCAGCCTCTGTGTCAACCTATCTCATCAGGGCCTTCCTCTTTTTTGTTGTTCCTCCCCTTTATCAAGCAGGATGTCCTTCTCCAGGGACTGGTTCATTCTGTTACCGTGTCCAAAGTAGGTAAGATGAAGTCTCACCACCCTTGCCTCTGAGGAGCATTCTGGCTGTACTGCTTCTAAGACAGATCCGTTTGTTCTTTTGGCTACAATCTTGGGTCTTCATCAGCAAGTGCTTCGGGGTCTCCTCATTCTCAGCAAGCCAGGTAGTGGCATCTGCATATACAGGTGGTTAATGAGTCTTGCTCCAATCCTGGTACTCCAGTGGCTACTGCCTCCAAAGTAGACAGCCTGTTCTTTTTTCATAGTCTGTTCTTAGTCTGGAAGCCCTGCTGGAGCCTGCTCACTCTGAGTAGCCCTACTGGCATTTGAAATACCATTAGCACAGCTTCTAACGTCACAGCAACACACAAGCCACCACCATATGACAAGCTGACAGACAAGTGGTGGACAGCAGTGCATGGGCATAGGAACCTGGAAGCTGGGAGTGGGGGGAGCCAGTTACCCTCTGCAGCGGGCATCCCTGCTGTCGCCAGTATTAGAGGGCACACATTGGTTATGTGCTCCGTGCAGTGTCAGCATCCTTAGCTCTACTCTGGGTGTCTCATTCCTGTCCCCCTCCCAGCAGCTCCTCACCTGTGCCTTACAATCCCTGCTGTCCATTTCACTGGACTCAAGGATTTGTGAGACCTACAAAGAACAGGGCCAGGCCTCATGGGTTCACACTGCCACCAAACCTGCTGGGCATCTTCTCAGGAGTGGTCTTTACAGTTAACACAGGGGAGGTTGGGAAGGCAGGCAGAGTCCTGGTCCCAAACCTCCAGAGGTTTGCAACTGAGTAGGCGAATCAAGAGGCAGCCCTTTTCTCATCATCCCAGGTGTTCACAACAGAATGGGCTGACTCAGGAGAGGAAGGGAGTTCCCCATCACTAGAAGGATCACAGAAGATCTGTTAGGAAAGCTTCAGGGGAGAGTTCTTTTAGGAGAAGGCAGGTTAAGAGTCCCAAAGATCATCTCAGAAGAGACTTGGAGCATCAATTTGCCTGAAGGTTCCCAATCCGGGCTGATCCTCAGGTGTTCCAGTAGACGTTTTAAAATACAGATTCCCAGGCTCTGCCCATGAGTATCTGATTCCATGCACCATGGGCAGGACCTGGGAATCAGTCTCTCGAGAGCTGCCCAGCCAGCGAGGTGGCGGAGACAGGCCTGGACACTGGTGCCCTTGGCGGCGGTTCCCTGGGGTCGCAGATTCCTCCTGCAGAGAGAAGGCGCTGCCCTGAATGTGGTGGGCCTCCGTTCTGCACTCAGAGAGGACACCGACCACACAACCACATTCAGGCTAATCATCCAATTAAGGGGCGGCTCCTGGGGTTTAGTCACTGCCACTTCTAGGCAGAAGGGCAGGGAGCCACCTGAGGAAGCACAGGCTAGCACAGCTACAGATGCTGCCAGGGAAGCAACACCCCTCCCTCCGATGCACAGACTCTGCAAGACCCAAGCTTCACTCTATGCCCTCACCCAAGGCTGATTGGGGGGAGGGGGGGGTGGCGGGGGGCTGGAAGAGCAGGGGACCTTATTTTCATTTGTGTTTTCGATTCTGATTCTCAGGGTGTGTGTCCAAGGAAGGAACCGTGTGACTTTCCCCTAGGTAAATCACATGGAAACCTGCAGTCAAAGTAGTTAACGATAGCAGAAGACCCAGAACTCCTTCCTTTGGGTGGGGGTGGAGGGTGGAGAGCCAGTGGGACGGGAGGAAGACACCAGTGGGGCTGCCAGCAGCAGAGGTGCAGTTCGGTGAGGCTCAGGAAAGGCCTCCTCTTCCTCTGGAACCTTTCTGACATCTAGGAATTGCAAGGTGCCCCCTGGGGTTGTGCACCACCCAGGGAATGCAAAAGACCTTAGAGATGAAGGAGGGGGGCGGCCCAGGCCCAGGGGGAACTGGAAGAAGAAGAAACTTGCTAGGTGACCTCAGCAAATCACCTCACCTCTCTGAGCTTGGGTTATTACAGCTAACAACAGGTCTGCCTCACAGAGCGGAGGGGAGGGTCCAAAGAGGGACACACACACACAGGAACTTCTTTGCAAAGCTGTGTGCTCCTGAGTTAAGCTTGTACTCCCAGGTACCCGACTGGATTTTCACATGCAAAACCTCAGGGCAGTCAAACCCAAGCTTTGAATAACATGGCAAAAACACAGGTCAGCAGTTTGAAACCATCAGCCTCTACTTGGGAGAAAGATGAGGTTTTCTCTACCGTGAAGAGTTACAGGCTCAGATGCTGATAGGTAGTTCTACCCTGTCCTGTAGGGTTGCTATGATGCAGAATTAACTCAATGGCAGTGAGTTTTGGGAAACCTCAACAGCCCACTGTAGTTTTGTTAAATAAATCAGGAAACGAGTCCAAGATAATCCAAGGCACAGTTCCTTAAAACCTGGTAACTCCCAGGATCCTGCTGAGAACAGCCAGCGTTCCAATGAAATACTACTCAGTCATCTTTTGCCCTTTTCCAAGGTCGGTCACCCTCCCATTTCATGGGAAACTATAAACACAGATACTGACGGGCTGGGCAGCAGACTACTGACTGAACGCAGCTGTGGTACTGCGTGTGTCCGAGTACCGACCCGAGGTGCACAGAGCGGCAGAGGTCTGGGAAAGGCAAGCCTCGGTGCTCACAGGACGGACCTACAGCCTTGGCCGAGGGGCTCCCACAGGAGGGGGGTTTGCCTTTCTTCTGAATGCCTTGCGTTTCTGCACGAATGTTAGAGAGCATGCACTGCTTGGGTTGATGTTTGCAAATCTTAACAATGAGAGAAGATGAACTCCTATCCAGTTGTCCACCACATCTGTGCACAAAATTCGTTCTTAACCGTCCGTCTCATCGAAGCGCCTGTTGGCACTCCGAGGCCCTGGGAAAAGGGCTGAAGACTGCGGCTGGGATAATATGGATATAGAGACTGGGCTTGCCACTGGATCCAGGTGCTAAAACCTGCTGGGGCTCTTGTCAAATCATGAAGTCAGTTACCTCTGCCAGCTCCGGATCTTCATCGGTTAGAAGGAGCAGGAATAACGTCTACCTCACAGGACTATAGGGAGACACACAAGATGATGGACATAAAGGACATATAATGTTTTCTTCATTCATTTAGGAAGGAGATGGCAGACGCCATTGGTCATTATAGCATCAAATCTCCAAATGCATTGCTATCGAGTGGATTCTGACTCATGGCCACCCTACAGGGCAGCATAGAACCGCCCTTGGGTGTCTGAGGCTTTACTTTTTTTTTTTTTTTTTGAGGCTTTACTTCTTTACAGGAGTCCATGGTCCTTTCTCCTGCAAAGTGCTGGGAGGTTCAAAGTGCTGACCTTGTGGTTAGTAGCTCAATTCATAGCCCACTATGCCACCATGGTACCAAAACACTAGCTCAAAGCTCTCTTTCCTTTATACACCAGGTGTGTCAGGGAATGCTGCTCCATAAGGCTGCCAAGGGCTTGATCTTTTGGCTGTGGATCACCAGGCCTTTCTTCCAAAGTGCATCGGAGTGAGCTCAAGCCCTGCAACCCTTCAGTTAGCAGCCGGATGGACTGACCATTAGCAAGTCCTCAGGAAGTCAGCACACACTGAGGGAGAGGCCAGGGGCTAACCCAGGGCCAGCCCTGCAAGAACTCTGCTCCTCCTGGCCCCCAGCTCCCAAATGTGGGGCAGATATTCAGGCACCCCCTGGGTGACAGAAAGGACACACAGGGTCACTTCTCAGAGTTTTCCCGGCCTCCCTAATTCTCTGCCCACTTTACACCCATTCCTGAAATGTTTTCAAAGGGCCCAAAAGGATCAGAGAGAACCCGGGCCCTGTGGTAGACATTCAATAGCCACTCAGTCGTTCCCATAGCGGAAACTAAGCCGAGTACTTTGCAGGGTCCCCAGAGCCCAGCCCTCACATCGGTAACCAGCTACACCTTCCTTCCTTCAGATTGTGCCGAGCATGTTAAAGGTCTGCACTGCACTACGGATCATGATACACGTTTGGAACCCGCCACCACTGATGGGAAGACATCTGGGGCAAATAGCTCGTCGCGGTGCCTTCCATCCCAAGCCGTGGTTAGTGGTCTGGAGAATGAGCATGCGGCAAAATAACGAGTGGTTACTAATTATTATATATCACAGGGTTTGGCAATGGCCCTAAAGCCCCATCGCGCTGGCCCCCTCCCTGCTTGCAGAGGATAACAGAATGGACTGTGAAGACATTTTCCTCGGCGTGCAAATACACTTTCTTGGTCTTAATTGGATCCAGCCTCCCAGCTTATGAGCAGAAAGGCAGTTTTTCTTTAACGATTACATCCTTCAAATGCCAGGTCATCAGCCGTGCCTGGGCCTGGAAGGACCACTGCTTGGCTCCATGGTTTCTTTCCATTTGCTCAGCCGCTTTCGAGTAGTGATGTGAAAAGCATGCGCGGGCTGTGTCCTAAGCGACCTTCCATTTGGCCAAAAAAAGGTCCAGTGCTATCAGCACGAACCATCTCTCCCAGCTCAAACGGATCCGCAGAGTGGGTGGGAGCAGGGAGGGGGGGGCTGTTTGCCCCCAACGATTGGTCTAATACAAATATTTATTTCTTCCAAAACAACTGAAACAAACCACTTCCAAATCGGGGGTGCGGGAGGGACGCGCTTTTGCTAGCCAGACATTTTTCACAGTGAAGACAAACATTTGGAAAACATTTTCCCATTTGCCCTCTACCCTGAGTTCATCTTCCTTAAGCATGTTGAATCGGTCCCTGATTGACCATCCCCGGGGCCACAAGCCATCTTCCGCCTCTGACTTTCTCTGCTTTCCTTCTCTCCTTTGCACAGCATCGACACGGCACCAGCTGTTCATTCTAGGAACGTCACCGGAGGTACATGTGCGTCTGTCACAGGTCTTCCCACCCAAACCTGCGACTGTGGGGGAAGTGGGGACCCGTGATAATGTTCTCACCTTTCATGCGGGAGACCCACGTTCAGTTCTCAGCCATTGTGCCCAACACCCAGCAATCACCCGTCTGTCCATGGTGGCTTATGCTAAGAGGCGGGAAGGGACCCTGGTGACATCATAGGTTGCATATCAGGCTGCTATTGGCAAGGTCAGCTGTTTGAATCCCCCAGCCCCTCCTTGGGCAAAAGATGAGGCTTTCTACACCCGTAAAAAGTGACAGTCTCAGAAACCCCCAGGGGCAGTTCTACCCTGTCTACAGAGTCGTTGTGAGTCAGAATCAACTCGATGGCAGTGAAAGGATGCTAGCAGGTTTTAGCAGAGTGCCCAGGCAAAGATGGACCAGGAAGAACGACTGAGAATCCGAGAATCAGCCTCGGAAATGCATGGAGCAGGACAGGGCAGCCTCTCATCCCATTGTACGAGGGTCACCCCGAATCAGAGGCTAGCGACAATCTGTGACCAACACTTAGGGCCACCACACCCAGCAGCACTTCCCTGAGAGAAGGTGAATGTTGAGACATCCTTTGCCATGTCAAGCCAATAGCCTAATTTTTTTTTTTTCTTTCCCCATGCTGCCCAGCTTCTTCCTAAGCTTGGAGCTTCTTCTCGTGGGACTTTATCTGAACATCCCAATAAGTGCTTCCTGATTCACGAGCGGACGGCCCTGAGTCCCCTGAGCCAGCAGGGCCTGTGTCTGCACCAGTCATTAGAGCCCTGTTTTTCCTGGGCCATTTGCTTACCCTTCTCCAGCTTGTTTCCATTTCAGAAGTGGTGCTCAGGCTGTGCCAAGATGGAATTCCATTTTCAAATGAGGTTTCACAAGACCTTTTATCAGATCTGCAGGCCAATTATGATGGCTGGGTTCTCTCCATCCTGCCGTTGGGTAATTCTATCCCTCACTTCCCCTGCCTTCCTGAAGTGGTTAAGTCAGAGGTACACCTTCTCAGGGCAGGGGCAGATCAAAGGCCAGCTGCCCGTGCCTCCATTATCAGCAGTGACATTATGCCGACTTCTCTCCACCATCTCGGATCTGACAGCGACCCCCGGGGAGGTCCCTGGCTACCACAGACTCCCCTGGCCTCAAAGGATCTTGAATAGAAAAGTTGCTAAATTAACGAGGCAATGCACACACTCACATTGATATGGTTCTGAAAGGCAAGCACCATACAGATAACTGAGCGCTTTCCCAGGGAAGAAGACCACTTCACCACTACGACCCCACACCACTCCCAGTGCAAAGACCTGGCCATACACACGAGGTGCCACCATCACACAAAAGTGCTCACAGAGGCAGGGTGCAGGGCCAATGTGAGTTGCATATAAAAAGCCAACACCAGCAAGAACCATCCCCATCACCACCACCCCATCCGATTTCACACCCCATACCAAGAAGTGGAGCCCCTGCCTGGTGCAGACGATGAAGTGCTCCACTGATGGCAGAAAGACTCAGTGCGTTTGAACTTACCCAGAGGTGTCTCGGAAGAAAGGCCTGGTGATTTGCTTTCAAAGGTCACAGCCTTGAACACCCTGGGGGTGCAGCTCTAGTGGGATCGCCAAGAGTCGGCATCAACCCCATGGAAGTGGTTTGGATTTTGCTTTGCTTTGTGTTTGTTTTGCTACTCAGGATTCTCCCCAGCATCTCTCCAAGGCTTGCCAAGAGGAGGAAGAGTGCCAAGAAACTGACCTTGCTCTTTTGATGTGTTAAGAGATGAAAGTAGATGGGGAACTAGCAATATAGGAAATGGGGCTACAGAAAGGGCCACAGAATTGATTGACGGTTCTACTTTTAAAATAAGAGGATGCTTCTATCAATCAACCACAACCTAGTAAGAATTATTTTGCCAAACTGGTCTCAAATTAACAGTTGACTGAAATCAAGATCTGGGAGGGAAATTACATTCCCTTTCTGCCCCTAACTGCAGCAAGGTCAGCCATTTGAACCCACCTGCTGACCAGCTAAACAAAAGATGAGGCTGTCTGCTCCCGTAAACTCAGAAATTCAGAGGGGTTCTACTCTGTCCCCTTGAGTGGCTATGAGGCCGAACCCACTCAATAGCAGTGAGTGGGGCTTTTTCCCTCCAAGAGAAGTGAACCTCGTTCGTTCCCTTTCACAATTGCAACCTTCTGGGAATTTGCATTTGGAAACCACACAGACCCGAGAAATGGGTTTGTTGTTTCTTTGGCAGTTTGTTTTTGTTTTGTGTTGTTGTTGTTGTCTAAATATTTGAGGGAGGCGGAAAGGCTTGGTTTAGACTACTCCGACACTTTGGGGGCAGAGGAAATCTGCTACCAATTAGCAGCAGAAAAGTCCCCAGCTTGATGACCTTGGCCATGGGACTTCCTTACTTTTGTCTCAATGTCCCCACGTGTTAAACCAACCAGGACAGTGGAGGACAGAGTGGCAGGCCAACAGGAGGTCTGGAGCAGCCAAGGCCTGGCCTCCCATGGACCTCTACCATGTCATCACCCAGGAATGTTGTTATCTGTGGATCTCATGTTCTTTTGCTTTCAGCACATGCCCCGGAAGTTGTACTGTGAGGTGCATTTTGTAGTTACCTTTAAAAAAAAAAAAAAGCCTGATATTTCACTGATTACAAGTTCCTAGAGAAAAAAAGAAGAAAAAAAAAGTTCCTAGAGACACAGCAGGCCCTATCGAGGTTGGCCTCGCTGAAGTCCAACTTCTTGGGTCATTGGCCCTGGTGGCCTCCTTGGCACAACTTCGAATAAGAGCTCCTTTGCTTTGGCAACCAAAGAACAAGCAATTAACTGTTTGGTTTCAGATGCTTCGGTCTGAGTGGTTCTGACTGGGTTACGTGAAAATGTTTCCAGTCTGACAGGAAACTGGTTTGAAGGAGAAATGGCCATCAAGTGGGGACGAGAACACTGTGCCTTTGACGTCTCCCAGCATACCTTCGTCTTCCCAATCTATTTCCGTAGGTCCTGTTCAGAGGAGATGCAAGTCCTGAGCAAGGCTGTACCTATTTTCTTCCTTTCTTCCGCTGTGAATTTACTGTACTTACACAACTTAGCATTTTTCCTTAATATAATGTTTGTTTGAAAATAGTCCCACATCAGGAATTTGGAAGGGGAATGTGGGGCGCTGTCTGACTCTTGAATAAGCACTTAAATTCAAATCAGTACAAGCCAGTTGCTCAATTTAGGCAAAGTTCCCAACAAAGATAGAAAAAAATGGGAAATGAGTGTCCCAACTATATCCCCACCCCCACCCCACCCCACCCCCAGTAAGTACAATTGTTCCTGAACCAAATTTCCCTCCTAGGCTAGTAAATCCCCACTCCCACCCCACGAGGCCCCCTACCCTACCCACCAGGCCCCTCTCTCTCTCCCTCCTTCCCTCCTGGTTCTCACCCCATTCCCCTTTCTCTCCAGCAGCTCTCTCATCTCCTCCCTTCATTTCTTACCCCTCGTTTTTAATGTCAGAATGTATGTTTTGCACACTCTCACTTAGTTCTATGCACAGAACACTCTAGACCAGCTTGGTCCAACTGAGCTGTTGGTGAGGGAGATGATCTATATCCAATACAGCAGCTGCTGGCCACTTGGGCCTACCGGGCCTGGGAAATGAGGCTGGCATACCTGAGGAGCTGGATTTTCTTTTTCTGTTTTCCAGTTTAATGGATCTGAATGTGCATCACACACATAACTCACTCATGCTGCCTTGTTGGACTGATTAAAGGTCAAGATGCCTTTAAGCCTTTCAGGCTGCCCCCAAGGCGCTGAGGCAGCAGAGGACGTGTGGTCCAAGCAATCCCAAAGAAGAGCAGGAAGGAAGAGGGCTTCACCATCACGAGCCCAGCATCAACTCCCCACCCCCCACCGCCCAGGCCGTGAGACCCCATCATTCCTGGGCAGCAGAGTCCCGCTGCCCCCTGTTGTGGGTTCTTCCCGTTGGTGGGCATGGGTCTTCATTCAAAACGCAAGGTCTTAGGAAATGAACAACTGTCTTCCAGGTTAGAGCCCACCCCTCCAGGATGATCTTTTCATTATCCTTCTGTAAAGCTTGACCCTGAAGTCACGGCCCCATTGTCAACACAGTCTGCGCAGGATGTCAGTCACCCTGCAGTCAGCTTCAGCTCCTGGGGGG
>NW_022103968.1:10663592-10668559 GCF_000313985.2 Echinops telfairi
GAGTCCAGCTCCCTTCCTTTCTCATTTACCTGTTTCAAAGTCTAAGGACAACGGATCTCCAGTTCCATTGTCATTTCAGCACAGGGCCCTTCAACAATGAAATCCTGAGTGAACGAAGGAATGTGACCTTTGCAAGTGCTCCCCAGGAGCAGGAGTCAACCCCAGAGATGGGGCAGGGGCCGAGTCCAAGCTCTCTGTGACAGATGATTTGACTGATTAAAGACAGTCTTAGGCTGGTTCTCAATGGAATCTCACCATCTTCACCCACAAGGTTGAAAACATCAAGCTTGATTTGCTACTTAAAATCTTGTCACCGGTGACCAAAATAAAAACTCCAAACCTGCTACCATGGAGATGGTCCCAACTCATAGTGACCCTCAGCCAAGACTGTACATCTCCACGAGCACTGACAGCCTCATCTTCCTCCTGAGGAGCAGCTGGTGGGTTCCAACCACCAATCTTACAGTCAGCAGGGCAACACTTACCTGACAGTGCCCCCAGGGCTCCTGATTAGAATCTTTCCACTCAGAAGGAGGATACTTTGAAATAAAAACATTTCACTGAAATATAACAGGATGTGCTTGAAAATAGCTATCATCTGGAAGGCCCTTTGATCCATCTTAGAACCCCTTGTCTTCACGATTCTATTGTCATCAGAGGGTGGAGGCGGAGAGCAGCAGGGCTGAAGAAGTCACTTCCGGCTGATTTTCATCTCCACAAGGCAGGACCTTGAAGGAACCTTTTTGAAGCCCTAAGACATCTTGAAGTCAGAGATTTCTACGCATCAAGATGCTTTATCTTGAAGCACAAATGCCTCACCAACAAAGGTGGACTTTAAATACCATCCATGAGCCGGGTGATTTCACAAGAACACTGGGAGTTCCCAGGCACAAGGTGCACGGCCCTTGGTAGAGGCGAGTTTAAGGATTCCTGGTGGCACAGTGGTTAAGTGCTCAAGGTCAGTAGTTGGAACTCGCCGATGTCTCTATGGAGAACGATGTGGCTGGCAGGCTGCTTCCATTGGGATTTACAGCCTTAGAAACCCGTGGGGGCAGTTTTGTCTGGGCCTAAAGGGTCCCTGGGAGTTGGAATTGATTTGATGGTAATCAATGGTGAATTTGATCTTATACCAGACCCAATCCTGAAATTCTTTTTCATTAAATACTTAACCACTTAGCTCATTCCCATAAATTGGCATGAATTCCATCTTTACGTTTTGTTTTGTTTCCTGGGTTGGTTTTTTTTTTGCCCTTAACCACTTTTTAAGGAGGGCAATCTAGAGCTAAGAGGGATCGAGTTAATGTTTCTTGTGAGATGAGGACAAATAAACAGCCCACAAAGTACATTTCAGTGGTTTGAAAGCTTAAACCTAAATCCCGATCTTTTCTTATTTCCAGTGGTGGCGTGGAGCTTATATACTCAGCTGGTGATGGTAAGGTGGGTGGCTGGAAGCCACCAACTGCTCCACGGGAAAAAGATGTGGTCTTCTGCTCCCATGAAGGTCACATATGCATCGCAATGGAGTCGAAGGCAGCGGGTTTGATATATTTGCTCACAAAGGTACAATGTGCTTGCTATGTTTTCCAATGCCCAGCAACCACCAGGATCATTTTTTAAACTGTTTCCTCTTTAGATGCTTTCTATTATACTGCTTCATTAGATTTCCATTTTAAACAGGTTTCAAGATGACTGGAACTCGACTCTACATTGAATTTACAAGCCCTCTACCTTCATGGGCACATGATATTGACAAAAGATAGGCCCTAAAATGACCTGCCAGCACTGATCAATGCACCTCCTGTCGCAGCTTTTGCCGCGTGTCTGCCTCTCTGGGAAGTCTGTTTCTCCACTGGCTGGGGCAAATGGGACTTGTGCTGAAAAGCCACATCTTAAATGGCTTACAAGGGTATTTGGTGGCAGTGAGTTGATCAGACTTCCCTTTCGCCCCGATTGGCCAGATGTCTCATCCGCAGCCATCCACAAGAACCTTTTCGGAAGTGTTCCTCCACCTGACCACCCTTTCCAATCGTTGGAAAGGCTGGCATTTGTTATACGAGCTCCTCCATTAACTGGCTGAAGCACTCATTCCTAGATATTCGGAGACTGTGCCTATTTGGAGAATTGGTCAATGTCACAGAACGGCTTCAAGAGCTGAACTGAGAAGGGAAAAGTACATTGCTTTTATTTCTAAAATCCTTCACACCAATTACAATGCATGTGGCTCAAGTCTTAAATAAAGGCCCAGACCAAAGAGAGTAGAAGCAGTTAACATCTAGATGTAATTGAGAAAATGGGGTGGGGGTAGGGGGGTTGTATGAAAATCGAATTAGAAATGAAGTTTCCATTAAGGGATTATTCTCTAGCACGTGCATCTGCTGCTCGATTGAAAGGCATCTGGAGGGTCCCTTTCTCACCCCGAGCTGACTATGAAACCCTCCGAGAGAAGTGAAAGGGCTTCAGAAGGAAAGGAAGCAAAAGGCATGTTCTCAGCGCTCTTTCCCTCTCAGTAATTCGGCCCTGGAGCCTTCCAGCAACACACTGGGCCTAAGGCTCTAAGAAAACAGAACTGGTAGCCCGAGGGTCAGAAACTCCGGGTGGGAAAGTAATTTCAGCCAGAATCCTTGGGTGACCCTCTAAGCAAAGGGAGTCAGGCTACCACTCATGTTGCCTCTTCTAAGCACGACATTTTCAAGAAGCAACCAGATAGGGATGGGAGTGGGGGGGCATCCCACTGGCCAAGGATGGTCCAAGACCAGTCTGGAGAAGTCCCTGGGCAGCAGGAGAGACCCCAACCACCCTCATCTGAAGTGACGCCCTAAGAAATCATTTCAGAGTGGAGGAAGAGTGGAAAGCCTCCCAGCCCCTCTAGCCCTAAGCGGTTCTACCATGTCTCACCACTAGGTGGCCGGCTACAGAGGCCACCTCCGAGGGGCTGTTGACTAGCCTGCCCTCCCCTACCAGTCCCAGTCCCTCTAGCTCCCGCCCAGATCCAGTTTGCTAAAAACATCAGGAGAGGTTAGGAGGAAAAAGTGAAAGAGAAAAACGAAGAACAAAAACCTCAGGCTGTTCCGCCTGAAGTCACCCCAAACCCTGTTCACGCCAAAGCTGAGCTCAAGCCAGGCCCTGGGTGGGGCACACCGTTAGGTGCCGCTTGAACACTCTCGGGCCCTGTTTCCGGCTTTGAGGTTCTATTCTGCACACGTCCAGAAGCCAGAATCTATTCAATGGCAGCTAACAACAACTAACCCAAAAGTTGGCAGTTCAAACCCACCCAGAGGTGGTGTGTTTCCACAGGAGGACAGTGAAGACCACCCTGAGGAGCCTGGTCCTAAACCTGAGGAGCAGCTTTGCTCTGTGACACATGGGATTTCCAGGAGTCAGGGATGGGCTCCACTCCCCTCTACCACCATCTCTTCCACCTCCACCTCTACCACCTCCACCTCTACCACCTCCACCTCCACCACCTTCACCACCACCACCTCTTCCACTTTCCTTCAGTGCTTTCAACGCAAACCTGCCAGGCCGTACCTCTTCCAGAGCGACAAGTGACAACAGACAAAATTACCCCCTAGATGTTCCTTTGAATCGCCGAAACCCCCCTGGTGGATCCCAGACCCACACAGCTTGTAGAAGCCACAGGGCAGTGGAAGGGGCTGGGCACACATGAATCATTTTATTCCTGGTCAGAAGTTCTACCTTCATTCATCAAAGCAGGTGAATGAAAAGATTCAGATATAAGTAAGGCCGATTGTGGGCCACTCCTCAAGGCTCTTTCTGAAGTCGAGACCTTCGTTCCACCTACCTTGGGTGTCAACTCAAACCTCCTCCCACGAAAGGGAAAACCCATTTCCCCTTTTACAAAAAGGCTGCACCTCAGAGTTTAAGTCTTGGCAAACAGATGTTACATAAAATTCCAGGTGTTCCTAAATGTATGTGTTTACAGACACACAGCAAAATCATTTCAGGAAGCATCTAAGTTTCTGGTGGGGGGGGGGGCACTTTGAGGAAGAGTCAAAATATATTGGGTTTGACTTCGGATCTTACCCCACTCATTTAGACAAGGTTTCCTGCCTGGCTAGATGCAGGAAATCTAATGATTATGCACCAGAACACATCTAAATGCCGATACACTTACCATCCTTTCTCTTATCTGTGTCAGAAATCAAACAGTTCGGTTGTCTCTTCCCCCGCCCCATCCCCCCTCCCCTAAAAAACAAAACAAACACCCACCCCTGAAATCCTGACTCATTTTCTCAGTGATTTGTACAACCATCCTTTCTTGATGCCACGAACAGGCTAATTCCTCAACATCTTACTTTGCCTTTAAAAGGCTTCCTTCCACACGACGGGATTTCCCTAAGAAACATTCCCCGCGGATGGCTTCCAGCAATAGCCTCTATCAACTCAGCCTGCGCAAGCAAAGACTTAGCTAATTCCACCCTCCCTCCCCACACACACACTCACTCATACTCACACCGATTCACACTCAGAACCATCCCGGGCCGGCGCCAGAAGCGATTCCCTTTGCATGTTTGCCCATCTCTCCCTGAATGAATGCTTTTCCGACTGACCTTTCCGAGCTGCCGAGATGGCACGCTCTGCCGGGTCAGAACTGGAAAGGAGGGGAGCCCGGAGCATCCGAATCCCTGCACCCTCGACAGAGCGGCCACCCCCCTCGCTGCCCGAGTCCCAATTCTCCGATCCAAAGGGCGCCAAGCCCCGAGGCACTGGCGGGGCAGCCCTCCGAGGTGTCCTGCTTCGCGACTCGCTGCGGGCACCCGGCACACGCACAGCCCACCCCGCCGGCACCCGCGCCCCGGCCCGCGGCCACTGCGCCAGGAGCGCCGCCCTGCTCTTACCTTCCCTGGCTTTCAGCAAGACCGTGTTGGCCACGATGTTTTCCAGCTCCATTGACAGTCGGCGGTCAGCGAGGGAGCCGGCCGGCGGAGCTGTCAGCGCCTGGGGTG
>NW_022103968.1:10669518-10673236 GCF_000313985.2 Echinops telfairi
CCGGGGCGCCCTCGGGCCTTGGCGCCCGCCGGGCCGGAATCCGGGGGCTGGAGCGTGAGAAGCGGCTGGCTATTAAACCCCCATGCAGCACTCCGCGCCCGCAATTTAACGGCTCGGAGCGCCACCAAACTTATGCAAATTAAGCAACCGACAGTCTCGGCTGCAGGGAGCCTCCGGAGTGGCAGGCAGGCCCTGGGCGAGCCGGGTGGAAATGCATTTGCAGATTCTGGGTTTATTTATCTTGGTGCCCCTAACTTCTTTCCACTATTGTGCTCAGAACGCCAGGCTCCAGATCTGGGCTCGGCCCGCTTCCTTGCGTCTACGGGAGACCCCACTCCTGTGACAAGAGCCCTCCTCGGTCCCTGGGGTCCCGCGACAAGAGTGTCCTCCGGGCCGGGGGAGGGGCAGGTTGACCCCCAAGGAACAATGAGGCCTTTGCCTCCTCTGCATCCTGCCGGCCGGATATCCGTTTAGGAGGCTTTGGGCCTTCTCTGTCCAAATGGAGGAAGCCTCCGGTCCCCAGGGCTGTCCGGAAGTCGCAGGGAGGTGCCCCCAGAAGAGGAGAACAATTATTATGCACTGGAGAATATGAAGTTAATAGACTTTGCAAGCTCTGGAAACGGGACGGGCGCTGCTTCCAACAGAGCAGGGTTGTTCTTGCACTGACAGGCCGATTCAAGAAAGCTCTGGTGGCACCCAGGACTGCCGCACAGGAGGAGGAAGGAAGGAAGTGGGCGACTGGCGTGAGAACCTGCGAACAATGAGGGCTGCTGGTGCTGGGGGCCTCTGCCCCCAGGGAACACAGAGAGTGCACCCCCCACAACCCCTTCCTGGAGTGTGGGTTGGGGTCAATGGGTCACCCTGAACCTCACTGATAGTGTCTGCAAAGTGGGGACAGTAATGGGTTTCCTGTCAGAAGGGAGGAGCTCAGGGTATGACATTTTGAGGCCCCACCCCAACTCCATGAATGACTGTGCTAAACAACCTTGCCTTGCTATGTCTCAGCAAGCCAGCAGCCGCTTAAGAGCTCCCCAGCTCCCCTGTCACCCAGCAGCCTAAGGTCTTTTTTGTGTGGTCATTTAAAACACACGCCTACATGTGAATGCCTGTGGTGTGCACTTAACAGCCACACTCTCACATTTGGATGTGCGCATTGCTCACGCAGGCATATTTTTAAAAGGCAGATCCAGTTCAAGTTCTGGGGGTTCTGGAGTGGTCCACAAGAGACCTCGTGGCACAGAGGGTAGCGTGTTCTGCTTGGCTGCCACGCAGAAAGGCCTGACGATCTGCTCCCATAAACATGACAGCCAAGAGAAGCCTGTGAGCCAGTTCTACCCGTCAGAGGGTTGCTATGAATCAGAATCAACTCAGGCCCACAAAATGGCTTGTCCTTAGTAACACATCCGGTTGACACAATAAACTACTGCGCTTCAAGTATTTGTGTCTCTGTGAGGAAATTAGTGCATTCCGATACAAAGAATGGCTAATTGCTTGTACCAACAGTGGGCCAGGTCTGTGTTAAATGCTGCACAAGGATGATCTGATTCAATACAACATCCGTGCTAACATGCTTGATACCGAGTAGCACGTTTAGCACAACGTCTGGATGAGGGAGGGCACATGTGTAGGTCCATTTTATAGATGAAGTCAACAGAGCAAGAAGTTTTACAATTGCCTAGGATCACACAGCAAATAAGGAAAAGTCTGGAGACTTCAGCCCAGGCCAACTGACTCAAGAGTTTGTACACGTAACCTCCAGCTGGCTCTGGCTGATCAGCCAGGATTCCATTCCACAGTGAATTGGTCTGAAGCCCTAGTTCTAACCCAATATGGCTGGGGTGGTGGCCTACTAAAGAGCAGAGACACCGTCACAGAAGGAAGAGGCAGTGACTGGAGTAACCCACAGACCAAAGAGGACCACTGTCACCAGAAGCCAAGACGAGGCATCGGACAGGTTCTCTCTCACAAGGAAGTCAACCCAGCCAACATCCTGGGAGGGACTCAACCTCCAGAAGAGCCACACCATCGCTTCCTGCTCTGAGAAGCCGAATTTTGTGCCAGTGTCCCTAGGACACAGATACCAGTGAGATGACCAGAACCCTCAACCCACTGCCATGGAGGGATTCCAACTGGTGCCACCCGATGTCTTCGGAGACTGTCCATCTTTGAAGGAGTAGGCAGCCTCAACTTTCCCCCACAAAGTGGGTGGCGGATTCAAACTGCTGCCCTTGCAGGGAGCAGGCCAAGGTTGAACACACTGTGCCATCAAGGCTCCTGGATGGGACAACAGTATGCTGACAGCAAGCCTGGCTGATTTCAGAACAACCCAGGGACCAGCAGGACCTGGAGATGCAGAAGCCCCACAGAATCTGGTCCCTCTGAGGCCCCTGCGACCCTGGGGGATCAAGCTGCTGGGTCAGCCTTCTCGTCGAACTCTTCTGGGAAGTCACCCACCTGTGTACATCCTAAACCACGGCCTCCCGTTGCCTGAACGAGCAGCCAGCTCTCTGGAGAGGGCTGCCGCTGGCGGGTGCTCCCTTCCTGGCCGAGGCAGGAAGAGGCTGCGGCCAGAGCTCTCCCGTGCCTGTTAGCTAGCTCCTCCTTCCAAGTTCACCTCCGTTTACCCAGCTCCATGCTTTCCCTGCAGTGCTCAGCCTGCACCCAGGGTCCAACCCTGAGCCATGTAGGGAGGTCATTGTGGACACCCCTCAAAGATCCCTGGAAACAGAGGAAGTCGCCTAGGAAGTGGTCGAAAGAGGAGATGCAGGAGCTGAAAGGAGGGCTGGGAAGTCATGAGGTTCCCTGTCTCTAAGAGTCCCATAGGGGTCACCAAGCATGACATGATTCTGATTCTTGTACCATATTGTCCTTCTGTTTGCTCCATCTTGGTTTCTTTGCTTAAACTTGCTTTCGGAAGCTTTCTTGCCCTCCGGGGATGAACGGAGCATCCTCGGCGCCCTGTTTTCCAGATTCCCTGTGGTCGAGCGCTCTGGAGTCTGCTCTACTCACTGTGGCCCCATGCACAACAGCGAAGAACCGCCCTGCCCCGTGCCAGCCTCGCACTTGGTGGTGTGGGACCCCACACTCTGCTGCAGCCACTGCGTCAGTCCACCGTGTGTAGAGGGTCTTCCTCTGTCTCTTTTCTTTTTTAAAACTCACCACGGGGAGGAAGGAGGCATCAATCGCAATGATGGACACATAAACACCCACACACACACACACACACACACAGGGGGACGAAAAACAGAAACCATGGGGTAAGGGAGACAGCGGTCAGTGTAAGATAAGACAGTCACAATAATTTATAATTTATCAAGGGATCACAAGGTGGGGAGGGAGGGAGGGAAAAAAGAGGAGCTGATACCAAGGGTAAAATAGAAAGCAAATGTTCAGAAAAATGATGATAGCAACATACATCCTTGATACAATGGATTGTAATAAGAGCTGTAAGAGCCCCCAGTAAAAATGATCTTTTAACAAATAGATCTTTAATTGATTGATTGATTAAAATACAATAAAACTCCTGACCACAGTCATGGGCAGTGGGTTTTAGACCCAATGTGTTGGGTTGGGATCTCTAGAGATGCAAAACCAGAGATGCTGCTAGGTCTTGTACATAGAGATTTATATCAAGAAGTGGCTTACGCCGGTGTGGAAATAGGTAGGTCAGGCTTCTAACGGGAGAAGAGGACGAACAGAAAGCAGAGACAGTGGGGGG
>NW_022103968.1:10673336-10680387 GCF_000313985.2 Echinops telfairi
CTGTCTGTAACCGATGACCGTGACGCCTCCTGGGATGGGCAGATGACACACCAGATTAAGAGACCGGACGCAGATTCAGCTCCAGCAGAAGGCAAAGGGTCAAAGAAGATTAGAATCTGCTCGGTCTCTCTCTGACACAAAAGGCCACACTTCCAAAGAGGTGTCGACAGGCTGCTGACAACCCAGGTTGGGGGTGTCACCAGGCTCTGGCCCTACCTGACCCAGGAGTGTCTAGTTGACAATAATCCCTGACCGTCACTCATGTTTTAAAGAGGAACAAACCGAGGCTCAGAGAGGGATGTTGATATTAGGCATGCTTTCCCTTACTCTGGGAATCACGGAACTGATCTGTGATATTTACTTATTTACTTATTTATTTATTTTAGAGGATAACACATCTCCATACGTACACATACCTCTGCAGCCACTTCTGTCAAAACAGAATTAATTTTTTTTTTTCCTCTGAACTTCTGGCTCCCGACCTTTGCCTCCAAGAGATCAGAAGGAAAGAGCATCTCCCCGGTGAATCTTTCTTTCACAAGCAATCTGACCAGCAAGAGAAAATTAGTTTTATCTATTTATTTATTGTGGCCTATGTGTGTCTCTGTGTGTGTATCTCTCTTATTTATGCATTTTCTCTTCTCTCCCTTTACTTCCTCCATCCCCCTGGCCTCCCCGTAACCATCAGTCTCCTACTTTTGGTGTAAAAACCATTTTTCTTGATTTTTCTTTTAATACTAGTGGTCTCCAGCGGTATTTGTCTTCAGGAGATTGGCCAACTTTGCTGAGCATAAAGTCTTCCAATTTCATCTATGTCGTGAGGTGCTTGGCAGTTTCGTCATTGATTTTTAGGGATGCATAGTAGGTCCTCCTCCTTTTCAATGACCACTTTACCAAGCGTGGTGACCTTTTCCAGGGACTGGTCTCTCCTGATAACATGTCCAAAGTACGTGTGAATCAAGTCCTGCCATCCTCAATTCTAAGGAGCATTCTAACTACTGCTTCCAAAACACACGTGCTGGCGTTTGGGCTGGTCCACGGTTCTTGCAGTATTCTTCTGCAGGCACCATAACTCAAGTGCAACAATTGAGCCTTCTTTGGTCTCCCTTATTCAGTGTCTGCTGGGTGACCTTATTCAATCTGTTGGGGTTGCCAAGGTAGCTATGGAAACCTCCCCACCAGGGGAGGCTTGGATGTTGTCATCGTGATGGACAGGTTCCAGTGGAGCCTCCAGACTAAGACAAACGAGCATCCTCCTTCTGAAAATCAGCCAACAAGACCTATGGATCACAGAGGTCCAACCACAGCTGACACTGGGGACGGCGCAGGACCAGGCAGCCCATCACTTCATTGTGCATGGGGCCACTGTGAGTTGGGACAACTCAGAGCCGCTCACAGCAACCAACTCCAAACAAAGCTCACTGCTGTCAACATGACCCTGACTCCTGAGAACCCTGTCAGACACCGTAGAATGGCCCCTGTGAATTTCCAACGCTGTCAATATTCCCCCCACGTTTTTTTACAGTTTATTTGGTATATAATTCTCAAACCTACAATTCAGTAGTTCAATCATTAAGAAGAGTTGTACCATCATCACCGCAATCAAGTTTAGAACATTTTCTTCATTCATGTACTCATCAAAGGCTGTAAATCTTTACAAGAATGGAAAGCCTCCTCTTTCTCCCGAGGAGCTGCTGATGGTTTTGAACTGTGGACCTTAGAGTTAGCAGCCCAGCTCATAGCCCACCATGCCATCTGGGCTCCTTGCTAACAATAACAGAATCCTCTAGACACCTCGCTTCAGAACAGAAAGCTACCGGCTGAGTTCTTCACTGTGCATTCAAAAAAAAGATTCCTGCAAAAATGCGAGTGCGGGCTGATGGGCCCGAGGCCGCGGTGCCCATTCCCCTGGCACTGCAAGTTTAGCATCATCTTCTTCAGTAAAAAGGTAACTGCCCTTTCTCCTTCCTTCGGTGCCATTTGCTGTTCTGCAGGCTTTCCCAGGAGAATGA
The DNA here is from genome assembly GCF_000313985.2 of Echinops telfairi. NCBI lineage: Eukaryota > Metazoa > Chordata > Mammalia > Afrosoricida > Tenrecidae > Echinops > Echinops telfairi. Next base: position 10,675,349 of record NW_022103968.1, read on the forward strand.
CTCGGGACGGATTTTTCAACACACACACACATCCCTTCTCCAGGACCCATTGCATGGCTCCCCAGAACCTCCAGTCCTAAGCTTATCCTGCAGAGCCAGTACTGTTCAAGCATTGTCACCTCCACTGCAGAGAGAGGAAACTGAGGCTCAGCATTAGGTCCACTGCTCAAGGTCAGCTGCAAGGCTCGATCGTGATGTAAGAGTCTCACACACCCCTGCGCCACCCCCTCCACCTTGGGAGGCCTGAGATGTGCCCTTTGCAGCTTTTTGTTTCTTTCTCTATTGAACTTAGCAAGTGCCCTACACCACGTGGGCATGTGACAGTAGGTGGGGCCTTCAAAACATCTGTAGACAAGTGGAACAAAGGAAACTACCATGGTCTTTTGAAAGCTCCCTCGAATGTGTAGGCTCAGGGGAATGTGACATGTTTCAGCTTCTCCTAAGGTTCTGGGGTGGTAGTGGTGCCACCAAACACTTCCAAAATGGCCAGATCCCTGCCAGCTCAGAGACTGGAAAAGGACAGTAGGAGAGATGGACTGCTTAAGGGGCATGCCCAGCCCTCCGATTACCCCTCCTTCCTCAACTCAACGGCCTCTTGCAAGTTGTTAAACAGATCACACCGTTTTAAGCTAAACACACACATTTCCATCTTATTTTCAGATTCAGGGACATATATGAAACCAGAACCGGCATAGAAACCTGGGCGTTTATTTTGTTCCAGTCAATACTGAGCCATCAGAAAGATTGGGCACCAAGGGGAAATGTGCCCATCGAACAGGCAGGAACACGGTAAGAGTATCAAAATGGATCCTGCGTGGTTGAACTTGGAAGTGGACACACAGCCTCTTTGGCAGTGTTTGAAGGAGGCTTTGTGGCGCAGTGGTTAAGCAATGGGCTGCTAACCGCAAGGTCAGGAGTTCGGTTCCACCAGCCACTCTGCCTGAGAAAGGTGTGGCAGTCTGAAAGATTTCCAGCTTTGGAAACGTATGGGGCAATTCTACTCTGTCCTCTAGACTCACTAGGAGTCAGTATCCACTGGACAGTAATGGGTTTGGTCGACCATGACTTATTTAAGCACCAACGACTGTCTGTTCATTAGATAAGGAAAGAATCCAGTAAGCTTATGGTAGTTTGGGGCCACCATTCATTGTGCACCCTCAAGACAAGAGCTCTGAACCAAAGCCCAAAGCCCCCAGTTCTATGTCCTTGGGACAGCAGTCATCCACTTCTCCTCACACTAGGGAGTTTCAGCCGTAAGTCCAAGGACTACAGGTGAGCATGGGGTAGAGCCCTGCTCACTTAGTGGGGTTTCCACATGGAGTCCTTCTGGTGTGGCCTGTGCAGGAAGTGGTGCACGTCTGAAGTCCCAGTAGTCTATTGCACACGGCCTGGGTCGCCAAGGGCTAGGTAGAGACTAGGTTAAATGTGTCCCGTTAGGAACATGGTGCCAGGTATATTCTTCCCTTGGATTCTATATAAGTATTGTTTTGTGTTTACAATTATGTAACACCCTTTATTATTGCTCAGTATACCACTGTGTTGTTGCTGTTTTATCATTTTATTAGGGGCTCGTACAGCTCTTATCACAATCCATACTTACATCCATTGTGTCAAGCACATTTGTACATTCGTTGCCATCATCTTCCTCAAAACATTTGCTTTCTACTTGAACCTTTGATATCAGCTCATTTTTTCTTCTTCCCTCCCCCACCTTCCCTCCCGAACCCTTGTCTATATAAGTATTGTTAAGCAAAAAATAATAATAATAATAAGTATTGTTAAGCATTGTTTCCCACTGAGAGGTTGCTCCTCCGGGTTTTCCTACTTTTGCAGAAGCTGAAGCTGAAAAGGTGACCGCTCCACTGCCTGCTGGACTTTGAGACACCGATGTCGGTGACACTTTGGGTGGCCTGAGATGTGAAAGCTCGAACAGGCTGCGTCTTCGCATGCTCCTGCTGCTGGCACACGAGCGGGTGCCTTCGAAGGACAGAAGTTGTTTTCTCTCAGTGTGGCGGCTCTAAGTCTGAATCAGAGTCTCGCTCGCTCGTGTTGAGTCCTCCAGGGGCTTTGCTCCTAGTTCTGGGCTCTGCTGTCAATCAGTGAGGCTCCTGGGCATCTGCTCCATGCCTGTGTCCCTCTCGGTGTCTATTCTGCTTTCTTTCTAGCTCAGAACTCACAGGATTTAGGACCCACCTACCCTGGTTATGACCTCATTGACATTATAAGAGAAACCATCTCTTTCCAAACAGTGTCCTGTTGATAGGTTCAAGGGTTGGAGCTTGAAGACATACTATGGGGAAAATGCAAGTCAATCCATAGCCAAGCATCATCCTTCACTCATCTGTACCTTCCTTGATTCGACATAGAATAAGGACACATGCTTTTAAACAGATCCCAGGGGAGGAGTGGGGTCATGGGGAGCCGATATCAAGAATACAAGAAGGAAGAAATGTTCTGAAAGGACTGTAGTCACGATTTTTCAACACTGTTTGATGTGACTGAACTATTGAATGGTATGATGTCTGGATTATGTCCTAATAAAATTATCTGGAAAAAAAATTATCTAAAAGTGAATAAACAGATCCCAGGCTCGTAGAACCAACCAGCCACACATACAAGAGACTGGAACGGAAGACAAGTGAACAGGAGAAGCCCAGCAGCCATGAGAGGGCTGCTTCAGACTGCGGGGGCTCCGTGTTGGCACACTTTCCCGGTGGTAACCACTCTCACTCACAACGTCTCTCTGAGTGTCGATTGGCACCAGCTCCCTGGAAGGCAGTTTTGCAGCAGATAGTAAAACTCACCAAGACAGACACAGCCCTCAGTGGTCACAATTCCACTTCTAAAGAGATAACCTAGAGAGAGAGAGAAAAAGTGTGTGCCAAGACTGGTCTATAAATATCTATAACAATCTCATCCTTGGGTGCATCACGGAAGCAACCTACACGTCCAACAGGAGCAGATTGGTTAAGTCCAGTCTGGAACATCTGCGCAAAGGATTCCTACGCAGCTAGAAGCAGAGCGGATAAAAGATTGTGGGATGGGAGTGTTTTCTCTTATCCTTGCTTGTCTGCTTGGGAGAGCATTCTGACTTTTTCAGTGATGCATATAAATTTCCTTTATAGCAAAAAAAACAAAAAACAAAAACCCATAATTTCAATCGAATGGAAAGGTGATCCCTTTAGTTGGGCGGGAGGGACTCACAGTTGGGTGTGTGGGCCTGACCCTGGAGGGCTGGGTCATGAAGCCAACATTGGCCATGAGGTCAGGGGAGGGCAGGCAAGAAGAACAGGGTGAGCTAATGCATGGAAATAAAAAGCGGGGAGACTGGGGGTGGGTGGGTCTTCTGGATTGAGTTATGCTTACCAGTTAAACCCATCAAGTTGCTTCTGACTCACAGTGACCCTATAGGACAGTGTAGAGCCTCCCACTGGATTCCAGAGACTGTCACCTTTCTGGAAGCTGGCGTCATATCTTTCTCCCCAGCAGCAGCAGCGGGTGGGTTTAAACCACCGATCTTTCCATTCACAGCCAAGTACTCAGCTTCTGTGCTACAGGGCTCCTGGGGTTATGTTTAGAGGAATCTTATGGAGGATGGTGCTGAAAAGGTCACCCTTCCAGAAAAACTGCCTTTGTAGAAAGCACTGAGCTGGAAGTCTGAGGGGGAATAGTGTCCAAAGGAATAGGGTCATCTCACAAGGGTTCCCCCTGGTCATTTCTGACGTAGTCTGAGCACCAAAACAGACAGAGAGCAGTAGTAGTGAATAATAGCCCATTGTTATTATTGGGGAGGAAACAAGGCAGGACTCCACAAGTTCACACTGGGAGAAATAAATGCCTCCAGTCCAATACATTACATCAAAGAAGTGATGGAGTTAGAAGATCATCCACAGACGCTCGGCCTTCTGGATGAAACCTTGACCAGAAAGAGGATATTTGCACAGTCTCTGAGCATCTTCCACAAGTTCATTGCGAAAAAGAGTAGCTTGACCGTGGAGAACCACACTGTACCCACACCAGCTTCCCCCCGAAACTTCCATCCACAGTGTCTGGATGACCCAACAAGGTCCCAGTAGTATTCCTGTCAAAATAGTTCAACTGAATCTAATCCTGAGGAAAACTCAGACAAATCAGCGGAGAAAGAGTCTAGAAAAGAGCTAGCATGTATTCACAACCTTGCTTAGTGAAAGTGAAGAGATCTTGAAGTACTTGTTATTGATAGGGATCAAAGGCTACATACAGTCTTCAGTATGGGTCAACTTCAAAATCAAGAAAACAAAACTCCTCACAGCGGAACCAATAAGCAACCACAATGCAGACAAGATTGGAGTTGTCTGGGATTTCATTTTGCTTGGATCCATAGTCAAGGCTCATAGAAGCAGCAGTCAAAAAAAATCAAAAGGTATGTAGCATTGGGCAAATCTGCTGCACAAGACTAAAGTGAACCTGACCCAAGTCATGATATTTTCATTCATCTCATATATATGTGAAAGGCCGCAAGGATTAAGAAAGGCAACCCCAAAAATGCCAAAGAATAATTAGTGCCTTCAAATGAGTATGTTGGGAAAGAGTATTGACTATACCAGGACTTGTCAGAAGAACACACAAATCTGTCTTGGAAGAAGTACAGCCAGAATACACGTAACTGGAAAGAATGATGAACAGAACTTTATTTCATAACTTCGGTTATGTTATCAGATAAGATTAGTCATGTTTATTGAAATTAAAGTAGAGGGTCGGTGGAAAAGAGGAAGGCCCACAATGAGGTGGATGGACACGGCAACGGCAACAACAGACTTCCACACAGCAAGGGTGTGAGGATGGAGCAGGACTCGGCAGTGTTTGTTCTGTTATTCATGGGGTCTCATGAGATGGGACTGACTCGATGGCATCTAACAACGTACCAACAAAGAGACAAAACTACAGGATGAAAAATCCTATCAATGTGAATGAAGGGGAGCACAGAATGGAAACCCAAAGCCCATCTGGAGACAATTGGACATCCCTTAGAGAAGGTTCACAAGGAAGAGATGAGCCAG
>NW_022103968.1:10680518-10687094 GCF_000313985.2 Echinops telfairi
TCTGGCTAGACCAGAGGATGTACACTGGTACAGATAGAAACTGGAAACACAGGGAATCCAGGACAGATAAACCCCTCAGGATCAATAATGAGAGTAGCAATACCAGGAGGTAAGGTGAAGGTGGGGGGAGAAAGAAGGAACCAATCACAATGATCGACATACAACCCCCTCCCAGGGGATGGGACAACAGAAAAATGGGTGAAGGGAGACAGTGGTAGCTGTAGGACATGAACAAAGTTTTAAACAAATTATCAAGGGTTCATGAGGGCAGGAGGGTTCGGGAGGGGAGAAATGAGCTGATACCAAGGGCTCAAGTGGAAAAAAGAAATGTTTTGAAAATGTTAATAGCAATATATGTACAAATGTGCTTAACACCATGGATGCATATGTGGATTGTGAAAAGAGCTGTACAAGCCCCCGATAAAATGATTTTTTTTAAGAGAGACAAAGTACTAAGTGCTACTCTTGGACTGGTTGCCCACAGAGCGATGTGGGTGACAACCTCCACAAGCACGTGGAGAAAGGAATGGCCACTGTCAACAGGAGGATGGGGGTGGCAGAGGAGACTGCAGAGTGGTGGCGTTTTTTCATTGGGCCTTTACCAATATTCCTCCAAACCTGCAAGAGTCTACCATGCACCGGGCACTGCGCTCAGTGCCGGGCTGTAACAGTGAGCAAGATGGGCGTGGTCCTTGCTGTTTCAGGGCTCAGATTCTCAGGAGAAGCACAGCCAACACTCTGTGGATGAATAAATAAGGTAACTGTCAGTTTCTTATCAAGGGAAACAAGCGAGGACCAAGATCGAGCGTGATAGGCACAGTAATTAGGAAGTCTTCTCTGGGACAGCGACAGCTAAGCCATGACTCAAATTCAGATGGGATATACTCGAGGTCATATTTTGATTCTCTTAGACTTCTTTTAAGTTTCTTCAGCTTCAACCTGAATTCTGTGATGAGCCACTGATTGCACCACAGTCAGCTGCTGACCTGGCTTTGGCAAATGACAGTTTCTTCATCATCTCCTCCCACAGCTAGAGTTGATTTGATTTCAGTGCATTTCATCTGCGAGATCCAGGTATATAATTGCCATTGACATTGCTGAAAAATAGTTTTTACAATGAAGAAGTCATTGGTCTTGCAAAATTCTATCATGTGATCGCCAGCTTTGTTTCCACATTAGGGTCATATTTCCCAGCTACTGATCCCTCCTCTTCATTTCCAGTTTCCACATTTCTATCACCAATACGGAGCCTTAGTGGCATAGTGGTTACGAGTTGGGCTGTGATCTACAGGCTGGCAGTTCAAAACCACCAGTTGCTCTGTGGAAAAAAGATGGACTTTCTACTCCTGTAAAGAGTTACTGTGTTGGAAACTCACAAGGAAGTTGGATCCTGTCCTATGGGGTTGCTATGAGTCAGCATCAATTCAATGGTCTGCTTGCCTCGGAAGAGATCAGTCTGGAGTAGCATGAGACCTTGCAGCGAAGGCTAGGGTCAAGATCAGCCATTGAGACCTTGAAGTGTTCAACCTTGAGGCTTCATTTCTGAGGGGCCTGGGAGCAGGAGCTCAATCTAGGCTTCTCCTTCCATGAGAAAAGAAGAAGAAGGAAAAAATGAAAGCCTTTCACTGTGGACAGAGGAAGCGCTTAGCAAAGCCCAGAGTCGTGTTGGCCATCTCTAATTACAGCCCCAGCTAGCAGAACACGGACTTGTGGTTCTAGGGCCGTATTTTCCTAATCATCACAAAAAGCAGCATATCGATCTTTCCATTTGCCTTCCCCTAACTAGATCCAAAAATGTGTCTCTGCAACTCGAAAAGGGAGCCTTTCCCGTCTTTTTCTACTCATTCAGTCGCGAGGACAAGGTCAGCTCATCTCTCTTTCCTGCCGGGAAACAGCCCGCGTCCTTCTTGTGGGAGCTGGAGAAAGCGGGACCAACGTGTTTGTGGTTTTCACAACGAGTGTGGAAAGGGCAGGTTTGAACACCACGTCAGCCTGGCTTATTCATGCATGCAACAAACTTCTGGACGGTCGCTATGAGCCAAGGTCTGGTCTAGTCACTGGAGCCACAGAGATGAGTAAGACATGAACTCGATGCTCAGGACGTTCGGTGGGTGATGAAGACGCAGAGGAAAGCGCACAGGGTCACGTTGGAGAGAACTGGGAGGATCCCCTAACTCAGCCAGAGAGGGGTGGACGGGGTGGAGGTGCTCAGGCACCCAAAAGAGGTGCTCAGTAGGTAAGCTTGCTACTGATTTTTATGAGGAGCCTTTGTGGCACAGCGAGTTACACGATGGGCTGCTAACCGCAAGGTCTGAGGATGGAAACCATTAGCTGCTCCTCTGCAGAAAGACAATGCTTTCCACTCCCTTGAAGAGTTACGTCTCCAAAATCCACAAGGGCAGTTTTACCTGAGGGTCTCAAGGAGTTGGAATCAACTCAACGACATTGAGTTTAGTTGTGGTTCAGTCCATGCAGAATTATACCTGTTTCATCCAGTTCTCCCTGTGTTAAGCCAGATTGACTAGAGAAACGAATTCAGCAGGAGATACGTGGGTTAATTTCAACACAACTCACTGCTATCCAGTTGACTACTATTTACCGCGACCTCATCTGTGAGTTAGGAGTCACACTGCCCCACAGATCTTTACAAAAGCAGATTGCTAGGCCTTTCTTGCACGCACCACGGGGCAGTCACACTGTTAACCTCTAAGCTAGTAGATGAGCCCGAACCACTGGCACCCCCCTGGGTGGGTAGGACATTGCTTTTTGAGACATGGAGGCTTCGAGTTGGGAATTGTCCCAGAAATGTCCCTACACATCTCTTCATTTGTGTGCTTCTGAGAGCTCTACCTGTAGGTTAAGCACACAAACAAAACCCAGAACAGAACCAGTCATGATGATTGTCTTTTCTTGGAATGAACCAAAGGACTTTGCTTGTTCTCCTGAAGGGACACAGCAGACTGAAGCCTGAGATCAGCAGGTAGTCACTCAGGCTGCCTCTGCACAAGTCACCAGAACTGTGGTTCTCAACCTTCCTGATGCCGTGACCCTTTCATACAGTTCCTCATGTGGTGGTGACCCCCCATCTATAAAATTATTTTCGTTGCTCCTTCATCACTGTCATTTTGCTGTTGTTATGAATCATCATGTAAATAACTGATATGCAGGATGTATTTTCATGGTTATAAATTGAGCATAATTAAAGCACAGTGATTAATCACAAAAAACAATATATAATTATATATTGGGAAATATCTATTTCTAATGACAGATAAATGACATTTTGTCTTGAAGCATGCTATAGCCTGGGTAACAGTCTTCACACCAGGTACTCATATGTGGGCGTATCTGCATGTGGGCAGACCTGCCTGGAGATGGACATCGGAAAAGACATATTTCCAATGGTCTTAGGCGACCCCTGTGAAAGGGTCGTTCGACAGACCCCCAGAGGGGTTGCAACCCACAGGTTGAGAACCGCTGCACTAGAAGCTCCCTCTGCAGCTCTTTCTAGAGAGCTCATCCTCTTTAAGACAAGTGGCAGGCATGGCAGAGGTCAGCAGGTCAGGAGCTATGGGGTTGGTGGTCCCTGAGCCATGCATCCCTGTTCGTGTCATCGCTGGCTGGTCGCCACTACCGCCCCGGCAAGGCGTCGCAGTCGCCATCCCTAGCGACTCTTCACACCGTATTCTCTTGACTTCATTCCCCACCAACCGCAACCATTGACACCAGGTTATTTGAATGACCAAGACCGTGGCTGGGATGGAGGGTTTGGGGCACCTCGATTTGGAGGAAGTAGGGGAGTGCCCCTGTCTGGAAAGAAATTCGGAAATCTCGGGGAGAAACTAGTTAAAAAGAAGTGGAATCTCGACAAACTGCCCAAATTTGAGAAGAAATTTTATCAAAAACATCCTGATTTGGCTGGGCGCACAGCGTAAAATGTGGAGACATAACAGAAGAAGCAAGGAAGTTACAGTTAGAGGACACAACTGCCCGAAGCCAGTTTTGAATGTTTATGAAGCAAACTTCCCTGCAAATGTCATGGATGCGATTGCAAGACAGAACTTTACAGAACCTACCGCCATTCAAACTCAGAGGTGGCCAGTTGCTCTAAGTGGATTGGATATGGTTGGAGTAGCACAGACTGCATCCGGGAAAACGTTCTTACTTGCTGCCTGCCATTGTCCACATCAATCATCAGCCATTCCTAGAGAGAGGTGATGGGCCTATTTGCTTGGTGCTGGCGCCAACTCGAGAACTGGTCCAACAGGTACAGCAGGTAGCTGCTGAATACTGTAGAACATGCCGCTTGAAGTCTACTTGCATCTATGGTGGAGCTCCCAAGGGACTACAGCTATGTGATATGGAGAGAGGTGTGGAAATCTGTATTCAACACCTGGAAAACGGATTGACTTTTTAGAGTGGGAAAACCAGTCTGAGAACAACTTACCTTGTCCTTGATGAGGCTGATAGAATGCTTGATATGGGCTTGGAGCCCCAAATAAGGAAGATTGTGGACCAGCTCAGACCCGACAGACAAGCCTTAATGTGGAGAGCAACTTGGCCAAAAGGAGTAAGACGGCTTGATGAAGATTCCCTGAAACATTCACATAAACATCGGTGCGTTGGAACCGAGAGCAACCAAACCATTCTTCAGTTTGTGGATGTGTGTCGTGAGAAGGATGAAAAACGGATTCGTCTAATGGAAGAGATAATGAGTGAGAAGGAGAATAAAACCATTGTTTTTGTTGAAACCAAAAGAAGATGCGGTGAACTTACCAGAAAAATGAGGAGAGATGGGTGGCCTGCCATAGGTATCCATGGCCACAAGAGTCAACAGGAGTGAGGCTGGGTTCTAAATGAATTCAAACATGGAAAAACTCCTATTCTGATTGCTATAGATGTGGCCTCCAGAGGGCTAGATCTGGAAGATGTGAAATTTGTCATCAATTATGACTACCCTAACTTAGAGGATTATATTCACCGAATTGGAAGAAACGATCGCAGTACCAAAACGGGCACAGCATACACTTTCTTTACACCTAATAACATACAGCAAGTGAGCGACCTTATCTCTGTGCTTCAGGAAGCCAATCAAGCAATTAATCCCAACTTGCTTCAGCTGGTTGAAGACAGAGGTTCAGGTCGTTCCAGGGGTAGAGGAGGCATGAAGGATGACCGACGGGACAAGGGGTGGATTCAACACCTTTAGAGACAGGGAAAACTATGACAGAGGTTACTCTAGTCTGCTTAAGAGAGATTTGGGGGCAAAAACCCAAAATGGTGTTTACACTGCTGCAAGTTACACCAAAGGGAGCTTCGGAAGTAATTTTGTGTCTGCTGGTACGCAGACCAGCTTTAGGACTGGTAATCCAACAGGGACTTACCAGAATGGTTACCATAGCACTCGGCAATACGGAACTAACGTTCCAAATATGCACAATGGTACGAACCAGCAGGCAGCATGTACATATCCTGCTACTGCAGCTGCACCTATGATTGGTGATCCAACGCCAACAGGATATTCTCAATAAGACTCTAGAGGTATATGTAAATGTCTGTTTTTCATAATTGCTCTTTATATTGTGTGTTATCAGACAAGATAGTTATTTAAGAAACATGGAAAATGCAGAAATGACTGCAGTGCAGCAGTAATTATGGTGCACTTTTTTCGCTATTTAAGTTGGATATTTCTCTACATTCCTGAAACAATTTTTAGGTTTTTTTTGTACTAGAAAATGCAGGCAGTGTTTTCACAAAAGTTATGTACAGTGATTTGAAATACATGAAGGCAATGCATGGCCTTCCAATAAAAAATATTTGAAGACTGAATTAAGTGGAAATTGTACTTTATTTTACATCTATATTGTCATGTGAAACTTAATGGTTTGTTTTTAATCAAAAATAAGATTGACTTGTTTTCTCCTTTCCATTTTATTTTGGGGGTTGGGAAATTGGTTCTTTTTATAAGAAGAATCTCTTCCTATTGTGCAAGCATTAAAATGGGATCTATACTGATAAATTTTATAAACTTAGGCTAAATTGCATAAATGCTTTTGTGGATAGCATTCAACCTTGGAGTCATTTAACAAGCCTATTTTCCTTAATACTGCTACAGTGGATGATCATTAGTAAAAGTGGATGTGAAATCAGTTGTATAGCTCTACCCTCAAACTGTTGGAACACCATGGATGACTGACTTCCCCTTTGGAAATTTTTAATAGTTGGAGAAGTTGAACTTTTTACCCCCAAAAATTTGTGCTCTTGGCTGTATTGTGAATTACCAAGATGGTCAACAAATCTGAAAAAGACATGGTTTAGTGCTGTAAGGGGCAAAATTTGAGTCTGACTGGATTTGTTTTCAGTGTCCTTCATTCAAGTTATGTGTAGATTTTAGTCTTTACAGGCTTCCTGGGGCTTTTATCTAGTCTCACTCAGTCATGAATGTCCAATAATTCAGGGAATTTAGAGGTCTTGGAAACTGTATGTGTTCATGCAATTTACAAAAGTCCTCACCAAAATGCTAGAGGCAGCAGCCAAAAAGCACAGTCTTAACACAGGTGTGTTGCTTGAAAGGTC
>NW_022103968.1:10687194-10705987 GCF_000313985.2 Echinops telfairi
CGATGTACAAATGCGCTTTACACAATTGATGTGGGTATGGATTGGGATAACAGTTGTATGAGCCCCTAATAAAATGTTAAAAAAGAAAAAATAAATAAATAAATAAACACTTTTTAAAATAAATAAATAAATAAATAAACAACAACCAAAAAAAAATAAAAAATTAAATTAAAAAAAAAAGACTCTCTACGAGAGCGATGGACTCAGTGGCTACCACAATGGGCCATGCATGGTAACGGCGGTCAGCACCGTGCAGGGCGGGCAGTGCTTCCTTCTCTTGTCCGTGGGGTTGCTATGAGTCAGGACCTGTGTGAGGATCCGTAGCAACAATATTTAACCAGGGACAACTGCCTCCGGTTCCTGTGTGGTCAAGGAGAGATAAGCAGCAAGAGCTCAGCTCCACCGGTCGATCGGTTGACTCACAGAGACCTTCCACATGTCTGAGGAGACTGCTCCACACACGGACTTTTTGGAAGTGCACTGCAGGCCCTGTGGGATTCGAACCCCCAGGCTTTCGGTTACGATGGGAGCACATTAACAGCTTCCACTGCCCAAGGACTCCTCAAAGGCAAGATGACCTGGGAGTCGGGCTGCTGTGTTGGGCCTCTGCTTGGCGTAAGGCAGACAGTACCCTTCAGATGAGCACACCTAAACGCCCTATATGGAGAATGACTGCTGTGTGATTGAGATTTATGGAGATGAAAATTACTAAATGGCCCATGTGATTTACAATCAGGGGGGAAAGCAAGAAGATACATATACATTCTTTTTTTTAAATCATTTTATTAGGGCCTCATATGACTCTTATCACAATCCATACATACATACATCAATTGTGTAAAGTGCATTTGTACATTCATTGCCCTCGTCATTCTCAAAACATTTGCTCTCCACTTAAGCCCCCGGCATCAGGTCCTCATGTTCCCCCATATACATTCTTAAGATAAAAATTAAGCCACACATGAAATATTAAAAAGACATCAAGACAAAAGATTTTTTTTTAAACGCTAACAAAATAAAGTAAATAAAAAACATCAGGACATACTCCTAGGTATACCTTTAGGGACCTAAAATAACGACATGAACAGATACATGTACACCCAGGTTTAGTGCATCACTTTTCCCAATAGTGAAAAGGCAGAGTACAGCGTGGGCTCCAGCATCGGAATGACTGTGAGGATGACTCAGGACAGGCAGGGTGGCACTCTCCTGCCCAAAGTGTCCCTCTACGTTGGACCCTCCTCTACAGCACCTAGCAGCCACAACAGCAGAACCAATCCACCAAGAGATGACTGCCCTCAACAAAACGCAAAATGTGAGGCATACCTGACATGGAAGAGTACTCAGCCAGTAGGAGAAGCCATCAGATGCTGCCCTTGAAACAGATGACTGTCCCCCAATTAGCTCCGGTACAATGACTGTTTATTCCTTTCACTTTCTATCGACGCCTCCTCCGTTATTCAACATTTAGCCCGTAGAATCCTTCAACACTGAAACTTGGGGCTTGAGTTGCTTCTTCAATTCATTCAGCTTGAGAAATGCTCATTGTGTTCTACCTTTCTGGTTTCCTAACTCCAGGTCTTGGCACATTCCAGTGTAATACTTTACTTTGCTTTCTCAAGCTTCCCTTAGGAATCTTCTGCTCAACAGTCTTATTTAATGATTTCTCCCGTTTATTTTAGTTACTCTATGCTCAAGAACAAGTTTCAGAGTTTCTTATAATATCCATTTTGGTGTTTTCTTTATTTCCTTTATTTTTAACGACATTTTCCTTTCTTTGGGTACAATCTTCTTGATATCATTCCAACAACTCCTCTGTCTTTGGTCACTAATGTTCAACGCATCAAATCTGTTCTTGAGATATTCTCTAAACTCAGCTGGGTTAGATATACACAAGGTGGTATTTGGGCTCTCACGTTGTTAGGCACTGTCAAGTCAGCTGTGACTCGGTGACCCTATGCCCAGCAGAAGGAAATCCTGCCCAGTCCGGTGCCATCCTTACAGTCATCATCAGTGTGAGTCCATTATGTTAGCAACTGTGTACCTGTGGCTCTCAATCTGTTCTATAGTGGTAGCTTGTGTGTTGCTGTGCTGCTGGAAGCTATCGAACCTGCATTTTAAATACCAGCAGGTTGGTGAACCAAGTAAATAGGTTTCAGCAGAGCTTAGACTCAGAACAAACTGAAGAAGGAGTAAGCTACCCACTCCATAGATTAGTCAATGTGATTCCTGTATTATTTACAGTTGCTCTTTGTCTTCTGGGAATAAGGTACTTGCAATGAAGAAGTCGTTGGTCTTGCAAAAGTCTATCATGTTATCTCCAGCTTCAAGTCTATCACCAAGGCCATATTTCCAACCGCTGTTCTTTCTTCTTTGTTTACAACTTTTGCATTTCAATTGCCAATATGTATCTTGCATCTCCTTTGCAGGTGTGATCAAATTCAGACCGAAGAATCTTCCATTTCTTCATCATTGGCTTTAGTGGTTGGTGCGTAAATTTGAGTAGGAGCTGGTGGCTAGAAACAAATCTAGTGACTGCTTCTTGGGGATAGAGTTTCTGCCTGGGGGGGTGTTGAAAATTTTTTCAAACAAATAATGGCGATGGCTGTATAATCTCGTGAATGTGACTATTGCTGCAGGATTGTACGCTTGAAAATGTTTCACTTTTTAATGTCCTATTTTGATCCAACACAAGAAAGAAAAAGAGACTGCATCGTCATGTGTAACAACATAGATGAATCTTAGGACCGTACTACTACTGATTGGAGGGGGGGGGGGAGCAGCAGAAAATTCTACATAAACTATCGTTTTATTAAAGCTCACAAGTAAAGCTAAGCATATATTGCTTAGAAATGCATACATGTACACCTATTAGTTTTAAGAAGCAAGTGAGTGATAGATTACAATTCAGGATGGTGGTTACCTCTGATGAGAGCTGAGGGGCGAAAGCAGCGCTGGGACTCAGCCAGTTTCCACGAGTTCGGCTGAACCAACACCTAATTTTTTTGGTTGAGTTCATCAGTCAAGTGGATAAAATGGCACTTGTAATCAGGGTTCTCACTAAGGTGGGTGGTGCCCATAGTAATAATGCTCATTCTGTCCATAGCGATAAGGAATTAGATAGAATTATGCTTGTTACATTTATTTATTCACTTCATAAAACTCTTTATACTTTGGATGAAATACTACATTTTTATCCCCTTGAGTTTGTTACTTCAGTAAACAAACATATAACAGTAACAACAGAGGGCGACATGCTGTCATTCACTCCAGTTTTGTGTTGTGACCCAAATTCCCACAAGATATTGTGGATGAATTATGCAATTCCTGAAAGTGTTCAAAGAGCTAAAAGTATTGTCACAACAATCGCTCTAAGTTCAGCAGAAACAGAAAGGGATCTTTCAAAGATGAACATAGTATATTTAGAGAAGTCAACTAACGGTTTCTAATGTACCAAACACAATAACTATTGGCTGATTGGCCCACCTCTAAAGGAATGAGATTCTACTCCTACAGTGAAAAGATGATTAAGGATAAATCACACAGCTGATGAGGCTTGGATAAAAGAGAAGAATACTGCAAGTCAGGACACCAATCAAGAAGCAATATGGAAATATCACCAATAACATTTTTATTGTTTTTTGTCAAGTATTTAATATTTTCAATATTTTAAAACTCTTATATAATCTAGTTTTGTGTATCTCTTTTATTGTTCTGTTTTAATTATTAACTGTATGAAATAATACTCTTTCCATATATCTTTTTTTTACACTTAAAATAGTCATTAGGGGAATGTGGCAGTTACATAATCTGTCGACTTGAGTGAAGGAGTGGAGTCTAGCCTGTCAATCAGGTCATAGCCAGTGGTGCCTCTGTGTCAGCATGGCCTTCTCCTGAGGATTCTGGGAACTCCTGTCTTACTCCCTAGAGGCAGGACACATACTTTGAGAGACATTCCTGTTGACAAGTCACATGGAGCTACACTGATGGAGCCAGAGTCCTGGAGCTGTAGGAGCACATGGAGACCCACATCAGCACTGAGATGCTTCTACTGCCACTGGATCCACAAGACTTCCACCCACTGGCCTGTGATCTTCCCATATTTGGCATCATTGTTGCATGAGTCTGAAGAGGAATTTATAGACTGGTATAGGACATATGGGCTAATAGCATACTCATGGACTTCATCTGGACTAGGCTGGGATGTTTTCTCAATATACAATTGCTCTTTTATATAAAGCTCTTTCTTATACACATGAGTGTCTGTGAATTTGTATCTCTAGCCAACCCTGACTAACACAGGCAGCGAACGGGTTGTTAAATTATTTGATTCACACCACTGGGCAAAAGATGAGTCAAATCACTCAATCTGAGGTTATTAAACTTTCCCAAGCCTTGGTATCTCACTTTCTGAAATGGGGGTGATGCATTAGAATCAGGACTTGCTTAAAAGTGTTGTGAGGAAACTAAACGCGATACTGCATTGGACCCAGAGTATGCAGTCCGTCGTAAATTAGAAATTAAGGTTGGCTCCTTTCATCAGTCATAACAACCCTGAAGGGGAAAAGGTCAGCAATTCCTTCTACCCACTCTCTTCCCCTCTCCCACCTCCTTCCACAATCACAGACGTCATCTACTTCCAGAGCATCTGCTTTCTCAGAGAAGCCTTTCTTGAACTCTTTTTCTTCTTTTAAATTGGTTAGGACCACCTTTTATTCATAAAGCAGATGTAACTATAACAGTACCTCACCTTTTTTTCTTTTCTTTTTATTTAATTAATCATTTTACTGGGGGGCACTTACAAATCTTCTAACAATCCATCATTCAGAACTCTCTTTTTCTAACATGTCAGAACACCCAATCTGGCCTTCTGTTTCATTCATCTAGCCTGCTGTCCCAGCACTGTGAGTCTGCTGACGTTGCAAACTACTCTGCAGACGTACTTATTCCTCAATGTACTTTGGAAAAGCACTCAGAAAATGTTCTTCCTTCTCCCAATACCTCCGTGAGGAAGGTATTCATATCATCCCTGTTTGACCATTCAGAAAACCAAGGCCACGACTCCTGTTTTCAAAAATGAATCCACTTTAAAAACTCAAACTCCAAATGCTGTCAGCAAGCCAATTCTGACAAAAAGTGACCTTATTAGGCAGAGTAGAACGGCCCTGGGGGTTCTGAGGCTGTGAATCTTGATGGACACAGAAAGCCTCTTCTGTCTCCTTCGGAGCAGCTGGTGGTTTCAAACCGCTGGCCTTGTGGTTACTAGCCCACTGTGAAACACACTGCACCACCAGGGTTCCTGAGTCCATTCCAGAAGATGTTAAACTGTATGTAGGTGATTTTAGACACTGAGTCCGTCCCGAAGGGTGTTTGGAGACTCCCAACTGAGACAAGGTAGTTGGTCCATTTACCAACGGTGAGGCCAGGGCTGGATGCTATATCTACGTGGGAAGAGCTTGTTTTAAAGTACGAGGGAGCTTCAAAGGCTCTATGATCTTTTCATTCCATTTTCCCAGGAGTCTTTGAAGCCCCCTCAGACAAGGCTCACCACTGAGCAGCTCATTTATAAGTTAACTGAAATGGCATGAACTATTTAGTGTATGTGAGGGGAAAAATCAGAGGTTCTGCCAGAGAGGCCTTTTGCAGAAATGGTGGAAACATTAACTCACGCCCAATCAAAGTCAGTGATTCCTGCTTGGCGACCTCTCTGTGCCTTTCTCGGCTGCCCTCCTTAAGGAAGCACGCCGCCAGCCTTTCTTCCGAGTGCTGCTGGATGGTTAGTAATAGATGCCAAAGGGCTTGCACCGCCCAGGGATTTCTTTCTTTTTTTTTTAGGGACTTCTTTTTTAATTAAATTTTTTTTAATTTTATCGACCAGGGACTTCTAAGGCACAAAATAAAGTCTCAAAAAAACAAACACTGCCAGCCAGTTGATTCCGATTCATAGCGACCCAATAGGCCACGGTAGACCTGCCCCTGGGGGTTTCCGAGTTTGTAACACTTTATGGAAGTAGGAAGCCTCATCTTTCTCCCACAGAGCGGCTAGTGGTTTCGAACTAACTTCATAGCCTAACATGTAACCCATCACACCACTATCAGCAGCAGATATGGTCCAATCTAGATTCCCACCTGGGTTTTTTTGGTCGAAGCGCCAAAGAAGAAGACAAGGAGTAGTTTCCCCAAGCAATCAACCCCGCAGAAGCCATTGCGGGAAGCGTCCTCCAGGGTTGAGCCAAGGAGCCCCAAAAGGCGGGAAGTCGGTGGAGCTTGCAGACAAGCCCCGCCCCGACGAGGCCCCGCCCCACATAGGCCCCGCCCCGGTAGCTGGCCCTGCCCCGCCCCCCTCGCCCGCCGCGCGCTAGCTCTGCGGACTGAAGATGGCGGCCGCCGCGGGAAGGTTACTCCGGTCCTCGGTGAGTGGCAGTCGGCGGGGGGGCAGGCGGGGAGACCCCGCCGTGGCTCTGGGCACGTGCTTTCCGGACGTGTCCCGCTCTCCCGCGGCCTCGGAGACAGTCACCCTTCTCCAAGGGGTCAGCGGGTAACAGGCCTCCGGGGAGGGCTTCCATGCGCCTGCGCAGACGCCCCTCGCCGCCCACCCCTTGCCCTCCGCGGGTCCCTCCGCAGCCGCTCGCCCTACAGTCGCCGATCGTCCACCCCTGCTCCCTTGTCCGCCCAAGCACCTGACCCTGCAGGCGGGCGCCTGGGCTCCCGGGCCCGGTTCTGTAGCTGGCTGGGCCTTGGACAGTGACTTCGCCTTTCGGAACCTCAGTTTACTTTCCATATAAGTTGAAAAGAACGATGTCCAGTGCGGGATTGCTGAGATCCCCCGCTTAAGCAGACGGAAACATGCAGCGTAAAGTAACGGAGACGCGGCTGCCCGTCCCCACCCCGATCCTCTCAGGCTGGCTTAGCTGTTGTTTCTCAGCTAGTCTCGGGCAAAGCTTGCCATCCCGACCCCTTTGTTGCGGTGGGTTTCTGCACAGATCCGTTCTCCTTCGAGAGTGACTCGCTTAGTTGGACATGGAAATTGAACAAACGCTTCCCTGGAACCCAATGCAAGCTTGCCCAGAGGCTGCACTTTGCCCCACTAGTCTGCTTGTGCTTGGGGCCAGAAGGACCTCCTCTTTCCTGGGTAAACAGACAAGGACATGCTCTGCTGATAGTGCTGGTAAAAGGCAGAAATACACTGGTTCTGCCAACTGCCCCCACCCCCACGTTTATTTCAGACCCTGTCGTTTTGGTTTTGAGCCCCTCTGCCTTGCATTCTGGGAGCAGAAGGCAGCACAGAGACAAGCTCCGTACTTGGGGGGTTGGTATTTAGTTCTAGGACAGCTATGGCCACCATGCGCATTAGCAATGCCCTCTGAGACCAAGAAACACACACACACCACCACCACCCACCCCCAGAAACATTTCCTAAAAGAAATTGGTTCTCTTTCCAGGTGGCCAGACATATCAGACATATCAGTGCCATCCCATGGGGCTTGTCTGCCTCCCCGGCCTGTAGGCCCACCACCTCTGGAAGAAAGTTTTTGACAAATGTGTTGTGGGCTGAGTCCCTGCAAGCAAGATGCGCCTTCAGCACCAGTAAGTATTTCCATGTCTTAGTTGACCCCCCTGGTCAGGGAAACCTGAAATCATCATCATCTCTGGACCAGGGAGGAGCCCGGCTGCATTAGGCCTACCTGGGGAGCTTTTGTAGAAAGTCTCACTGGAAATGGGTTTCTAGGGGTGAGACCTGGCATTTGTTTTGTTCTGTGTTTTCCTATAGCTCCCTGTGCCCCAGTGATTGTAGTGGCAGCCACAGTTGAAAATCACTGGGGTGCTCTGTTCATGTCACATTCTCTTGTTGGTTTGCCAGACTTTTCTGGGTCCTCTGTGTGAAGGAATAGTGGTTAAGCGCTTGGCTGCTAACCAAAAAGTTGGCAGTTCAAACCCACCCAGTGGCTCCACGGGAGAAAAGCCCAGCAATCTGCTTCCTTCACTCTGACAGCCTGGAATAAACCCTATGGGGCACTGTCCATGGGGCCACCGTGGGTTGAAAACCGACTTGTTGACACCTAACAACAACACATTAAGGGGCCTGCATGGATCTGAACTTGATACGTGTGTAAGGGTGTCTGATACCTGAGTGTGTTGAGCAGCACCTCTAAAGGGGGTTAGTCACAGCCAACCCAGGCTGCTGGCTGCAGGATGACCCTAAGGAGCCTGACCACCCACCCTGCTACACTGAGAATTGCAGCTGTTTCTTAAAGTAATGTCCACACCCATCTTTTTTTTTTTTTTATGCCCATGTTTTAGGATGTGGGCTCTGCTGCCATCTGGTTCTGATCAGGAGTCCTGTTTGAAACGGACTGCTTTTAATTGATCTGGCCTTTGAGGAAGCCCGGGTTTACAATGTAACTGTTTAGCCTGGGGTTGTGGAAGCTACAAAGTATCCAGTTTTTGCTCCCTCAAAGCTCTAAAGGCTTCCAGGTCCAGCCAGACCTTGTTTCCGCTCACCATGCTTTGATGTGGTTCACATGCAGTGTATTTTGTTCTTCAACAAAATCGCAGGTTTGTGGCGACCCTGCGCTGAACAAGCAGGCGGGCTCCACTTTCCCGGCAGCATGTGCTTGCTTTGTATCTCTGGTGCCGGGATTGTTGCCAAAGGTAGTTCAGACTCTTTACAATGTTACCATTACACACCTAATAGATGTGTAAGCATATGTTTCCTCTGCACTGAGAAACCAGAAAGCTCTCCTGTTTGTGTTCCCGGCTGCCCCACCAATGAAACTGGTACTGGTACCCTTTGTCCCCCAGGGCCAGGCAGACCCAAGTTCTCTCCAGTTTTTGCCTCATTCTTCATCGCTTTCTCTCATCTTCGCAGGCACACCCCAACCTTTGGTCCCCCTCACAGAGATAACTGGAATCATCTCCCCCATCAGGCTCACCTCCCCTCTGGGACCTCTCGCTCCCCTGCCAGCCTAATCTGCTGAAACACAGCTGTCTTGTATTAGGTTCCCACTTAAGCCCCTCCCTGGTGCTTGGGGCCCTCTCAGCGTGGCCTTGGCTCCGTCCTTGCCTGCTTTGCAATCCTGCAGCTGGGCCCACACTCCTTCCCTCAGACCTTGCCGTGAACTGGGCACAGCATGACCTTTTTGTATTCCGGGGGCCACTTGCTCTGCCCCCCCTGGCCCTGGCAAACCTGTGCTACATTCAGAATTTCTCCCAGCCTCCTCCCATACCTACCGCATTCTGCCTCACTCCTTTTAGATTCTGTGGCACTTTGAATGAAATCAGTATGCATCCTAGCAGTCTGGACAGGAAGCAATTACTGTATCAAGGATATGCAATTGAGCTCTGAGCCATTTGACTTGATTTATGTGGTGGCTGACAAGTCCGTTCTGACTCACAGTGACCCTGGAGGACAGGGCAGAACTGCCCCAGTGTGGTTTCAAGGCTGTCGTTACAGAAGCAGACTGCCCGGCTTTCTCAACTCAGAGCCGCTGGTGGGTTTGAACACACAGCTAGCCACTGAACCAATACAACCCAGGGCCCCTGTTAATCACTGATCCTCATGAATGATGGTGCGGGGTTTAAGTGGAACCAGGTGGGCGCTGGATTCCACACGTGGTGATCAGTGCCCGGATGTGGCTTTTGCAGGTTCCTCGTACCTCGCCCCTGCCGTCACGCAGCATGCCCCCTATTTTAAGGGAACAGCCGTCGTCGGCGGAGAGTTCAAAGAGTTGAGCCTCGATGACTTTAGGGGGAAATACTTGGTGCTTTTCTTCTACCCTTTGGACTTGTAAGTATTGCTGCTTCATCATTGCTCTGTGCCCTGCTTCCCGCTGGGACCACCTGCCTCTGCTTAACCTCCCATCCAGGGAAGGGTTCTTGTGACCCTTCACCGCTGGTGGCTGGCCTTGTGGACTGGCCACAGGTGGCCTCAGTAGCTTACTCACAAGTGGTAAAGGTAGAGGGTGGAGCTACTCACCTTTCACTGATTGGGTTTGAATCTGGCTGCCTCTGATGAGGCTCCCACACATTAGCCTAAGAGAAGTTTTCCCTGGTCTCAGAGGAAATTGAGAAAAGAATAAATGTGATTTTTTGGGGGGTGGGGGGATTTCCCCCCCCCTCAAATTTAAATTTATATAAATTTCACTTTAGTCTTAGAATCTGCATACTTCCCCTCCCTCATTGATAGTCTTAGGTGAAAGGTGAATGGAAAACACACTGCCATCCAGTCATTGCTGGCTCATGACCACCCGCTGTGGGTTTCAGAGACTGTAAATCCTTCCGGGGGGTGCAGCCCCCACCCCCGTCTCTCCCTCAGAGCAGCTGGTGGTTTTGAGCTACTTACCTTATGGTTAGCACCCCAACTCGTAAGCCACCAGAACTCCCCGGTAATGGAAAGAGTCCTTTTTACACCCGTGTGAAACTAGCCAACCACGGAGGGAGGGCGGCTTTGTCACCCTGCTGCTTCTGGACCTTTCGTGCCTGTCATTAAGTCATTTTTTGTTTCTGTGGTTTGGGTTTTTTAATCGTCACTTTAAAAGTCTCTTGGTAAGAATGTCTGCCCTCCCCCCCCCCCCCCAGCACCTTTGTGTGCCCCACAGAAATCGTCGCTTTCAGTGACAAAGCCAACGAATTTCACGACGTCAACTGCGAGGTGGTGGCCGTCTCGGTGGATTCGCACTTTAGCCACCTGGCCTGGATCAACACCCCTCGGAAGGTACGGCGTCGCCCTTTGCTGTGTGCACCCCGAGACCAGAGTGGACCAGGTAGCCACTGCTTCTCAGGGCACTCGGCGGCCATGGAGAGCCCACAGGGAGCACAGGGGACCCCTCCCCCACTGTATTCCACATGCTGCCTGGATTGGGGGGCAGTGATGTGGGGTGCTAGGTGCTCTCACCCCTCTGCTCTGCCTAGTTATGATATTCTTCCCTAAAAACCTTCTTCTGACCCTCAAATGACTGGCTATGCTGCTGGACTCTCCTCGATTATTCAAAGCGTCTTGGGTTACTCTTCGGTTTCTGTGCTTTAGAATCAATCTTTAAAAGGCTCTAGACTGGGGGATGGACACCAGAAAAGTGGGTGAAGGGAGATGTCGGACAGTGTAAGACATGACGAAATAATAATTTACAAATTATCAAGGGTTCATGGGAGGGGATGAGCTGATACCCAGCTCAAGTAGAAAGCAAATGTTTTGAGAATGATGAGGGTAACAAATGTACAAATGTGCCTGGCAAAAAAAAAAAAAAGGCTCCGTGGTTCTCAACCTTCCTAATGCTATGACCCTTTAATACGGTTCCTCATGTTGTGGTGACCCCCAACCATAAAATTAATTATGTTGCTACTTCATAACTGTAATTCTGCTACTGTTATGAATTGGGCGACCCCTATGAAAGAGTCGTTTGAACCCCCAAAAGGGTCGAGACCCACAGGTTGAGAACCGCTGCTCTAGAATTGGAAACAGGTCATGGTGTTCCTGGGTGCTGTGGAGTCACTCCTACTCAGAGCTACCCTATGGACCATAGCACAGGGCCCTGCCCAGCCCTGTGGTGACAAACCCATTGTCTTCCAGGCGAGTCCCACCCATAGCCATCCTGTGGGAGACGGCATGAAACAGTCCTGTAGGAAACCCACTGCCATCAAGTCAATTCCAACCCATAGCAGCCCTGTCTAGGGTTCCTTAGGCTTTGCAAATCTTTATGGGGGTAGATAACCTCATTTTCGCCCCCAAGGAGTCGCTGGTGGATTTGAACCACCGACCCTGTGGTTAGCAGCCCAAGAGTGCCACCGGTGCTCCTCCCTGTAGTCTAGCTGCCTCTGCCCGCTCTCTAGCTGTGAGCTGGGGCCAGTTAGAGAGCCTCTGGCGTGCCTCAGCTTGCTTATCTGTGAAAAAATGAAAACAATACGGCTGTCTCTACGGTTAGGTGGCTGCCCAGACAATGAGTCCGTAGAAAGAGCTCAGCATATTTCCTGACCCGATGTCCATTTGTGACCAATGGCCACTGTTAGGGGTCTTGAACATTGTGATTCGTGGCCAGGGAAGTGAAGCCACGTGGTGTAACCAGCCGGCCTCTTTGCATTTTCATTAGAACGGCGGTCTGGGCCACATGAACATCCCGCTCCTGTCGGATTTTACAAAGCAGATTTCCCGGGACTACGGCGTGCTCTTAGAAAGCCCCGGCCTGGCCCTGAGGTAAGAGCCACTGGATGTGGACCTTCAAGCTGGTTTTCATGTTGAGCATCATCCTACTTCCTAGGGGATTTATATGGGCTTTGGGAAATCATTAAAAACAAAACAAAAAAAACCTTAATTGTAATCTCCTTCAGGGGTAGCCAGACTTTCAGAAATGCTTCTGGCGGTGGCCCTTCCACCAACCCGCTTCTGCCTCCTTGCTGATGCTCCTTCCTGAGCCGCTCTGCCCACAGCAAGGCCATCAGACTAGGAGAGGCGGAGCCCTGGATCAAACTGACAGACCTGGGTTAGATTTTTCAAAAACAAAACTGCTGCTTAGTAGATGGGTGTATGAACAGGTTATGTGACCGCTTTGAGAGTCTTCTCCCTCCCACCCTGCCTCACTTTCCCACAGCTAAAGCAAGGGCCGATTGTGAGTCCTGAGACCTGCTGGCTTCTGTATCTCCCCTACCCCGTTGTCACTTCAGCCCCCACTCCCTCCTGTGCTAACCCTTCATTCCACTGTGTGAAGTACATCGAGTCTTCAGCGGCCTCGTGTCCAATTGCACCCTTCCAGGGCCGCCTGGAACCCAGTCCTCAGAGCTGGCAGCTTCTTGGCCACTGAGAGCAGAGGGGGAGGGCCAGCTGGGTTGGCTTCCCAGGTTTGCAGGGACTGGTGGAGTAAGCCAGCTCACCTGACCTTTCTTGTGGCGGAGCACTGGCTACGCTGTTCTTGGCTTCCACCTGGAATTTAGGTGCTCGGTGGGACTTAAAACGTGGATCTTTTGACTCCAAGAAGTTGACAGGATTCCTTTGGTCCATTGACACCAGAGGAAAGACACCAGTGCTGGCCTTTTCTCCTGGGGGGGCACCGGGGGGGCACCCTCCATAACTACTTCAGGGTGTTAGGGTTGACAAGAGGTCAGGGCTGGCTGGCTTATAAGAGGCTTGCCTTCTGCCTGTGGCTCCTGTGTGATGGAGGCTCAGGGTCGGGCCCTGCCCCGGGAGCAGGCACCAGGGCCATCAGTGCGAAAAGCCTGGACCTCCCAAGTGCTGGGCCCAGGGAGGGAAGGGAAGCTCCTGCTTTCCTGGCAAAAGTTTTCCAACCTTGCCCGTTCCATGGCTAATTAGCACCGGGTGTAGCCGCACTGCCTTAACTTCTGGTTAACTGTACTTGCACCCCTCCCCAGATGCATGTGTGCTACGTGGTCACCTCCTTGCGTGGCTGCTGGGTGCTGAGATGAAGGGGCATGGTTTCTCTGTGGAGTTCTGCTCTGCTTAGGGTTAAGGCCAGTACATTCTTTCTGCAGAGATTTTTCCCATGGGATTTCACCTCATTCACCAAGAATTTACTCGTAAATATTTGTTGAAGGCAGATAAAACATGGCTCTGTCACTTCCCATTTGCCCATGGTCTGTGGCCGGGCTTGGGTGGTGATTGCTGGAAGAATGCTTCCCAGATCACTAGTGACCCAGGAGGTCCTTGCCCTCCCTAGTCCAGTGACTCGTAGAACACTCACCCGATGCTTGTAATTTGTGAACGGGACACGTCGGGCTGCATTTTTTCCCCATGGTGTAGCTCCAGAAGCACCCTGACCGGGAAGGCATCCCTCTTTACACAGACCACTGCTGCTGACTCAGAGCAACTTCTAGGACAGAACAGAGGTACTGCCCCACAGGGCTTCCCGGGCTCTTTACAGTCATCTGGATGGAAGCAGACTGCTGACATCAGAGAGGCTGGTGGGTTCAAACTGATTAGCTTTCCGTGAGCAGCGGGCTGCTTAACTGCTGCATCCCCAGGGCTCCTAAGCCTGGTGTGTGGCCCTAGTAACTTCATAGCTGCTATACTAAGGAGGCTGCTATAAAAGGCTAACGGAGGCTCAATTCTGATGCCAGGGGTCTCTTCATCATCGACCCCAATGGAATCATCAAGCACTTGAGTGTCAATGACCTCCCAGTGGGCCGGAGTGTGGAAGAGACCCTTCGCCTGGTGAAGGCCTTCCAGTTTGTGGAGGCCCATGGAGAAGTCTGCCCAGCCAACTGGAAACCCAACTCGCCAACGGTAGGCTCGGTGTCCAAAAACCATGGGCTCAAGTGTTCAGAGGTGGCTGGCCTGGAGTGCCTGCATCACAGCCCTTCCTTGGAGCAAGATGCAGATGGTGTGGTGCTGGGTGGGACAGGCTTGGCTGTTAGGATGCTTGGGGGTGGGGGGTGGGGTACTCAGAACTTTCATCCATATATTTTCGAAGGAAGCAGACTTGTAACTAGCTTAAAAGTGAGACATTACTCTTCACTCTGGAGACTTAAAAAAGTCAACAGCTGCTTGACACAATGGATGGATGTATATTGGGATAAGAGTTGTATGGGCCCCCAAGAAAATGATTGGGGAAAAAAAGTGAACTACCCAATTTTTTCTCTCTTCAGATCAAGCCCAGCCCAACTGCTTCCAAAGAATACTTTGAGAAGGTCAACCAGTAGGTCCTCCCCAGCGCAACTGTAGTGCCAGAGAAGAGCCACATGCCGGAGCCCCCATGAGCATTTCAGAGATGATTGTTGATAGACAGGGAAAAAAGAAAAGGAGTCACTAGCTACAAATTTTGTTTTCACAACATTGGCTAAAGCGTCTTAAATACGGCTAGTTGTGAACATAAGGCGTCTTCTTTGTATCGTCTTGATGGCTTGCTAGAGTGCCTGTTTCCCCTTCTTGGATCATGTTTTCGTGGGAAAAGGACACGCTCGGCCTTCTTACTGTGACCTTTGTGCAGACACCCGCAGTAAGCAGTGCAACAAACTTCTTCTGATCAAGGTTCAGAAATTGTCTTTGGGAATTTCTTTGTATCAAACCCAACCTTCTTTTTAAGCAGCAAAGATCACAGCTTTCAGTGGTTAGCATCGGCGATCTTGAACCCTCGTATTGGACGTGTCTGTATGTGTTGGGAACCAATGTGAATCGTGTTTTGAAGAAAACACTTCTGGTGACCTCACTGATCCTGCACGATTCCCACCCCTGGATCATGTTCCATGATGATTTGACTTACTTTATTCATGAATTGACTGTCTGCAGATGTTGATTGGGAGGCTATTTATTGTGTCACAGATTGCATTTTGAAATCATTGTACTTATTCTCTCTCTTGAAGTGCTCAATGTAGAGTATAATAAAAATAAACATATTTTAAAAATATTAGGCCTTTTAAAATTAATCATTCTATTGGGGGGCTCTTACAAATCTTATAGCAATCCATCATTCAGTTGTATTAAGCACACTTGTACATATGCTGCCATCAACGTTTCCAAAATATTTTCTTTTTACTTCAACCCTTGGTATTAGCTCCTTTTTTTTTTACCCACCCTTCTACCATCATGAGTTCTTGATCAATTATATATTATTGTTATATCATGTCTTCCATTGTAGTATTAGGTGTTTTGACAGCAGTTTTTTTAACTTACATTCTGGGGCTATGTTTTTCCTTCTCTGGATGTACCAACAGTTGAGCATTTTACTTGGGGGCCACAAAAGGAGCTCAGTTTGGGGCATCACACAGACGTGAGAACATTTACTCTCCTACACCCACCCCCACCCCCGATCCTTGTGCCCATGTGCCAAGGACAAACCATAGAAAACCAATTCCCACCTTCATGTGGGGCATCCTAGAGAGGGGAACATTACCATAAAAATACATAGAATGTCTACAAAAAAAACAAACTCCCTCCATTGAGCCAATTCCAATTCATCTGACCCTACCAGACAGGGTAGAACTACCTTGTGGGTGTCCCAGACTATAACTCGCCCATGGAATGGCTGGTAGTTTCAAAACATGCTTAGAAGGAAAATAAAAAGCCAGGAGCTGATCCCAAGTGTTCCAGGCAGGCTTGTTGGGGAAGGAGCCCTAGTGGTGGTGTGGTTATGTACGCATGGTCAGCAGTTCAAAACCAGCAGCAGCTCCGAGGGAGAAAGACGTTTTTTCCATAAACAGAGTCTCAGAAACTCACAAGGGGTTGCTATGATAAAATGTAAAAGGAGGGGGAGGAAGTTAGGGGTTAAGGATCCCAGGCAGAGGGCCTCAAGACCAGAGCTGGTTTGGGGAGAACCCCCCGGGGGGGGGGGGGGGGGGGGGGGGGGGGGGGGGGGGGGGGGGGAGGGGAATAGTGGTACTGGGGCCAGAAGAACCTGATGGACACGTTAACATACTGGACTCCAGAGGGTTGAAGTCCACTTGTTACAGGAGGGCTACCCAGCTGGATTTGTCACACATGGACGGTAGAATAAGGTAAACTGAGTACCCAGGTGTGATGGAAGCACAGGACGGGGCACCCTCCCACTCAGCTTTGGGGGCCAGGAAAGTCTTGGAAGAGAAAGGTGCTTGTGAAAGCTAGGGAAATGGTGGTGAGAAGTCACACGGGGCTAAAGAAAACCAAGAGCAATGATCTGTGGTGGCAGGGCCGAGGCAGATTAGGGCAACGGCATGCTGAGCACTTCCAACGTGGCCAGTGCTCAATGAAGGATGCTGTTCCCTCTCATTGGCTCCTCAACAAAGCCATGTTATCCTTTTCTTACGGATGAGGAAGTGAATCAGCAGAAATAAAATGGCCCAGGGTCACGGCTACAGAAGTGGTGGTAATGGGACCCCACCCCAGGCCTCTGAGGCCCAAGGAGTCTAAACACATGACTTCCAAGAAGAGATCAGCTGTACACGCACAACCCCACTGGCCCCAATCTGGGAAGGACGTGAGGAGGGGGAAGGATGTGTCCTTCCCTACCAAATGGTCCCTGTTAGGGTTGGGACTCCACAGAAAGTACTGGACTTGTCCTCCCCCAGGCTTGATGGGGCCTTGGGCTTGTGTAATGCTCTGCCTCCCAAGTTCTTAAATGCAGGTTAGTGAAGGGCACGGCATCCATCTTCATTCTTGGCTAGTTGATAGAAGTATAGGTGAATGTTTATGCAGGAAATAAGATTCCCATTCCAAATGTCCTGCATGAATGTTTCCCGACATTGGATGTCCATGGTGTGTCAGCACTCCATCTGCCCTTTCCATCCATCTACTTGCCCTGCCCCTCCACATTCCTGACAGGTGTCACTGTGTACAGGTCAACTGAACAGTGACCTCTGGGAGTGGCTTTAGTTCCAGGTGAAAATAGTGTCTTAGGCACAGTCTTGGGGGTTCTTCTAGTCTGTATCAGTCCAGTGTGTCTGCTCTTTTTGATGAATTTGAGTTTTGTTCTACCTTTTCCCCCCATTCTCATTAGAATGCTCTTTGTAGTAGCAGGGCACCATCCAGGCCTTTTGGCCTCTGACTCAAGACTTTCAAGTGGGTTATTCGCCCTGTGGACCAATTTCTTCCCTGATATTTTGGTTTCCATCACTCCCTTCACTCCACATGGGAAGAGACCACTAGTTGTATCTTATTTAGCCACTCCCAGTCTTTAAAGACCTCAGACACTTTATTAAACCAGGATGACATCTTTGTGAACAAAATGAAGCCGACTGACCTAGTTGTCCCACAAGCCTATGGACCTTAGCCTTCCAACCCAGTAAATCAATCTCACAAGATTTAGCTAGGAAGTACTGTAAGTGTGCCCCATCTATGCTTTTCTATATGTATGAATATACATATACAGTACCTGTAAACAGCTGTATATGAAAGCTTGAAAAAGTTCACGGGAAAATCCAATGCAAAGACAATGCCTTTTTGTTATGGAGGTGTTGAAGTTTTCGCCGTGTTATAGAAAACAAGACTGACATACTTTGGGCATGTTGTCAGGCTAGATCAGTCCCTAGAAAAGGACACATATTTGGTGAAGTAGAGGGGCAGGGAAAAGGGGAAGCCCCTCATCCCCCACCCCAGCAAGACGGACTGACCTGCAGCAGTAGGCTCAAACATAAGAACAATTCCGGGGATGGCGCAGGCTGGGCAGAGCTTCCTCCGCTGTACCCGGGGCCGTCGCTGTGAGCCTGGACTGACTCCATGACAGCTAACGACCACAGCAGCAGCAGCAACAAAGACACCTGTCAGAAGCAGCATTACCGGAAATGCTTGCCAGTCCGTAGGTTCTCTTGTTACCCTTTTCGGAAAGTCTTGTAATGAGCATGAATACTTGATTTTTGGGAAGTCTCAGTTATCTAGTTTTATCTGGTGGTGTCTTTGCCAGGCTTCGGTGTCAGGGATTCACAGAATAAATGAGGTCCTATCCTTTCGTTTGCTACATTCTGGAATCTTTGGCGTAGAATTAGCGGCAACTCTTCTGTTAGTTGAACTCTCCCGAGAAGCCATCTGGGCTGGGCTTTGTTGTTGTTCTTGTTGGGAGTTTTGCTTTTTGTTTAGGACACCTTCGGTTCCCTCTCTGACTAGTCGATGTCGGTGGCTGACCTCTGTGGAGCTTTAGGTAGGTAGTGTGATCACACTTTCACTATTCACCGAGCCTACACATATCCTATACTGTGCATTCTGACCGTTGTGGGCAAAAGGACAGAGCCTCCACGCTAATATCCAAAGGGCGGGAAAACGCGGAAGGAGGCCAGGCGTGGCCGTGGAGGGAAGCCTCCTTTCGGTCGGGACAGTGGTTGGGGGGTCCGAGACTTGAGCCCCCTCCTAGCCTGGACGAGGCCGGACCTCCCCACCGGGCGGAGC